>NC_090281.1:23376169-23730669 GCF_037392515.1 Haliotis asinina | reverse complement strand
TGAGCACTAGTTATAATATAACTGATATCCGGTAAGTGTGGCCCAGTGGTCTAAGATACCACAATTCATGGTCCACAGTTGTGGCACCAGGTGTGCCTAGAACACTGATTTTTGTTTGGGTTTTGATTCACAGTGACTTTGTGCATAGGTTTGTCTGCACCAAACTCATGCTCCTTATTTCACATCTAAGACCTGAGTAACATTATGACATAATGTGACTAGCCATTTATAGTTACACTCAGGGACTGTTTACTCTAGCTGCATAACATGCAATGGCGTATGAATATATGCCTCTTCCTGTACCTTGTTTTTCCAAGTGTGGCTGTATTAAAGCATTATCTGATACCGTGAAGTTTAAGATGTCATCCATCTTGCAACTCAGCATTCATAAAACATGACAACATGCATCAGTTTGGACTTTTCTCCCAAACTGACTCCCCATTATAAAACTGGAATATGGTAAAAGCAATGTCAACAGGGATGAATGTGCAGAGAAGTTGGTTTCTCAGAGAATAGTGAAAGTGGGGTAGTCTAGTGGTAAAGCAATTGCTCACCATGCCAAAGACCCAGGTTTGATTTCCCACATGGGTACAGTGTGTGAAGTCGTGTAAAACTAAACTCGCTTACTCACTGCAAAGGGATATTAAAGAGGAATATGCTGAAAATTAACGAAAGTCTACCAGCCGTCAGTATTTTAGCATCAGTGAAATGACTTGTACTTATGGGCTATTGTTAATTTCTGTCCCAGTAGTAAGTAAGCTATTCAGTAGTCTGCTGAATATATGTTTGTTCCTAGTAGTTTTTCTCCCATGCTCTTCTGAATTGTGATGGGGGTATTCTTTGGGGGCAGTAGTCTAAATATCTAAATACTGCAAAGTTATCTCCCTTTGGCCTGCCATCATGCTATGTATGTACAACAAAAGTAATACCGACACAAGGAACAGTTAACAGTTAATTGTTGGTTTCCCATGTTTAGCCTCCATCTTTGTCATCTGATTACTTTTTGTTATTTGTACATGTACATATATCTGCTCTCTGCCTTATAGCGTTCATTCACCTGATGAAGGAATAAAGATATCTTCTGAAATGTTGTCTTCACAAAATCAAGAAAATGACATCTATAAAACTCTTCTCCTCATCCTTATGCATATGTTTTTCATTGTCCTATGTTTGATAAAACTGCAGTGTGTCAGGAGGTAGTGTCCATGAGCATTTTAATTGTAGCATTAATCAGTGCTCGTTTTGTTTGCACAGTGTTATGTTTGTGTCTCACTATTTTTGTGTTCCAATTATCAATCTGCATATTACGGGCAATAACCATCATGAATGTTTTGTCCAAGGGTGATGGAGCTCCTATTCCTGGTGAAGTGACACTCAGTGAATGCTCTGCCCCAGAGTCGACTTCTAGACGCCCAAACAAACCCTTCACTGTACAGCTGGAGTGTGATGTCATGCAGATTATTCTCACAGCTGTCTCCTTGGCAACACGGACCTGGCAGCTGGGGATACCCAGAGCTGTTGTGTAAGACATGCTTTTATTTTCTGTACACCTTCCTTTTCCATAATGTGATCTCATAGTAATTATACAAACAACTAACAAATGCATAAAGTAAATATACAAGATATGTTTAATCACATTTGTTTGTAATAGAATATTTTGTTAGTAAGTGTTTCAAGCATGTCATACTTTCTTCCTGTGACTCAATTCCCAATTTATGGCTCCGTGGGTATGGTGGTATTTATGGAGAAGCATGTACAATGTGAATACCTCCCACCATACCCCAAAATTAAGTACAAAGTAAGTGATACCATTTGCATGTCATGTACAAAATCAATGACCACCTGGCTATTATTTTTAAACGTAATTTTTTAATATTTTCTTGTACAAAATCGCTCACCCCATACTTCCCTAAACAAATATTTGAAACAATCCTCCTCCTCACCAAGCTATAAAATTTTGAATAGTCCCTTATGTCGAGGAGGAATAGTTTCTAAGTCAGAATATGTTCATGTTCATATAAAGTTTGAAAATACTTTCGTTACAAATTTTCAAAAGGATCTTTTGGACATGGTGGATCACAGTCAGTGAGTATCCAAGAATATGAACACATCTGAAAATGTTGGTCCAGACATGAAGAGTTATACCCGAAACAGTGTTTATTAGGTATGACAGTTGTTTCTGTCTTAAGACCGGAGATGACCTTTAGGAAAGTCTTCAGAAGCTATACATTGTATACAATACATCCAAAATTAGTAGACCTGTGAAGATCCAGGGTATAATTGATCTTCAGTAATCCATACTTGTCATAAGTGCAGTGTGTTGTGCAAGATGCTGAGAGCTGTGTAAAACTATTCTATCTCACTCGCCCAAACTGAGGACAACACCATGTGATTTGTCTATGTGGGCTATGTATTCAAACTATCAATCACTGGTTTTTCTGGACAAGGCTGAACATGTTACACAATGTACACCAAACTGTTGGTTGACAAGTTGCTGTACAGCTGATTGTTTTTCAGATTTGATGAATTGCATTTTGCCAAGTTTGTGTCCCTGATTCTGAGGAACGTCTTCTTCTTTGACATCCATCCTCCACTAGGGAAGATGCTCCTTGCTGCTGCAGGTAACTCAGTCTAGATGATGATTTGTCGTCCATTTCCTTAAGTTTTAAAGATCTGGTTTAGAATTGGTCTTGGGCAACCCATGTTTATTGTAAGAGGCGACTAACGGGATCAGGTGGTCACCCTTACTGACATGTCATCCTATCCCAGCTGTGTAGGTAAATGTTGATTGTGTTGATCACTGGATTGTCTGGTCTAGACACAGTTATTTGCAGAAAACCTCCATTACGCAGTCATATTGCTGAGTGCAGCGTGAAACAACAAACCAACCTTAACATTAAAAAGTGACAGTGGTTAAGAAAATGTACCCATCAAACTACACTTTTTATGTAAGAGGTGCCCTGTGGTAAATGTATTCACTCGTCACACTGAAGGTCCGGGTTCGATTCCCCACATGGGCACAATGGGTGAAACACATTTCAGGTGACTCTGCCATGATATTTGCTGGAATATTACTAAAAGCAGCATAAAACCTAACTCACTCACTCACTCACTCACTCGCTCAGAGTCAGTCATCATTAATTACCCTGTTTACAGTTTGTCACGTAGCTTGTAAGTTACTTGCAAAGATGCACTAGTAGCAGTATTTATAGTTTAAAATGTTGTAGCCACATATGTATACATGTTATAGACAAAACAGATAATGTTTGTACAGAACTGTAAACTAAATTCGAGGATAGCCTTGATTTGTAGATTAAAATAATGATTATCATCCTGTCTCATGAAATGTGTCTTGGATGCGGAACAGTATGTTTGATGTTCACACAATGCCACACCTTGCTGACAAATGTGTTCCAAATCGCTCCATCGATCTAAATCTTGTTGTCCATCAGTGAGATAAATAGCCCAAGATCACTAATGTTACTAACACCACATTTTAATTTTAAAAAATGTCAATTAAAAATGATACCATTACCACAAACCTTGTCACATCTCATCGTCAGCTTTCCTAGGTATCAGTACTTACTGCATAGGGCTGTCATGCATTTAATGTAATGATTTTCCCACAGAACCATCAACCCTCACTCATCTTTTCATTGTGATCAGTGATTGGACACAGAGTGATAGAGTATGTAAAAATGATGCAATGCTTCATTCTGGCATGTAATGCTGTGCTTTAATTTACAGGAAGCTACTCAGGATTTGAAGGCAATGTCAGCTTTGACAGAATTGGATCAGGTATTGATGGGTGTTCATGCTTATTAGTGATGTTGTGTTTGGTGGGGATTCTTGGCTGGAGTAGGGCTTCTATGTATTATTGTGAGATCAGATGGCAAAGCTCTGCAACGCTGTAAACAAACTCGGACTGTGCACTACTCTACTGCATTGCTTGTAATATCAATCACTTGGTTGTCTGCAGCTGATTTGATTTTTATACCTAGGCCTGTAATGCAGGGAGATACAGTCAAAGCCTCGTCCGGCCATCCTTAATCATCCTTAATCAACTAGTAAATCACTAAGGATGCCAGGGAATTCTTGAACTCGGACAAGGCAGTGGTTTATATCAGTTTTACTAATTTACAGAGTACCCGGACAATGTTCCTGTTCTGCAGTTGCGTTTAATTCCCGCTGTGTTGGGCAGTCTCATCGTGCCTCTGGTGTACCAGATTGCTGTAGAGCTGGGTCTGTCTCGCTGGGCAGCTCTGCTAGCTGGTGCTTTTGTGCTGCTGGGTAAGCTAGTGTGTTATACCAGAATGCTGTTGAGCAGTTTCTATGGTTGCCCCCCCTTACCATGGTCAGTCCGAGATAGTTCATCTCCTACATTTACTGATAGTGTTAAGCACAGCTAATCACAGATTCAAGTGTATTTTGTTACTAAGTTTCCTTTCAGAATTTTTATGAATGAAAAATTGAAATAATGTAATGATAGTTAAAGTTGTCGCAAACAACAGTTTTCTTTCATATGGGTTCAGGATGGACTCTGTATGTGTCAGGAGGAACCTTGTTTGTGTCAGGATGAATCCTGTATGAACCCTGTATGTATCAGGATGAACTCTGTATGTGTCAGGAGGAACCTTGTTTGTGTCAGGATGAATCCTGTATATACCCTGTATGTATCAGGATGAACTCTGTATGTGTCAGGAGGAACCTTGTTTGTGTCAGGATGAATCCTGTATATACCCTGTATGTATCAGGATGAACTCTGTATGTGTCAGGAGGAACCTTGTTTGTGTCAGGATGAATCCTGTATGAACCCTGTATGTATCAGGACGAACTCTGAATGCTGTGTGGTAAGGTCAGTGTTATCTGTTCAGACAATGCCCTGCTGGTTCAGTCAAGGTTCATGCTGATGGAAGGCATGCTCATCTTCTTCTCCTGTCTCGCCGTGCTCAGCTACCTCAAGTTCACGAATCTCACACACAGGTATGGGCTGACATAGCAACAGGTGGTTTCTGACACCATGACACATGCATACTGACACAGTGGCAGGTGGGTACTGACACAGTAACAGGTGGGCACTGACACAATGACAGTTGGAAACGTGTATTCATTGTATGTAATGTCCCTTTAAAGGACAGTTTTATGGTGATAGATGTTGGTAATGATAATAAGAGGTAGTAGATTCATTTAGATATGGAACATAGGAAAATTAATAATTATAAGTTGCAGTGTTTCTTATATTTTAGATACTGATGATATTGTAGCATGTAACTTTTGGCGTGTCATCTTGTGATTGAGTGAAACATAGCTTAATTGATTGATAGCTTTATTGATTGATAACTTGCTTGACTGATTGTTTGTTTGATTGACAGTTCCCTCTATCTATGAGTACTCCTGTATTGTCTGTGTTTCAGGGAGTTCAGTATTCAGTGGTGGTGGTGGCTCTGTTTGTGTGGGCTGGCGCTCACATGCACGTTCAGGTGAGTCAGACGGTGAAGCAGTCAATGAGACCAACACAGACAGTTGGTGAAACAGGAGACAAACGGGTAGTGGGACAGTCAGTCAGTGATCCAGACAGACAGTGAGACAGTAAATGATGCGATAGAGTGAGTGAGACAGTAAGCAAGTCAGTCAGTGAGACAGACTTTGAGGCAGGCAGTGAGACAGTCAATGACATAATAGAGTGAGGCAGTGACAGAGAGAGACAAAACAGTGAGACAGACAATGTGAAATGAAATGAGACAGACAGTCCATGAGACAATACAGGGAGCTAGACAGTGAGACAATACAGTAAGACAGACAGAGAGTGAGACAATAAAGTGAGACAGACAGTGTGAAATGGAGTGAGACAGACAGTCAGTTAGACAATACAGGGAGCTAGACAGAGTGAGACAATACAGGGAGACAGACAGAGAGTGAGACAATACAGGGAGACAGACACAGGGTGAGACAATCAATGTCAGTCAATGACATAATAGAGTGAGACAGTGGCAGTCGAATGAGACAAAGAGAGTGAAACAATTCTGTGAGACAGACAGTGTGAAATGAAATGAGACAGTCAGTGAGACAGAGAGTGAGACAATACAGTGAGACAGAGAGTGAAACAATACAGGGAGCTAGACAGTGAGACAATACAGTAAGACAGACAGAGAGTGAGACAATACAGTGAGACAGACAGTGTGAAATGGAGTGAGACAGACAGTCAGTGAGACAATACAGGGAGCTAGACAGAGAATGAGACAATACAGGGAGACAGACAGAGAGTGAGACAATAATGTGAGAAGTCAGTGAGACAATACAGGGAGCTAGAGAGAGAGTGAGACAATAATGTGAGACAGCCATTGAAACAATACAGGGAGCTAGAGAGAGAGTGAAACAATACTGTGAAGCAGACAGAGAGTGAGACAATAAAGTGAGACTGACAGTCTGTGACATGGTAGAGTGAGACAGTGGCAATGAAGTGACTGTCACTGAGACAATAAAATGAGACAGACAGTGTGAAAGGGAGTGAGACAGACAGTGAGACAATACATTGAGACAATACATTGAGACAGACAGAGAGTGAGACAATACAGTGAAACAGACACAAAGTGAGACAGACATGGAGACAGTCGGTGACATGAAAGAGTGAGACAGTGGCAATGAAGGGACTGCCAGTGAGACAGTACAGTGAGACAGTGACAGTGGAGTGAGACAGACAGACAGTAAGACAATACAGTGAGACAGACAGAGATTGAGACAATAAAGTGAGTCAGACAGTCAGTGAGACATTGAGAGGCTCCTAGTAAGACCAGCAGTTCATACAGCGAAACAGACCTGTAGTGATATAATTACGAGACTGACTGGCAGTGAGACAATTCAGTGAGACAGAAAGTGACAAAATATAGTGAGACAGATCGATGATGATAGAGACAGCTAGTGAGGACAGACATGTTGGAAGACAGGAGTGAGACAGACTGATAGGTAGTGAATGAAGGAGGCGACAGACTGAGACACACAATCAGACACTGAAACAATCAACACATTTTGACTTAAAGAAGTGAACCTTGTTCCAAAAGCCATGTCAAAATATTTGATGATCTAAAATATATTGACCAGTAGGAGAATAATAAGAACAAGCACTAGTGTTACTTCCCTTCCCACAAAGGCCGATTTTTGTTGTTACAACATCAAGAGGCTGAAGAAGAATAGTGTATTGTTGAGGGAAGGATCCAGTAACCATGGTAGCCAAGTGTTTATCTGTAAAATCTGTTTCAGCATCAAGTATGTGGGTCTCTTCACGTCAGTCCTTGTATTGTTTCACATTTTCAAGGACTACTGGAACATGTTGTCTGAATCATCCAGATCAGAGGTGAGGTCGAGTACAAAACTCTTGTCTCTGTACAATGTTTGACATATCCAAATCTCTAGGCATGGCATACCCTAGACATAAAAAGATGATTCTCCATACCCAGTCTGACGCCCACTTTTAAAGATGTTTTCAGGTGGATACTGAATTCCTCACAGTCTCTAAGGCAGTGCTTAGTCACATTTTCATATTCATTGCCGTCATAGAGATGAGTCTGTATTTTGTAACATGTGAGTGAGTCAGTGACTATGGTTTTACTTCCCTTTTTGTAACATGTGAGTGAGTCAGTGACTATGGTTTTACTTCCCTTTTTGTAACATGTGAGTGAGTCAGTGACTATGGTTTTATGTCCCTTTTAGCAATATCCCTGTAATATCACTGCAAGGGACACCAGAAATGGGCTTCACACATTGTACTGCTGTGGGGAATTGAACCCGGGTCTTCAGCATGGCAAGAAAACACTTTAACCACAAGGCCACCCTGCCACGCCATTTTGTAATGAATGAAAAATGAATGAAATTATTGTTCCTTTTACATATAATGTTTCATACCCGTCTATACAAGAGTTGCGTTTTAATCAGGTTTCTCTAACAAAACACCTGGTTGCCAGAGTGATGTTTGTGATGGTCGTCCCTGTTGCTGCATACATCGCCATGTTCTACTTCCATCTCTCCATCCTCACCAAGGCAGGGCCACACGACAACATCATGACAAGTGCCTTCCAAGCAAGTCTGGAGGTGAGATGTGTCTGGTTTCTTTGTAAGCTCCTGTGGCAAATGTTGTTACTTCACAAAAAGTGAGTTAGCTTAGTTTTACGTCACACACGTCACATATGGTGGGAGTTAGTAAATAATAAAGTCTGGACAGGACAATCCAGTGATCAACTGCATGAGCATTGATCTAGGCAGTTGGGATAAGATGACAAACACGTCTATGATCCAGCCCACCTGATCCCGTCAGTTGCCTCTTACGACAAGCATGGGTTGCTGAAGGTCAATAACAATCCTGGGCCTACATTGTTAAAGCTCTCTTAGGGCTGAGATGGTTGTAAGGTATTGTTAATGCATGGCACTTATGAATGTTTAGTGCTAAGAGAGCTTTGAAAATCTAGGCCCAGATCTTCACAGGTTTGATCATTCAAAAAATGTCAAGATGCTCTGTGACAACAGGTTGACAAATTCATTTGAAGCAAGGCTTGAGGTGAAATGTGTTTTTCTTCTTAAGCTCTGATGACAAAGCTGTTACCCCACAAAAAAAGCGACTAAGTCTAATGTGCTGCAAAGTGTCAACAGTTCATGCATTCAGAACTGGTCGCTTAAGTTTATTTCTGATGAACAGAAATCAGATTTAGTGGACTGTCTTTCTTACTGAGGATTTTGAAGAAAATATTGGAAGTATCAGATCTTTTAACTTTAACTTTTAAATTTAAATTGAATGAAAGACCTACTTTTAATGAGTTTCTGTAGTTGCTTAAGAAAATCCATGTATACTTGTGATTTTATTTCCAGGGAGGTTTGGCGACATTGACCAAGGGACAACCACTCTATGTGGTGTACGGCTCCCAGATTACACTCCGTCACACACACGATACCGTGCCAGGCCGGCCATGCTGGTTACACTCTCACCAGACTGTTTATCCAATCAAATACCCTGATGGGCGTGGCAGCAGCCACCAGCAGCAGGTCACGTGCTATATATTCAAGGACGTCAACAACTGGTGGATTGTTAAGCATCCTGACAGGTGGGTTATGTTGGAAGAGTGGCTGGTGCTTATTACATGGATAGCATAACGTTGGCAGTTCGGTCCTTGTGGCACCTTACCGAACAACTTTAAGATGACCGTTCTTGTTTCACTTCTAGTGCTTGACAGGAATAGGATAAATTCAGCAAATGTTTGCTGGATTTCTGCGTGCTGTGTTTGAGTAGAGAATTCATGGTAAACATGTACACTTCATGGACTGTGATGACGTCAATACTCCTGATGAAAAACAGCTGAACCCTACCCCCTCTCAACTAATAGCAAGTGATGGGCAGACAGACACAGACACATGCCGACAGACAGACACAGACAGAGACACCCAGCCAGCAGACTCATGCAGACATATACAGACTGACACAGACAGACAGATAGAGACAGACACACAGAGGCTGGAACTTAGACTGACTGCAGTAATCATCTTAAACTCTGAAGTTATAACCCTTTTCATCTCACCTTATGACATGCTGACCATGGCTAGTAAGGTACCTAGTCGAATCAAATGATACTTTCTTACTGTTGTAGAGACAGTCTGGTGGTAGATGAGAAGCCACAGCCTGTGAAAGATGGCGACATTGTACAACTGGTCCATGGCATGTCCAGCAGGGCACTTAACAGGTGAGTTTTTATGTAATATTTGTAAATTTGGAAATACAGGTCAAACTGTTGAAGATGTCATGGTTAAGCAGTGAGTGTACCCCATGTGTGTCGTAAGAGGGAAAAATGGGATCAGGCTGGCTGACTTGATCGATACAAGACATTGGTAGCCAATTATGTAGTTCGATGCTTATGCTGTTGATCATTTGATTGTCTGGCTCAGACTTGATCATTTAAAGACTGCCACCATATAGCTGGAATATTGCTGAGTGCAGCGGTTACCAACCAACCCACCAACCAACTCATTATTTATTTGATTTTAACAGAGATGGCCTTACATTCGTGTATTATCCTGACACATTCAGCTATTGGTAGTGGTTGAATTTTCTCTAATGGTACAAGATGTCTAATAATTTTGTTTTGCCTCCAGCCATGATGTTGCGGCACCAGTGTCCCCCCAGAACCAGGAGGTGTCCTGCTACATCGACTACAACGTCTCCATGCCAGCACAGAACCTATGGCGAGTCGTAAGTGGACATTTAATTTTCGTTATGGATTCTGTGAACCAGTTGCAACAGCAAACTGAAC
Source organism: Haliotis asinina (assembly GCF_037392515.1). Lineage (NCBI taxonomy): Eukaryota > Metazoa > Mollusca > Gastropoda > Lepetellida > Haliotidae > Haliotis > Haliotis asinina. The sequence goes on along the minus strand of NC_090281.1, from coordinate 23,720,380 downwards.
ATAAAATAATGTAGTCAAATGTGTTTGTATTTATCCTGAATTCTACATGTTTAGTGGATTGATACAATGAAATGATACACCAGTAGTTATGCTAAATTGAAGTAATTATTCATGAGACTGCTGTGTATTGGCAAACAAAATGAATTGCAGTATAGGAGTCTTTATGAGAAATAACTTTGAGGGCATTAAGCTTTGTTCTTTTTAAACATTTATGAGTGTGTGTTTGCTGTTTAACGCCACTCTTTGCAATATTCAACCTATATTGTGAGGGTCTGGAAATAATCTAGTCTGCATCAGACAATCCTGTGATCAACAGCATGAGCATCAGTCCATGTAGTTAGGATACAAAGACATCTGTCAATCAAGTCAGTGAGCCTCAAAACCTCATCTTGTAGGTCACCTCTTACGACAAGCATGGGTTGCTGAAGACAAGTCCTAACTCAGATCATCACGAGTCATAAACACAAAATTGTGATTTTTTTGTTAACATTTTGGATGAGGACAGACAGTGAGACAACATCTCAACTGTTGTTGCAGGTCATCACCAACAAAGAAGGAAATGACGACAAATGGCAGACCATCAAGAGTCAAGTACGACTCATCCACGTCAACACGACCACAGCTCTCAAGGTAAAGATAGTGAAGCAGACGTCAAGTCAATATGTGGGGGATTGAGTTTGACTTATGAAAAATATTCATTTGCCTATGCTTCAAACTGAATAACTTTGAAGGGATTTGGTATTTTATGACAGTGTATGTAACTGTGGTTACAGACAACGGGGAAGCAGCTGCCAGACTGGGGTCATCATCAGATGGAGGTTGCAGCCGACAGAGTGGTCAACCAGGACGCCACCATCTGGAATGTGGAGGAGCATCGCTACACCAAGAGTGAGTTGTGTGGTCTGTGTGTGAGTGAGGATGGGTTTATGCCGCTTTTAGCAATATCACTGGGGCACACCAGAAATGTACAAAAAATATTGTACCCATGTGAAGAATCAAGCCCTGGTCTTTGGCGTGACAAGTGAACACTTTATCCACCAGGCTACCCCACTGACTTGACATTGGAGTAGCGTGTGGGTGCAAAATATTGAAAACTTGGGACTTTTTTGCTCAGGTAAGTGAATCAGAAAGAGTGAGGGAGTTTAGTGTTACAACGCACTGAGCTATATTCACGCACCCCACCTCTGGATATGCCTGTGTTGCATCAGCCCCGAGGTTTCTTTGTGTCAGAGTAGTGATCTAGCATTTTAAGTATTAGATTTGTCCTGGCAATGTTTCTTGTTTTGTCATAATGTATCCATGCTGAAGAGTCTCACCAATGGGTGAACTGTTTTAGACTGGGTCTATTTGGGTGGTCCTCTCACAAGTAGTTCATGATGTGACATTATGTTAGGCTTGACTCCCTTCCTCTTGACAGGTCTTGAGAAGGAAAAGCAGTCACTGGACCTCCGCCAGTCAGAGATGATACCCCTGGAGCCGACCCTTCTGTCCTTCTGGTCCAAGTTTCTGGAACTGCAGATGAAGATGATCTTCTCTAACCAGGATGCAGAGCTGGAGCATAAGTACAGCTCTGACCCCACTGAGTGGCCCTTCATGAGCAAAAACATTGCCTACTGGATGAGCCATTCCTCAAATGTAAGTTGCACTGGGTCTGAATGACAAAGAGTAATGTACAGTGGACATAACTCTACTTAAAAACACTGTAGGTTGTTGCAAGTATACTGAACAGCACAAGAAAGTTAAGTTTTAAAAAAATGTTATCCCATAAAAGTAAGCATTTATGTTTATGTCTTCTGTTGAAAAACTTGACCCAAAAGAAAAAACAGAGATGCATTTGTTTTGCTGTTCAGTATATGTTTAGCAATAGCATTAGTGGAAATTATTTATGTATTGAATGTATTTTATATTGTTGGTTTAGTTGTATCTAACTTTTTATATATGTAATGTGTGTCTTCTCATGTATTACATGTAAAGGTTGCTTAATTGTTTATGATAATTTGTGCTTGAGATATCACATGACCCCAGCTCACCCTGTACAGAGATCCGCATGAGACCAGCTCATCCTGGACAAATCCCACATGACCCCAACTCTCCCAAGCCAGGTTCTATATGAACCCCCAACACTGCACCCACGCATCAAACAGATCCTAGTTGGTTCCCACCTTTCCCTAGCAGAACCTGATTCCAGCTCAACCTGCACCACACTGCCTCTGATTCCTAAACCAGACCCTAAGCCAATCTCAAACAGTGTCAGATGCTCCCAAATGCCACCCCAACCTCATCTCAGCCACAGCACCATCTAACATCATCTAACATCAACTCAACATCATGCCAAACATATCACAAACTGCCTCATTTAACTGGTCCTTGTGCCCACACCTGACCATAAACAGCCTTGACCTGACCCTGACACCACACAACCTTGATTTGACCCCAAACAGCCTTGATCTGACCCCAGACAGCTTAGATCTGACCCTAAAACATTTTTTCCTGACCCCAGACAGCCTTGACCTGATGCTTAAAAGCTTTGACCTGACCCCAAACCCCTTGACCTACCCCAAACAGTCTTGACATGACCCCAAACAGTCTTGACCTACCCCAAACAGTCTTGACATGACCCCAAACAGTCTTGACCTGACCCTTTACAGCTTTGACCTACTCCAAGCAACCTTGGCCTGATCCCAAACAGCCACTTCCTCCTTCACTGCCTCCAGCTGGCCATGCTTCTATACTATCATTTTGTTGCTGTGCACTGAGACCTCCACATGTATTGTTCCAGGCCCAGATTCATCTGCTGGGCAACCCGGTGGTGTGGTGGTGTGCTTCCCTCAGTGTGGCTTTTTACCTCGCTCTTATAGTGTTCTATATACTCCGGCGACAGAGGAACATCTATGACATCACTGATGGTAGGCTTTCTTCTCAGATGTTTCATAAATCTGTTTGGTTTTATTCTGTAAACACAACTCATGTGTTTCATTTGTTAAGAAAATTAGACAAGGAAATCAGGGGTTATTTCTGTTATTTACTGAACCCTGACACATGAACCTGGTATTAACCTGTGTTAGAGAACACACTACTGTTTTTTTCCAGTTTTGGATCTTTTTAAGTACCAGGAATGAACCTATTTAGGCCTTATGGACTACTTCTTCTTAGAAGTGAAAGTTACTGGAAATGTAATCCTTGAGTGTGATGTACAAGTATGTTAATAGCAGAGAGGGATAGCTTGATTTTGTTCTATCTTTTTTTGGTTACCTTTTGGAACTGTTTGTGTTTCAGCGGAGTGGGATAACTTTGTGTTCCAAGGTGAACTGCTGGTGGGTGGGTACCTGTTGTACTACGTTCCATTCTTCCTGGTGGACCGGACGCTGTTCCTCCATCACTACCTGCCAGCTATTGTATTCAAGATCCTGGTGCTGGCAGCCCTCATTGACCATCTGTATCATATTTCTCACAGGTGTGTGTAGTCTCATTATTTATGGCACGTGTGTATTGTCACGCTCACAGGTATGTGCTCATTGTCATACTGCCAGGCATGTGCTCATTGTCATACAGTCAGGTATGTGCTCATTATCATACTCTCAGGGATGTGCTCATTATCATACTCTCAGGGATGTGCTTATTGTCATACTGTCAGATATGTGCTCATTGTCATACTGCCAGGTATGTGCTCATTGTCATACTGTCAGGGATGGTCTCATATCCATACTCTCAGGTATGTGCTCATTGTCATACAGTCAGGTATGTGCTCATTTGCATACTCTCAGGTATGTGCTCATTCTCATACAGCCAGGGATGTGCTCATTGTCATACTTTTGGGTATGTGTTTATTGTCATACTGTCCGGTATGTGCTCATTTGCATACTCTCAGGTATGTGCTTATTGTCATGCTGTCAGGTATGTGCTCATTGTCATACTCTCAGGTATGTGCTTATTGTCATGCTCTCAGGTATGTGTCTATTGTCATACTCCCAGGTATGTGCTTATTGTCATAATTTGCAGGTATGTCTATTGTCATATGCTCAGATGTTTATTGTTTTGTCCTTTGGCATGTTGATTGTTATTCTCGTAGGTATGGACTAACAATGTAGATATGTTTCACATAGCATATAATTGAAATATGTTTGTGTCCCTTAGTTGTGCGTGGATCTGGTGCTTGCAAATTTCTACGGCCATTTTTGCCTTTATGAAGATCATTGTTCCATGAGCACAGTGCCATTACCAGAATGTTTCATCACAAATACACAGATACAACCAAAATATTTTAGTCTTAAACTCTCACCGTTTTCTTTCAGGAACAGAATAATATCATCTGTAGTCACATATACAACAGCAGCACTGTTTGCCTGTGCAGTTTATTCATTCTATCTACTGACGCCATTTACATACGGGAACCAGCCTCTTTCTGAGGAGGACATACAGCGCCTCACGTGGCAGGAGTCATGGGACTTTCTCGTCCATGCAAGGAAGGTGTGACAAGGTGGATAGAGAAACATACCTAGATAATACAGGACTTACCTCGTAACAATAACGCATATAATATATTCAGTAACCAGGGAAACAGATGTCCAACCCTGGTGTATTCCTTGAAATAAAAGGTAATAAGAGGACATGCCTTTAAGTGCCTGAAATTCTGTGAGCCGTTTTGAGTGAAAACAGTCAGAGAGATGTTGCAGTTGTATTCATTGCAAGTTTGCGTTACTGAAGAGATTTACAGCAGTCAGTGATCTTAGCGTTACAGTTATTGTAAGTCCGTGTTACAGATGGGATTTACAACAGTCATAGTGATCTTTGAGTTACAGTTATTGTTAGTCCGTGTTACAGATGGGATTTACAACAGTCAGTGATCTTAATGTTACAGTTATTGTAAGTCCGGGTTACAGATGGGATTTACAACAGTCATAGTGATCTTCGAGTTACAGTTAATGTAAGACGGTGTTACAGATGGGATTTACAACAGTCAGTGATTTTAGTGTTACAGTTATTGTAAGACCGTGTTACGGATGGGATTTACAACAGTCAGTGATCTTAGCGTTACAGTTATTGTAAGTCTGTGTAACAGATGGGATTTACAACAGTCAGTGATCTTAGTATTACAGTTATTGTAAGTCTGTGTTACAGATGGGATTTACAAGTCACTGCGATCTTTGTGTTACTATTATCATAAGTCTGTGTTACAGATGGGACTTGAAACAGTCATAGCGATCTTCGAGTTACAGTTATTGATTGTCCTTGTTACTGATGAGATTTACGACAGTCATAGGCATCTTAGTGCTGTCTGAAAAAGTAATGAAATGAAGAGTCTCTGATAAAAAGCCTTTTTTTCAATAGCATGTTAATGTTTGAGAGTTGTTAACATTTTAGAGTAAGTATCAAAATCTGCAGTTAATTAGAAAATAGTGAAGGATTATGAAATACTTGTAGCCAAAATTGTAAATTAAGGGAAGAAATCTGGCGAGCAGGTCGTTTCTTGTGGCCTTATTGTACCTACTTAATCAAGCAGAACTGAGATCACCAATTGTGTCATCTGTCCGTCCACATTTAATAGGTGTTGTACCATTTTCGAGCGTTGTACATTAAACATTCATGGTGGAATTGTTCAAATGTCCTTTGTTTTCTAAGCTGTGTGCAATTTAGAACATTTGAATTTCTCAGATCTCACAGTGATTTACCAAGGACTTTGACACCAAACCTTCATGGCTGATGTCAGTTGTACCAAACTGAAATTAATTGTTTGAATCAATTATTCCATAAGTAAAGAGACAAAAGCTCCAATATTAACAGTTGATCAGTTTGGAGCATTGTGCTAGCTCAGTTGTTAAAGTGTTTACTTGTCTAGATGGAGGCCACTGTTTGATTTCCAAAATTGGTGCAATATGTGCATTTCATTTCATGTGTCAAACGGGATCAGGTGGTCAGGCTTGCTGACTTGGCTGACACATGTCATCGTATCCCAGTTGCTCATAATGTCAATCACTGACTTGATTACTTACAGACTGCCCCATAAATCTGGAATAATGCTGAGTGCTGCATTAAACTATAAACAAACAATTTAATAGTACTAAAGGCTTTACGAGTTTGCACTTCTCCACTGAAGGCAATCCTCAATTTGATAAAAGACAGACTTTTCTTGAAATTCCTTGATAAATGCTTGTTTTAGTTCTTGAATAAAATAAGAAGGTTGTATATATTTTTTTAAACGATTCCCAGCAGTCTAACTGCTATAACCACTTTGTATACTGAACGATGTCTACATTCCTCCATGTTTGTCTCTGTTGAAATAACTAACCTCAAATCAGTTCTGAAATTTTTTTTCTAAATTTTATTCTTGCTGTACCAGAAAAATGAAACATATTTTGAGAAAACCATGTTGATCATTTTAGCTAAAGTATTGTCGCCAGTATAGTGTTCACAGCTGGGTAGAGGGAAAGTCAGTGAAACTTCCAAACAGGGTTTTATTACCCACGAGGACGAACATATCAGGGTTTATAATTTTCATTCATTGCCCTAGGGCTAAATTATCACTTTGTCATGGTGACGTGACAATATGAACAATGCAATGACGTCACGGTTCTTCTGTGATGTTGTGTTCTACATGCGGCGATGGCAGGTAGTCAGCCCAAGTTTGAAAATAGACTTAGGTTTATTTTCCTCAAGTAAGCAACAGTGGTAATAAACAGAATATTATATTTGTGTCCATGACATGCTATATTAATGACACTCATGCCTAAATATCGGTATATCTCTCGCTCTCGCTCGGGAAATACCAGCATTTAGCCACTTGTCTCGTAAACATAGTGCAACATGGGCACTCATATAATGTCCTCTATATACTGTATATGTTCCGGAATAAGTGAATAGTTTCATTTTTGTTATAGTGGAGTTCAAATTACTGTCAAATTGTTTAGTTGGCATTACAGTTGTTTGTAGATGTTATGTGTATTGCTCATTGTCTTGATGAGGACTGAACTATACGTGATCCATTGTATGTCATAAATATGGTATATTAGGAAGGGGTGGGTATCACAGAGAATTTTCATATTGCGCTATATTGCTCTGTGAAGCATATACATATGTATCGTGATATGTATTGCAAGATATTGCAAGGAGATCATTTTAACAAAATCATACTCATAATCAAGTTAATGCTTGATTTATGAAGCAAAAACACAAAAAAGTACTATTTGTGAAACAAATCCAATACATTCTGAAACACCTGAACAAATATTAAGATCACAACTTCAAGCTGAACTTAACTCCAGTTAAAAGTACTTTTCACCACGATCATTCCCACCACCATCACCACAAGTGCCACAATCATCAAGGTTTTAGAGTGTTACGAAGTTTCTTCAATGCATGTCAAAATACCTTTTTTGGATCAGTGTATTGCAGTATGTATCGTTTTCATGTCTGAACCAGTAAATGCTGGTAAACTGGTTATAGTGTGCAGTAATTGTGAGAAATAAATGTTTTGATAGTAGGTCTGTGTATTGGCAAATACATTGTATTGCAGTATATTGCAATTTAGGTACAATTCAATTTCGATTCACATTACAATATATTGGGAGTTTCAATGCTTGACTGAGTGACATCCATTCTGCTTTCAGAGTCTATTTTCTACAGATACTAAAGCCGCAAAATGCTTGTCATGGTTGTGTGACGACAGAAACTTCCACTTAAAATTTGGTTTTGAGGGATTGTATTTCCTTCCTGTTGTATGTAAAATATGCTGTTTGGCAAGTTAATTACATTGGAAAACTTCAGTGTGAATGAAAGTCTGTTTGGATTTTACATAAACCATGGTGATAATCACAATACGGCATATACTTTTATTACCCAATATACTGGTTCTGACTAAATCATTGCAACATGTATTGTACGGGATCATTCATACTTTATGGCAAGGAGTGGAGGAGGTGCTGATGATATTTATGAAGAAGCATGTACAGTCTGAATGGTGGCACACACCTCACACCCCCAGACTCTCCTCTCCCCCGCCTTTCCCAATCACTGGGAGCAGTATACAGCAGTATGTATAGCCACTGTTTTAACATGTCATTGTTAACATCTCGCTGAAGTAGAGCAGCAAGTGGAGAAACTCTTTATGGACAGACAGCTTCTTTATAGCAATAGATGTCAGATGTAGCTCCCTACACCCTTGTCACACAAATAACACTGAAATGTTGCATCTATTTTGCAATAAAGAAGTCGTAGATCAGTAAAAAGTGATCCTCTTCCTCATACCAGTCTAAATTCCACTTAAAGGAGGTGTATTTTACCATGTCACTCCATCATGAAGGTGTATTTTACCATGTCACTCTGTCATGAAGGTGTATTTTACCATGTCACTCTGTCATGAAGGTGTATTTTACCATGTCACTCCATCATGAAGGTGTATTTTACCATGTCACTCTGTCATGAAGGTGTATTTTACCATGTCACTCCATCATGAAGGTGTATTTTACCATGTCACTCTGTCATGAAAGCAGAGGGAGAAACAAAGAAAAGTGAAAACCACCGCGGACCCAGGGTAGCAAGAATCCCCAGAATCTGTGCTAGTCATCAAAGGCAACCAAATAGATGCAGCATTCATACAGCCATTGTAGAGCTAGAATAGTCTTTTGTGGTAAACAGCAATCAAAAGAGCTAAGAATGTGCCTACAGTTGTAATTGGCTGATGTGTTTCATGGAGCCATTTGATGTGGTACTGAGAGTATGAATTGTGTTTGAAATGATAGGTGTGTTATGGATGATACATGTTCTTCTGTCTGTACATTGATTCACATCAGTGACGTGTCATAACTGTTGTATAGTCTGTGCAATGAAGTCACAATTTGTTGTTTCATAAAACTGCAATATGTATGCTGTATTTATTTTGTGATGAATCTCAATAAATGTATATAATTGATGGTTGTTTTATGGTATAAAATGAGGGTGAACAGTGCCCCAGCAATGTGTGTAGAGGAGAGTGGATAGTGCCCCAGCAATGTATGTAGAGGAGAATGGATAGTGCCCCAGCAATGTGTGTAGAGGGGAGTGGATAGTGCCCCAGTAATGTGTGTAGAGGGGAGTGGATAGTGCCCCAGCAATGTTTAATCAACCGACTTTGAATAAAACAACGATTAGAAAATTGAGCACTCCGGTAACAGATACGATATATCACATTCAACATGCGTCGTGCCCCTCCGGCACCTACTATGCATTGTGCTACATTATCAAGGTCCCTATCCATAAGTCGTTCGTAGCGCTGCGACATTCGTAAGCCTATGATAAACTGTAAAGTTACGACCAGGCCGTAACCTTACGGACGTTTTGTGGATTGGGATTGATTATGTACACGATTTGCCGGATTCATTTGTCTTCCATGAGCTGCACACAACACCTTCCATAACCTGACTGGGTAGGAACTCTTCATTAAATAACCTCCGTGTTTGTTGTATGCTCTAGAAGATGGACAAACGCAGTGTCAACAAATCCCCGCAAAATGGTGAAAATGGCAGATACGTTACGATGTATCACATGAGGTGACATAGGCATACTTGTCATTCCATAGCCATTGTGCAGCTAGTGATTTTCTATCTGCCAGGATCTGATGGTTGAAGATCCGGCTATTATCCTGGGCCCCGTTTCTCAAAGCGATTGTAGCTCGAAGATGACCGTAACTCCCATACATCAACATAGACTTAAGACAGTCGTAGCGCTTCGATCGATTTCTGGAACGGGGCCTGTGGCCTAAATTTTCGAAGCCCTCTTAGCGCTAAGATAGTCGTAAGTGCCATACATTAGTATAGACTTACGACTATCTTAGCTTCAAGAGAGCGTTCGTAACGTTCCGACCTATCGTATCTCTACTACAGCATGGCTCACGAATGACGTAGTGGTACGAACACTTTGTGGATAAGGTTCTAGCTTATGATGACAATTGTGAGATGCCAAAAACTGACACAAGAGCCATGAAATTAAAGTTGATTAAATGTCTTTACTTTCCCCAAAAATCTTTTGATTTTATGACAGATTGATCTCAGTATCAAACAGTTTCAGTATTCATACAGGCAGGCCCTTGTCTACCCCACACCACACCACCCCTAGCTAGTATTTTTATCCCCTCTGAACATGACCCAATTAAGACTTCATGATTCTAGCATAAAAACACCTCGGTTTTATTTCAATAATTTTCTCTATAGTTTCCCCACACCACAGCCACTGAAATGATCCCACAGGAACACCGAACAGAAAATGTAGATGAATAGTATATGGGACAAGTAATCAAAGACAGAAGCGTGCCCGGGTCCACGGCAGTCGTGGCTTGCATCCACAGGACCATTTACCCTCAAAGCCACAGGTGCAGACCCATCTCCAGAACCGAGCCCAGCTCCACCTGCCCAAGTGTTTCCTACAGCACCTGCTGTCCCATCTGGAGACGGGTTGTTGTCAACGGGTGTATAGAGAATGTTTTCATCACTGGTGATCGCCTCCTCCCCTACAGGAGGACCTACGTCTGAAGAATCACTCTCTCCCTCAGCCCTAGTCTCTTGGGACTCGTCATCAAAGTCTTCTGAAGTGCACTGAGATGATACTTCACTGGTTCGAATTTCTGGCTGTGAGAAATCAGTTTGCGTCTCAACTTCATGGATTGATTTTTCCACCTCTGGCTTGAAGATACCCAGTGAGAAATCCCCTTGGAACTTTTTGTTCACAACAGTGTCCTCGATACGTGTGCTGGAGTCCAGCTCCTGTATGTCCACCTGGTTCTCTGCCAGACTCAGCTGATCCAGCCTTTTCCTTAACATATCCCCGATCTCCAATACTTCCACAGGCTTACCGTTGGACAGAACACGGCGACAGAATTCTATAGAGGATTTTTCCTGTTTTATTTGTTTCTCCAGGTTTTCTTTGACTTTGGATAATGTGGCAAGTCGAGATTCGACCAGCGTTTTGGAAGTTTGTTTAGTCTGTGTAATCTCCCTTTCTGCAGCTCGCAGCACAGCCTTGCCTGTCTCGATTATTGTTCTGATGACTTCGCGGCTTTGTTTGTCGGCCTTGTCGTGCATGTCCTCAACGTGTTTTTTGGTTTCTTCAATCTGGGTCACTTTAGATTGGACTTGACAGAACGTGGTCTCAAGGAGCTCCTTCTTGCTGGTGTACGCTTGTGGAATTGTGGAGTATTTATGGTCCTTGTGGTCCACTAGCAGGCAAGACAAGCAGGCCACCTTCTCACATGTCTCACAATAATACTCCAGTTCCTTCTGGTGAGATACGCAGGGGAAGGTCTGGGCCTCTCGAAGATGCTGATCGTAGTCTCCAGATGCGAACTCTCCCAGAGGGAGAACCTTATGGTGTACGGTAGTCGTGGATAGTTGGTGACCTTTACTGCAGGTGTCACACAGGCCGTCTCCACAGGTAGTGCATTTACTGACTGCTGTCTTGTCCTCACGCCTTTGCTTGCACACGGTGCACTTCAACACCTGCCTCTTGGTGTTATAAATCTCCATCAAACTATTGATGAAGAAGCTGCACCTCAGGTCCTCCACACCTGCCTTGTACAGTCTCACCTCCTCCCTGCATTCAGGACACCTGATAATGCGGACCTTCTTGTTTTTTATCTCCACCATTTTCATGAGACATGCCTTGCAGTATGTGTGGAGACATGGCAGTGTCCTGGCCTCTGTAAGAACCTCCAGACAGATGTGGCAGGACAGAACCTCTTCCCTAATAGACTCCGCCATGTTGTGATTCTCTACCGCCTTCGACATGCTCTCATATAAGAAAGCCTGGCCTGAAGCAGATATACAGCCGAATCATGAGTGAGTGAGTGAGTGAAAGAGAGAATTTTCAAAATCAAATAAATATTTTGTTTTAACGCTTGTCTACTTTCAAAACGAGCCTTGACTCCTATATATTAATTTTTTAAAGTTCAGAAGTAGATTGATTCATGAAGGAAATGTATTGTGGAAACCGAGAAATTCCTATCCAGCCAAATGACAGAAAACAAAGCAACTGGAATGGGGTGGTATTGCGTTTCAATAACTTTACGATAATAGTATAAAATACTGTATGATCTCAGTCACACATAGAATGTTCCATACTATCCTACTATTGCTGTTACTACGACTACTACTACTACTACGACTACGACTACTACTACTACTACTACGACTACTACTACTACTACTACTACTACTACTACTACTATTCCTGCTGATGCTGATGCTGCTACTGTAGATTAGTGAATGTTGACAGAGATTCCACTCACCAGAGTACTCTCCACCTAGGAGGACGTCGAAATGCGGTGACTTCCTCACATCTGCTTACATTAGAGTGAGTATTGTTTTATGCCGCTTATAGCAATTTTCCAGCAATGTCACGGCAGGGGAAACAAGAAATGGGCTTTACACATGGTTGCCATGTGGGGAATCGAACCCGTGTTTTCGGCGTGTCGAGCAAACACCTGCCCCACCGCCCCTTGTTGAACTACCTTTCTGGCAGAGAACACGAACCAATATCAAGTCCCTTGTCTACGTTTCTAGCTTTTTTTTTATTTACATGTTGCAGCTGCCTTGTTGTACCACTAATTATATATCTTAGAGCGTATATAATATATAGTTTCATCATTCGTTGTACGAAATTTCGGATTTTTTTCTCATTACTATATTCTATTCTATATTTATATATTTTCGTAATTTCAAATGTAATCATATCATTTGCGAGCGAACGCCACCCGCTGCATCAGATTGTAGTGAATTCCCGAATCTCCATTAAACAGAAATGATATATTGACAGTTTTGTCAAGCAATGAAACACTAGTTCACTTCTTCTATGTGGAGGGGTTAGACAGACCTATCCCTCTTGGGCTGCATGGAGTACACTTATAGAATACCAAATACCTTTCAAAGATGGCGGAAGTTATACGCTCTCACTTGTTGACGTCGGCAGTGGTGCATTGTAGGAACACACGAGCACGTGCGTTTTTTGTTGGTCTCCGGTTTGCGATTTTCAACCTACTCCAATGCTGTTTAAGCTCTGTTCGACTTTCGTATGCGTATTTTCCCCCAAACATTCGAAATTATCATCCTAAATGACTTATCACTAATAGGCTGCTTTTGAAATTCAACAATTCTCCGAGTAAACTCCGAGATATTTACACTTCCAGACATACACCCGTTAATACCGTGAGTGACGAATGCCAGATTCGCGTTACGAATTGTTCACGGGCTATTTGCCTAAACTGATTTGGGATATCTAGAAACGGGGATATTTCTACGCAATTATAACCTGTAATGTGTGAGGTGTTATGTGCGTGATGTAGTGCGTGATGTACGCTAGTGTGTATTCGGCACCAAAGGGAAGATTTAAAGGGGAAGGGCATATGTTCCTCTGGCATCAAGAGGGTTAATTTTATTTTACTGACTTCCAATTGTTCCTGGGGGAGATCCGGGTTAGAACTGATCTTCAGTAACCCATGCTTTTTGTAAGAGGCCACTAACGGGATCGGGTGGCCAGGTTCACTGACTTCGTTGACACCTGTCATGGTATCCCAAGTGCGTAGATTGCTATTGATCACTAAATTGTCTGGTCTGGACTCGATTATTTAGACAGCCGCCATATAGCTAGAATACTGAATGCGGCGTTACACAACAAACAACCAACAATTTTGCTTCCACCCACTCAAACTGTAGTTTTTTTGCCATTCATCTGTAAAGTCAGTCGTTCCGGACTGCTTACTAGAAATATATCTTCATAAGATATGTTCAGCTCTAGATACTTATCACCTTTATTGTATGATTTGTATGACATTTCAGAGGCCTTTGACAGGGTGTGGCATAAAGGGTTGTTGCACAAATTAGAAAATTATGGTGTTCGTGGACATTTGCTTTGATGGTTAACAAACTATTTATCTCGACGACAGTATGTTTCTTTTAATAATATATTATCAAATTAATGAAATGTTACCTCTGGGACAATTTTTGTGTGTTGTGTACATCAATGATTGGAGCAACTTTAGAATACAGCACCCCAACTACTCGTGAGGACGTTAGGTTAGGTTAGGTTAGGTTAGGTTAGGTTAGGTTAGGTTAGGTTAGGTTAGGTTAGGTTAGGTTAGGTTAATTTTTTAGGTTAATTTTTTTTAGGTTAACCTAACCTAACCTAACCTAACCTAACCTAACCTAACCTAACCTAACCTAACCTAACCTAACCTAACCTTAACCCTAATCCTAATACTAATCCTAACCTAACCATGATCACTTACAATTACGTAAAAGAGTATTATAACGTGTTTTTAAAGTTTGTGGTGCTGTATTCTAAAGGTAGACCGATGTAAAAACCTTAGAAGCTACCCTTCTCTATGACTTGGCTGACAAATGGTTAGTTACATTTAACCCGAATAAGGCAAACTTCATACTTTTTAAAAATGGAAATTGTCCACAAGTTTCTGACTTGATTTTGAATAATGAACATTTGGAACGTGCACATCAACATAAACAAATGGTACAACCTGAAGCAGCAAGAATAACTGTCTAAATAGTTGATAGAGTTTATACAATGAAATTACATGTAGATGGTTATCGCTGAAGTTAGATGAACTCAAAACAAACTGCATTCTACAAAACTGTTAATATGCAAGTTCCTGATTACTTCAGTTGATAGATTTACTCCACTTTGTACTGAAACCATTTCCGGATACAACCTGCGTAACACATCAGATTACGTTTAGCTAACACTAAACCTTACCCCACCCTATCCCTAAACCTCACTCTATCCTTAACCAAAAGTAAACTCGCTTGCTTTCAAGGGAAGGTATTCTGTAGTCTTACCGAATTTGGTGAAAATAGACAACTACACTACACACAAAGTTAAGACATTCGTGTAGCTCATTACATATAGATCTTTTTCGTGTTAATTTATCAGGGAGTAAGCTTGCAATTGTGACGCTCCAGTGGAAGAGGCAAACCAATTTTTTAAATGTCCAAAATCTGTCAGCTGCCGTTTTGATCTGAAGCAAGATTTTGAACTATCAAAATTTCACTCAAAATTGATACCATTCTTTACGGCAACCTGATCTGCAAAATGATATTAATGAAACTATCTTTACTAATAGTCATCTGCATAGATACATTGTACGACGTTAGCGCTTCGATTAATGAATAATATGTCTTAATATCATTACGTCCATTCATTCATGTTTCTGATGGAAGCGGGCGAATAAAATATGTTCAAACGAAATTGCCTACTCACGTATGTTGTATGATATTAAACTTTCTGCACCAGCACAGTCCATGCGTTCATGGTGACAACATCTCTTGTAAAGTTTATCATCACAATAGCTGGCCCCCCCGACGTATCCATGGTGTCGGTTCTGTGGGTGTGTGACGTGTAGTCAGCCATAACATGTTTTGTTATGTTGCCATGACGGTTGTCTGCTAGGACGAGATTATGACGTCATTCAATGGATGACGTCAAGAGATTGTGGCGTCACAGATCCCTATGTTCCCCCACGCTGAGGCGCAGTGATGACTTAGCATAACATCAATGCCACAGGCTAATTTGCATAATACGTGACCAGGCTTTTTTCTTGTTTGTAAACAAATGCACATATGTGTAAATCAGAAGAGACTGACCCTATGTAGGCTTATCGGTTCGCTCTTCACATTGTTTTACATTGTCATAATATATACTCATTATTCTACAGCTGCGACAGTCAGATTTATGACAATGCATCAAAGTTACTGCATGGCTTGGTCTGTATACCGCTTCGATGACAGCACATGGAAGCTCGTAGCTTATGGAAACAAAGGATAGCTACGCAAATTGAAATGTTACACGTTTTTTGGATATTAACTCAGTCAAAAATGATTAAAAGTAGATGTGTAGGCTCATGAACAATAAAAGTGTTTAGAAAAAAAGTTTTAAAAAGTGAATGGTGAGTACAAGATGTGAGAAATCGTCACATCTTTCTGGCCTTTGGCAGAGTTACTATGCTGGTCGCATGGAACTCCGGGTAGGTTAGTGTATGTTCACTTTGGGCTCCGCAAAGGCGCAAAGGGACCGGTTTAATATTCGCTTAGACAATTTTTTAATCTGTTTCACAGCGTCGGAGGGGTGTGAAGACCATTGTGAGTCACATACAAATAAATAAACTTTTATTATTCATAACGTTATGATCGCTTAGATTGTTTGGCTGTTCGTTGCTAAGCATCACACGTATCAAAACCCTGGCGGATCATCCATACTATCAGATGCTTTTGAATATGACTGTTTTTAAACTGGTCAGTCAGTCATTCTAGCCATTTTATTCCAAATATTGTACCATTGTAAACCAAAAGTTACTGTGTTCTGTAATCTGATTGGTTGAAAAACATGATTAAATGGTATTAGATTCCCGGAAACTGAAAGACTATTCACCGCGTATTGACACGTAAACAATTGTTTTGTTGTGTCATCAACAGTGGTGACTTTATTCAAATCATATTGTGACGTAAGTTAGAATGACGTCACAAATGAGCAGCTCCCGATGCTACCATGGGAACCAGCTGAAACGGCCAGCTGATGACACTTCACTGCTGTATCCGTATTCGATGTAAACGAGTGCAGACACTAAAACCCTTTGGTTTACTTTTTTGTTTACAATGTCGATAAACATCATGTGTTGGCCATTTTCCGGGTGTTATTGAGTATTTGAAGCACGGGAATATTTCATTTGAAACCTCCGGCTGACGCCGTCGGTTCCAAATGCATTCCCGTGCTTCAAATACTCAATAACACCCGGAAATTGACCAACACATGATGTTTATCTCCTAAATACAGTATGTAAACGCGAGAGAGTAGTACTCATTTCATCACATTGCGTCATTCTTATTATGATATATGTTTTAACTGAAAATAATTTCAGACAGACAAGCAATACTTTATTACCTTAAAAGGAATTCGTTTTGGATCAATGATCTTAACAAAAATAGAAATAAACGATAACGACATAAAATATGAAATTATTAACAGCGTATCATGTACTTAAAATAATTGAATGAATAAGATGATAACGACACATTCAACATTTGTTTGTATAATTAATTGTGTAGCGGCGAAAAGAAGATCTACGTTTATACTCTATTTTTAGACAGTGGGTTGTAACTTTAAGAATCACGTATGAAATCATTTATTCACAGTCGGTGATCAATTCTGTCGAAGAGACAATAGGGTGGCCTAGTGGTAAAAGCGTTCCATCGTCACGACGAAGGTCCGGGTTCGAATCCCCACATGGGTACAATGTATGGAGCCCATTTCTAGTGTCCCAGACCGTGATATTGCTGAAATACTGTTAAAACTTAAACTCACTCGATGAATCGAACCTGGGTCTATCTTGACAAAGGCAACGCTCAACCAACTATGATGGTTTGGAACTTATAGGAAAATTCCATCCTCTTTCCATTTTCAACAAACCGCATTTCGATTTCCCCGTGTTTTGCAGTATATATGATTATTATTTTGTTTTCGAAAACAGCCGACTGTTGTACATGTTCGAAACGTTCCTTAGCAACAACGTTTCTTTCAGTCTTCTGTTCTATGTTATAGACATATAATCTCCCAAGTCCGTCTAACCACAACAGCTCGTAACTGGGAAACATAGATAAATTAATGGGTTCGGAGACGGGCTGAAATGATCTTACTACAAAGGTGGAGGTTTTGGATGTATCTATATATGATATGGACATCATGGAAACAGTGCCTCTGCTTACAACAACGAATAGTTTTTTCTCTTTGGGATGACCCGTAAGACAATTCGACAAAATATTAACACCTCTGTTAAATGTATAAAGAACTCTTTCGGTCTGTTTTAGACCTACCGACATCTGTCTGAGTGTCTTTTTCCAATGCCGGGAAATTATATAAAACAGTTGTTGGGTATATTTATCTAAAAACATTTCTGGTGCCATATCATCATCAGATTTAGAAATATTTGCCTTGTTCACAAGTGTACCCTCAAACGTTACAAAGTAAATTATTCGACTCATACCAATATAGAACCTACGTCGACCAGAATCGACTACAGCATTAACTGGTAAGTCCTTTAAAGTCAGGGTAAAGATATGCCGCCAGCTGTCACCTTCAAAGATGTATTGGTAAAACTGAAACCGTCTGTCTTTGACAATGTACGAGTAAATATGGTTAGAACTATTGCATGGTGACCGTTGTTCAGTGTTGTTCTTTAATATCGGGGGTGTTTCTGTGTGAAGTGAAGCTTGGTGCTTCGTGTCCAATACTGGCGTCATCACGTCATCTGCAACAGCATGCACGTCATCATTCACGTCAATGACGTAAACATAAATGACAAAATAATTTGCAGTATGTGGTAATTCAGGATTATAAATGAAAAAGTCAATTAAGCAGGGATAAACCAACATATTTACGTACATATGCAACTGCCATTTCAGAATTATTCTAAAGCCCAAATCATTATATGATAAAACTGAGGGCTAAAGAAACCTGACTTCTCAACCTGTGATTTATAACAATTGGTGAGTGAGTTAAAATATAACATCACTTCGGCTATTATGCATTTTATGTACAGCGCTTTATATCCCAACACCAGGCTTGATACATCGAACCCATCCCGGGCCATTGGTACGCAATTTTGTGTGTCAGTGAGTAACCTCGACGTAAACTGGTGCGCATAAACTGTGCGCAAAGAAAATTGAAATGTTCAGAACTTCCGGCACGCATAATCTTCGTTCCACTTGCGTGAAGAAGTCGTGAACATTGCGCTGCCTACTCGCAAAAAGCAGCGAGCGGTGCGTAACACAGCGTGTCATTTCCAGCCCTGCTTGCACTGACACGGAGTGTCACGCACTGGCCCGCTTTGATCACGAGCTGTGTGCGACATGGTCGCCCCAGACTGCGCAAAGTGCACGGCTTTCAACTTGCCTTTTAGTGGGCGGGCGGGACTTGTGCATTGTCACGACTTGAGCATTGTTCCGACTTGTTCACGTGGTCATGGCCCGACGAGTTCCCGCATAATTTACGCACAGCACGAATAGTTTGCCCATGTCATGAACTTGATAAGCATTGGGTACACTTTCTTCGCGCATTGTCTGCGCACAGATCAACGATGACCGCGCATATAAACAAAAGCGAGCCCATCGCCAGTCCCCACATTCCTCGACATCGATCAGTCAACAAGATGCCCGCCAAAAAGAAGAGAACCAGAAGAAGAGCAGGGCCAGCAGTTGAGAGAAATCTTGAAGAAGAGACCGGACAAGAACTAGGGACAGACGCATTGCTACAACAAATTGCGTCTCAGTGCGGAGGCAAAACTCGTATGTGTCAGGGTGGCATGTCATGTGGTGTGGTAGCCTAGTGATTAAAGCGTTCGCGCGTCATGGATACACCCAGCAGCACTGACCCTTTATAGCTACACCCAGCAGCACTGACCCTGTGTGGCTACACCTAGCAGCATTGGCCCCTGTATGGCTACACCCAGCAGATGTCAAATGCTCAGTTTATACTTTTTGATCTCATCGCTTATTGGACATGTGGTTCAGTGTATTTCACCTCAAGCAATGTTTGACAGTTTTCTTTTTTCTAGCCATGGATATCGTTGATGAATGTTTGTTTGTATTGATAGTTTGTTTTCTAAATTTCAGAAGCTGGAAAGCAGGAAGCTTAAGGCTGTGAAACGATTGACTGGCCGGAGGAGAGGAAGCACACAGTTCTTCCTCTCTTGGGGAAAGAGCTAACATTTTTCAAACTAGGAAGCCAAGTGATATGGGCTGATCTACATTGATGTGTTTAAGAAAAATATTCTGTACTCACTGCTAATTATTCCCTTGCTTTTGTTTCATTTACTAACTTGAATATTCCGAATATTATTTGTTTACATATTGTTGAATATAAATAAACTTTGAATGAATTTGTGTTTTATTCTGTTATTTGTCACCCTGAAGCCTTTTACCATTATGCAATTGTATAAAATATCTGATTTCCTACATGTGAGACATGAAACAACATCTTTTCCGGAGGACCGGGTAAAGGGCCGACACGAGCAAGATTCAGTTTATGGAAACTAGGTATCAAACTAGGTTGGAAACTACAACACGGAAACTGGGTTGAAACCGACAGCAAACTCATACATGGAAACCAGGTTGAAACCGACAGCAAATTCATACATGGAAACCAGGTTGAAACCTACAATAAACTCATACATGGAAACCAGGTTGAAACCTACAATAAACTCATACATGGAAACCAGGTTGAAACCTACAATAAACTCATACATGGAAACCAGGTCGAAACCTACAATAAACTCATACATGGAAACCAGGTTGAAACCTACAATAAACTCATACATGGAAACCAGGTCGAAACCTACAATAAACTCATACATGGAAACCAGGTCGAAACCTACAATAAACTCATACATGGAAACCAGGTTGAAACCTACAATAAACTCATACATGGAAACCAGGTTGAAACCTAAAATAAACTCGTACATGGAAACCAACTGGATCCCGCTTGGAGGAGTGGGTAATGAAACAAACCTGAAATCATCCTGAAATGGTGCAGTTTCAGTTGCATGGAAACCACAATGAAACTATAGGAAACTCCCTGGAAACCAACTGGAAATGTTGGTTTCCATGACGTTTCTTCTCGGTTTCAGTGTTCCGGAAACCAGCTTATTTTTGCTGTGTATAGATACACCCAGCAGCATTGGCCCTTTATAGATACACCCAGCAGCATTGGCCCTGTGTGGCTACACCTAGCAGCATTGGCCCCTGTATGGCTACACACAGCAGCATTGGCCCTTTATAGATACACCCAGCAGCATTGGCCCTTTATAGATACACCTAGTAGCATTGGCCCTTTATAGATACACCCAGCAGCACTGGCCCTTTATAGATACACCCAGCAGCATTGGTCCTTTATAGATACACCCAGCAACATTGGCCCTTTATAGATACACCCAGCAGCATTGGTCCCGTATAGCTACATCCAGCAACACTGGTTCTGTATAGCTACACCCATCAGCATTGGCCCTGTATAGCCACACCCAGCAGCATTGGCCCGGGTATAGCTACACCCAGCAGCATTGATCCTGTGTGGCTACACCCAGCAACCTTGATCCCGTATAGCTACACACAGCAACACTGGCCCTGTATAGATACACACAGCAACACTGGTCCCGTATAGCTACACACAGCAACACTGGTCCCGTATAGCTACACACAGCAACACAGGTCCCGTATAGCTACACACAGCAACACTGGCCCTGTATAGATACACACAGCAACACTGGTCCCGTATAGCTACACACAGCAACACTGGTCCCGTATAGCTACACACAGCAACACTGGTCCCGTATAGCTACACACAGCAACACTGGTCCCGTATAGCTACACACAGCAACACTGGTCCCGTATAGATAGACACAGCAACACTGGTCCCGTATAGCTACACACAGCAACACTGGTCCCGTATAGCTACACACAGCAACACTGGTTCCGTATAGATACACACAGCAACACTGGTCCTGTATAGCTACACACAGCAACACTGGTCCTGTATAGCTACACACAGCAACACTGGTCCTGTATAGCTACACACAGCAACACTGGTCCTGTATAGATACACACAGCAACACTGGTCCTGTATAGATACACCCAGCAACACTGGTCCTGTATAGCTACACACCGCTATATTCCAGTTGTATCCCAGCCGCGTAAATAACGTACACTGGACCACCATGAGAAGAATGCTGCTTTTAGCAATATCCCAGTACTAACACGGCGGGGGAACACCGGAAATAGACTTCAAACATTGCACCAATGAGGGAAATGGAGCCCAGGTTCCGTCGTGACGTCAACCACTATGATATCCCACCTTCCCCCATCACCCACACAAGTACGATAACTCACCAAATACTGCACTCAAACTCACCCAAACATTAACACTGAACAAGCCACGCTCAAATTCACTCAAACATTGCACTCAAAATCACCGAAACGCCGAAACTCAAACTCACCCATACTCAAACTCATCCAAAAACTACATCCAAACTCACTCAAACACTGCACTCAAACTCACTAAAACAGCCATGCACAAACACTTCAAAATAGCCACCCTCAACCTTACTCAATCACTACACTCAAACTCACACAAACTCCGACAGTCGAACTCACTCAAACCCCAACTCTCAAACTCACATAAACACCATACTAATGCTAACACAAACCCAAACACGCAAAGTCACCCAAACACTACACTCATACTCCCCGAAACGCCAGCACTGACACTCACCCAAACAGCCTCCCTCAAACTCACCCATTCACTACACAAAAACTCACGCAAACGCTACTCTCAAATTCACCTATACACTACAGTCAAACGCACCGAAACCCCAGCACTGAAACACACCCAAACAGTCACCCTCAAACTCACTAAAACACAACTTTCAAACTCACCGATACAGTCATACTAAAACTCTCAGAAAGAGTCACGCTCAAATTAACCCTAACAGCAATGCTCAAACACTGACAGTCACCAAAACCTCCTCGCTCATCCAAGCACCCTGAACGTTTTTACTGATCGAGGCTACAACCACAAAACCTACCTGGTGATATGACATTCCTCGCCGATGACCAGCACCAATTGGCATGGTCATTCTCAGAGAACTCACTGAGCTATCTGATAAACCGCACGTCAAGAGTACAGCGTCATAAACCACGGATTGACAGGCACTGTATTTACCACACTGCTGTTGGCATAATTTGATGCCCAGTCCAGTAAGGTGAAGAAAGATGTAAGACAAATTGAAACACATCCTACAATGGTAAGCTGCCAGACACGCAATAACATCCTCCTTTCAGTCAACCCTTGTATACCTTCCTCAAAACTGAAAAACACAATGCCTGAGCCAGTGTCACCCTTCATTTATTGTCATTATGCTTCCCTTTGCTTCAAAAGCACATACATTGTTTTGTATAAACGTATCCAAAATTAGTTTCCTAATGGGCCTATCCTGACATTTAAATCAAAATTTCATTTATAGTAAAAGGAATAACATGTTTCAGGAACCATGTTTACCTCAGTGGTTAAAGTGATCGCTCGTCAAACGGGAAACCTGGTTTCAGTGATGCTTAGCTTAATGGTAAAAACATTCGCTCGTCACAGGGAGAACTGAGTTACATGATGTTCTGCTCAGTGATTTCAGAGATTAAACCTACATTATGTATATTGGTACATATGCACTCACTTTAGATTCCCATTGACGCACTGAAAGAGCTATTAACCCCTACGACTTCCCTGAAATCGAAAAAAAAATTGCCCCGGACGTCGAAAACTGTTGTCGTCGTTTGCCGAACTGATTTCAATCACAAGTTGAGTCATAGGATATTCGTGGACGCTCAAGGAACATAACTCGATGGGGTTCGCTTGGAATAATGTTCAAGAATATTGTATTAGAAATACGTATTTATAAAAAAAATAAAACTTACCCGGGGGCTGATAGAAATGCATTTTGTATTTAGAGAGTTCTTTGGATATAGGTTGTCCCTTCCCAGTCTAAGTTACACTCCACCACTGAGTCTAACAAAACCTAGCAGAAGGTCGCGTCAGGTAACCTTTGAGCAACCAATGACCGTCCAATCAAATGCGAGACGGTTAAACAGATTTAACCAATCAGACAACGGCTACTATTTAGGGATCGGAGGGAGTTTCAAAATATTCAGGTCACCGACACAGATCTCTCCACAAACAAAAATCAGCATGTAACACAGTTATTTGACCTGCAGTATGTGGTTTCTGTTGACATGGTTACCATTAGCTAATATTTCCACAAGATAACATCCTTGAATATTGCCCAAAACACTATTTTCAGCGACTGTTTACTCACCGTTGCCATGGCAGTACGCACGCCGTGTGCATCACCTGGACGCGATCGTACGCTAAATAGCATTCGGAATCGTTCGAGATAAAAAGTTCATGAGGAATGTGCGAATGTGCACTTTCGCGATTTGGTAAGCTGTGATCCGATTGGTCAATCTCAAAGGTTACCTGACGCGACCTCCCATAAGGCTTTGTTAGACTCAGTGGTGGAGTATAACGAAAAGTACTGAGGATAAGTTTACTAAGACTGATCCCTGCCAAATCAGTCGTAACGATTTCTCTGAGTAATGGGCTTCCTAAAACAATAACGGTTGGCATCGGTTGGCTGACAATGTGATGCTTTTGTAATGCTTGATCATTTTGGCCAAGCGTCAGTTGGTTACTGATCTTTTGTTTCAAACCACACGTTTACGATCGGTAGACAAGAATAAAGTTCATCGCGAAATACTAAATGTTTCTTCTGGGAATTAATGAGGCATAACATATCCTCTTGCGTTGTAATGTGAACGCGTAATTGAAGAAAACTCGTCAAATGAATTAGTAATTTTGGCGAGAAGAAGTGCCACTTAGATTACTCATATAATGTCTTGCACAGATAACTGATAATTGTTCGGTATGATTATATTCAACACTGGTTTACATGTGTTCTAAGCTCTTTCTCTTGTGAGGCTAGATCTGACACAAAAATGGCATAATTAATTAATCACAGAGCACTTGACAAGACTTGAACGTCATATCACTTCGATTACCCCCCTTTCCCTGAAGTCTTCACGAAAGAAATGCGAGTCATGTGATTTTGCGCAAGACCCAAGCTGGCAATCTTGGAGATGTGTACTATAAATTTGGGCATATGTACTTATTTACCTTCCTACTGAGGCGACCCTTGATGATCCGGGTGAGAATGGATCTTCAGTAACCCATGCTTGTAGTAAAAGGCGACTGGACATAACATCAACCGATGTATTGTCGAAAGTGTGCGACATTGTGCATGTACGTATATGCATTGGCTCTGTTTAGATTGCATTTTTGTAGATGGGCAGTTTGGGTCTTGCGCAAGATCATGACTTGCACCTAAATGAGTACATATGTCCCAGAATATGTGCATCATTTAGCTTCCTATTGTTGCTGCTCTTGAAGATCCGTGTTAGAATGGATCTCCCCTGGTCTTAGTAGACACTTGTCACTGTCGTGATACGTATTCATACTTCTATTCATTTGCAACTCCCAAAACATGCAAAAGCATGTATTTTGAGTAAAGGTAACTATTATTGCCCATGGGCGATTTTATATTTATATATATGGATATATATCTTAGCCGAATTAAGTCCAAATGAGTTGACTTTTGTGTCATGATACGTATAAACATACTTTTATTTATTTACAACCTACGAAGCATGTGACCGGACGGAAGACAGGTTAATCCAGTGACCCTGACATCATCAATATATTCAGTGGGTGTTTATAGGGATTCACGTCACTGACCGCATAGAGTGACAGCTTGAGACACCGGTGGCCACACCATCAAGGTGGCCCTCATATCCATCTTACTCGCCCACTCGCCCAAGTTAACCAACAACCCTGCCAACCAACCAAACAACTACTAACCAACCAACAATCCAGGCAAACCGGTTCACCCGGCAGCTTTGTTGTTTTGGCTTGCTGCTTGAGCAGTCGCAGAGGTATAGAGAATGGCGGGAAAATCATGCATTGGTACACCCTACCTAGGACCTCCAAACAATTCGGCGCCTAGCGCCAACAAAATAGTGTGATGGACTACTGTTCTGGGTTGTATAACATTTCGTCCCCCATTCTTCATACGCAGAAAAATACAACAGCATTATGGCCACATATAACACACGGCCACAGAAGACAAAAACAGTAACCACGCACAGAAGTCTCCAGTTCGGCTTCCACAATCGGTACCGCATATCGCAAACCAGATATAAGCGTATCCGCGCAGCTCCAAAAGAGACCACGAGACACAAACAGAGACAACTTGGGACATGGCAGAGGTCTTCCAGGCCCTGCTAGAGAAAAAGAGATTTGCCTCCAGACCACAATGTTTCGGCACTGGTTCCGAAGGGCTCTACGAACTATGGTGAGAGCCCTCTGCAGAAACCATCGACCTTCTTGCCTGCTAGGGAGATCCAAATCTCTTCTATGACCGCCTGAGGAAGATCGGGACCCCTGCGGAGCAAACCACGACTACGTTGATTGTGGTATTTTGTGTACTCTGGACGACGACGACAACGACAACGACAACGACAACGAAAGAGGAGAAACAAGAAGAGATCCGTCTGGATATCCAGAAGGTGAAGCAGATGCTAGAATCAGCCCAAACCAGTTTGTACAAAGATCCCAAGGCACCCCTTCCACATGGACTACAAAAAGTGTGCTTTTGTATGTATGTTTGTATGCGTTTTAATGTAAGTTATTTTTATTTTACTTCTCCTTTTTTGGACTAGACAGAAGCTATAGCTGCTTGGTCTCTACAGGAACATCGTCTCTCTGGGAAGCAACGACTAGATTTCTCAGTCGCCTTTACCTTTCGAAATGGGTGAGTGGCAGATTTTGCTAAGTCTGCACAGAAACGGTCCACCAACAAACCGTGGGCGTTCTGTCCGCTGTTCCATAGAGGTGCTGGACCATATGTTTGGATATCCTTGGACTAGGTCTCACTTTGAATGATATAAATTGACACTAACAGGCGGGACATGTTTTAATCACTTCTTTAACATTTTCAAAGGACACAATCGTGAAATTTCAAAATCCCCCAATCTTCTGTCCTAGTTGTCTACCTTGATTGTCTTATTGGCCAACGGGTCCATGAAGCGTTTGCCGGTCATGTCGCTGTAGTTGGTGCAGGCAAGAATAGCGTCGTCGCTCACCTATGGGAAGGTTTGGATTTGGACATGTATTTTGTTCACAAAGAAAAGGTTTGGGCACACATTTTCAAATCTTAAACCTGTGAAGATCCGGGTTAGAACTGATCTTTAGCAACCCATGCTTACTGTTAGAGGCGACTAACGGGATCGAGTGGTCAGGCTCGCTGGCTTGGTTGACACATGTCATCGTTTTCCAACTGTGTAGTGCGGGGCTCATATTGTTGATCACTGGATTATCTAAGTAGCGACAACATATTTGGACAATTCTAACTGTGTCCGATGACACTGGGCGTATGGATCAGGCTTATCTACACGCAAGTCTGATCCCGGCAAACTGTAGTGCAAATATGGCTGCGCAACAGAGAGAAAAAATTACCAGCCTGTCTTTAAGAAGCCATTCGTGACCACTCGTGTTATTTCGGGACAAGCCGAATATCTTGCAGGTTACGGAAAGGAGCGAATGTTGACGAATGATGTGATGCGAGGAAGACTGGTCATTTTCTCTTTGTCGCGCAACCCTATTTGTGCAACGATTAACATTCCGTTCTGATAAATTCATATACTTAGAAGTACTGCTACTGTTGCGCTCGAAAATAAACAAAATATACAACATAAATAAATGCTTACGATATCTATCTTGGTTCCGGGAGGATGGTGGTGTTCCACGACGCTGTTGTTGTCGAGGGTGTTGAAGGCTGTGATGAGGACCCAGCGTCGTTTGTCGCTTGCGTTGGCGGCACTGTTGTGAAGCAGGTTGCAGTGGAAGAATAGGGTGTCGCCTAGCAACCAGATGAGGAAGAGTTATAAGGGCCGAACCCTACACGGCTCTTTGATAGCAATGTGCCTCGAAAACACGTAAGGAAAAAAGTAGGTCTTTGTTTTATTTTGATAATTTATCTTCTGGAAATAATTGTGAGTGCGCTTTGTCGTTATGACTAGACATTCAGTTGTCGTACGGCGTGACAAGTTGCCTGAGGAAACAGGTCTTTGACATTAAACTTGGGTAAAACACAGGAACAGGAGTGTGGCCATGAAAAATCTAGAAACACGACCATCTAGGGCTTCTGTCACGACACAGTCGGCGGGGTAGCCTAGTGGATAAAGCGTCCGCTGCTCATGGTGAAGACCCGGGTTCGATTCTGCAGATAGCTACAATAGGTTGAACCCATGCCTGATGTCCCCTGCCGTGGTATTGCGTAAAACTACACCCACTCACTCTGTCACGCCAAAATGGAAGCAGTTAACAGCATAGGCATATGTCATTCGAACAAAGATATTTCCATATGAATTTTTGCTCAAATTTTACACAGGCACCCATTTTATGCTTGAAATTCGAGAGTCTGGTGGGAGGAGGACAGTTTCACCTGGTTCCAGCTCGACGTATCTGTGCTTGCACGTGGCCTTGATCAGTTCCACGCGGTCGAGGTCAGCCCCGATCTGTCCAGCCACAAACTTGTGTTCGATACGACCACATTTGTGGGACTTCTCCAGAATCTGAAACAGCCAACTGTTAATGTCCAGACTGTTTCATTGTTATGAAAACACAATACCATTTAGGATGTGGTCAAATGTAACGCATGCCACATTTGGGATTACGCTTTGTCAGTAATGTAAGGTTCTGTACTCTTCTTGGGTTAAACCCGTGAAGGTTCCGGGGTAGAATAGGCCTTCAACAACCCATGCTTGCCATGAAAGGCCACTATACTTGTCGTAAGAGGCAACTAACGGGATCGGGTGGTCAGACTCGCTGACTAGGTTGACACATATCATAGGTTCCCAATTGCTCAAATCGATGCTCATGTTGTTGATCACTGGATTGTCTGGTGCAGACTCGATTATTTACAGACCGCCGCCATATTGCTGGATTATTGCTGAGTGCGGCGTAAAACTAAACTCACTCACTTTGAGTTGTTGTTGGGTTGAGTCCCATCCGGAATTCGAACCTCACACCCTCTGAGTCGGACACCTAATCGCCAGGTACTGGACGTCGTGGTTGCTGAGCAGGTTAGGTTCCTGACTGAAGATGTGGATTCGAATCCCTGCTAGGACTCAACCTAACAAAAGTGCTAGAATCTTACTTTACTGAGGAAGTGTGATCCAAAATATAGCAAAAGCTACATTTTGATTGTTGTTGTTCAACACCGCTTTCCACCCTGGGCATTGATGTTATGAGCAAAACTTAATGAAATCAGATCACATTGACACGCAGTTCACTGAGCCCAATCATCAGTCTATCAATCATAGCTTACTGCCATCAATGAATGCTGGTGACAAAGTCTAACCAGAGACCACCTAATGTATGGTCTCAAACCCGGACCATCACGGGTTTTACCGAAATATAGCATTTTAGTATCTGGAATGAAACCACACCAATTACGCAACATCTCTGTTGTGGACGATTATATACTCATGGAAAAATTTAAGGGAACGCATGTTCTTTAGGGCAATTCAAAATTTCTATTTACTAACTTCAGCGCAGTTTACTCAAACTCACCATAATGCTTTCCATGCACGTGCACTACATGCTCCTAAAGTTACATGCACTTAGATTTACACGTGACATGTATGTGCGCTGTCAAACACAACGGTTAAAAACATTGTTAACATGGAGAGACATTACTTTACTTTGGCACAGAAATGGGAGGCAACTGGCATGGTTAATGGTGGAAGCTCATTACGACAGGTTGCAACAACTTTTCAACTTATACTGTTAGCGTGATATCCAGACTTTGGAATCTCTACAGAGCGACTGGTGACGTCAAAATGAGTCGTGGTCGGGGGCGGAAAAAGAAAACCACCCCACGGGATGACCGGACCCTACGCCTTATTGCTCTGCGAGACAGGTTCAAATCCTCCTCCAAAATCAATACGGAATTCAGGCGAAGAACAAACGTCAGAATTTGTTCACGTACACTGCGTAATCGTCTTAAATCGGCTGGTCTAAAAAGCCGCCGTCCATTGGTTGGAATAAACATGACTGAGCAACACAAGCGCTTGAGACTGCAGTGGGCACGGAACCATGGAGGAAGAACCGTACGTCAATGAAGAAATACCATGTTTAGTGATGAGAGCAGGTACACACTAGACTATAATGCCGGTCGAATTCGAGTTTGGAGACGCGTTGGGGAACGTCACAATGCCTGCACCATCAAACAGCATGATCGTTATGGAGGAGTCTCCGTTATGGTGTGGGACGGGTTTACCTTTAACCACAATCTTTAACAGATCTTGTGCGTGTTGATGGCAGGATAACAGGTGTACGATATCGTGACGAGATCTTGAAACCGATTGTGATCACCTTTGCGCGTACAGCAGGTCGGTTGTTCGAGTTCCAGCATGACAGTGCTCGCCCTCACATTGCTCATGTTTGTCGGTACAGACTGAGGGCTGCAGGTGTCATGGTGGTGCAATGGCCGGCTAAAACTCCTGACCTTAACCCCATCGAACATCTTTGGGATGTTCTTGGCCGCAATGTTCGGGACAGACCTGTTCAAGCCAACAATTTGGATGAACTTTTCGTGGCTCTCCAGGAAGAATGGCGTAGAATTCCGATTGATACCATCCGTACCCTCATTCGCAGCATGCCACGACGATGCCATGCAGTTCTCCAAAGACATGGGGGATACACCCGATATTGATTTTCATCACTTGACATAAGCCTTTTCATCTGTATGAACTTTTCTCTTACTGTTTCAAAAATTAAAAGCCACAGCTATTTCATGCGTTCCCTTAAATTTTTCCATGTCTGTATTATTATATTATTGTACATTCATAATCTATAACTAATGTTTTGTGAGGTACCATATTTCAACAGAACGATATTAACAGACCTTTTCAAATATGAAACCATTCCTCTAGTGTAAATTACAAGAAAATGTTTTCCACCGTTTCACTCATATTCCGTTTCATGAGTACATGTGTTCACCTCAAGACAGCCGTTCTCCTTGCTACACCTGTCAATAGCCATGAACACCGCCAGCATGTCTGGTTTGAGAAGACCGTTGTGGTACCAGTAGCTGCCAATCAAAACATGAGCGACTTAGAGCACCTGTCCAGTAATATCAAGTATATATTTTGTTTGTTAGTTGTTTCTTGCCGATCTTAGCACAGTTGCCAACGGGTACCATGTCCCTATATAAAGTAGTAACATTAGAGGTAGCCTAGTGGTTAAAGCGTTGGCTAGCCATACTGAAGGCCCGGGATCGATTCTCCCCATGGGTATAATGTGGTGTCCCCCGCCGTGATATTGATGGAATAAGCGGCGTAGGACCATACTCACTGACTCCAGCTAGATGGCAGATTGAAGCAGACACAAGTGATTAACAGCTTATGTATCGATCTGTCCAATTGGGAATGATAACGTGCATGAACAAGTCACGACAAGCAAGGTCCCTGATGGCCAATTGTAACCCTGATCTTTAGGGGTTGACCACAACGAGACGGCTTGAGTCAGCTGTCAGTATAGAGCTACACATAAGGTACTGCCTGAAATTGGATCATAACGAAACTGACTCAAACCACCGATTAACGGATCCAAGAAAAAGGTAAGGGACACAACTCCCTCATGTATGGTAACTTTGGTCTCTTGGCTACGAGTACAACCAAGAATGATATGTGAACGGGACAGTAAGTTTAGCTTTACGCCGCACTCGGCAATATTCCATCTATATGGCGGAGGTAATAATAATAATGTGATAATGTAAGTAATCGAGTCTGGAAGAGACAATCCAATGATCTACAGAATGAACAGCGATCTACGCCATTGGGATACGATGACAGGTGTCAACCAAGTCAGGGAGCCTGACCATTCGTTCCTTACAAGCATGGACTACTGAGGATCAGTTCTAACGCGGATTTTCACGGGTCCAACAAAGAATAAAATCGAATCAAGTCGACATGAATAGATTTGAAAAACCCATCTTTAAGCAAGGATCAGCTGGTTAATGGCATTACAATTAAGAAATGTTTGCATGACAAAATAATGGGATGGTGATTTATTCTGCAAAAGTACCCATAATCCTGATGCCACACAAAGCAGCCCCCAGTTTGGGCCTCTTTCATCATCAGCTTCGAGTGGTAGTGATACACGTCGCCTCCCAGAAGCTGAAACCAAAGTAACATGTTCACTTGAAATCGCGATTCAAGTGAAATCGTCGTAGTCCAGGATCTTCGAGAACTGCCGATATTCCGTTCGTGACTGCTCGTGTTCTTCCGGGGTTAGCCGAATGTCGACCTTTTAACCCCATTCGTCACATTCGCCCCTTTTCGTAACATCCTGTAATCGTTGTTCGGCTTGTCACGGAATGACGGTCACGAATTAATGTCCACCAAAAGGATCTAGGGATCGGTGTGTACTATATACTCACAAACACCTATTATTCAGGAGACGTGTTCAACAGAAGGGGTATAACTGTCGCTTTTGGTTTTACGATCGAAGCAGGAAGTTCCTGCAGGAGTGGTGGAAAGATACTGGACTTTCATGGTTAGCTAACCTCCCTGTCTAAGGCGGAAGAAACCCTTTGCACCGTCACAGGGTCAAACAATAAATTGTATGTATTTATCAGTAACATCAGTTATCATTAAAACGGCTACTTTTACCTTTTCCACAGTGCCAGCAACCCTCTCACTCCGCGATACCATGCCTGTGATGTCACTTCCGGGATGACTCCACACACAGAGACGGCTCTTCCGGTTGTTTCCATCAGACAGCTTTAACGTGCAGTGGGTTTGATTATATTAGCAAAGCTAGAAGCTTGTGTTAGGTTTGAATCAATTTCGAACAGCGCGCACTATTATTCAGCTGCAGGTAACACGTTCGATTGTATCATTGTGTCGACCGTGGGTATTTCGGTGAGCTGGCAAGTCTCACTGTGAAAAGTACCACCATTTACTTATTTATCCGGGCGGTGGGGTAGCCTAGTGGTAACGCCGACGACCCGGGTTCGATTCCCCACGTGGGTACAATGTTTGAAGCCCATTTTCTGGTGTCTATTAGATGGATGGAATATTGTTGGAATATTGTTAAAAAGCGGTATAAAACTAAACTCACTCACTCACTCACCACTTATTTATCCCTGACATGTACAAGAAGACAAATTCTCATCACATCCACACCCATTCGTATAAGATATAACTTCATCCGTCGTCACCCACACCTCACTTATACAAGTAGAAAAAAATGGCGTATCCATTATAATTCTTGTAACAGCTATCACACATTCTATTTATGGTTATGTAGGGCGGTAGGTAGCCAAGTGGTTAAAGCCCCCGCACGTCACACCGACGACCTGCTTTCGAATTTTCTTCGGGTGTCCCTCACTCACTCATATCTTGTACTCCATGGTTTCAAGATGAACTAAAGCCTTTCTGGTATTACCAGAATACAGTGGTACATCCTGAACCATATACAGTGGAATCTGCCTAATCCGGCACTCATTGGGACTGAGGAAATACTCCGCTTTAGGTAATGTGCCGGATTGCAGAGCAGATAATAAATGTACAAGCCACGGAAGAGATTTTATGCTGGTGTTGACAACTTGCTGGATTACAAAGATGCCGGTTTTGACAGTTTTCACAGTACTTCGAGGGAGACGAAGGGCGACATATTCATAGTTTATACTTAATGATCGTACAATTTTAAATGCTGTCACCATGGTGACTGTGGTATCCATACACAATATGGGTCGATTCCCCACATCGGTACATTGTGTGAAGCTACATACTGCTAACAGCAGCGTAAAATCAAACTCCCTCAATCTGTCGGTACTAGACGCGGTGAACCATTCCACCCCTACCCATTGCTGGACACGTACCCCGAATGAATGTTTGAGGATCTCGCCGTTCTCTTCAAGCGCCTTCTTCACCTTGTTGAGCTCTGCTGTGTTGAGGAGACCCCTGTTAACAGACATTACTCTTATGTACGTGCTACTGCTTTGATTGTTGCTTTATGCCGCCTTTATAACAGCATAAAATCTAAGGAACACTGGCCTGTTACAAAATTAACTGTGGCTAACCAGTGACTGATAACATAAGCAGCCTCCCTCACAGTTCGGACTGCGATGACAAGCAGTCATCCAACCTACCGAATCAGGTGCTTCAAGTATGTCATGGCACCGCTGATGTTAAATGCCGAACTGTAGGGCTGTCGTTTAAATAAGCAATGTATTTGGGCCCATATGTTTCACCGAAAATAGTTGAACAGAAAAATAATGGTTCACTGTGATGGAATAAAAATACATCGTTTGCACCCCCTCAATTTACACACACACACACACACACACACACACACACACTAACTAACTAACTAACTAACTAACTAACTAACTAACTGATATATTTTTAGGGTTGTCTGGGCTGATAGGTTTAATAAAAGGGATGTCTGGTTTTAAAGATGAAGGTAGAATTGATATCCAGTCTCAATACAAACTCATGCGCCTGAATAGATGCACGTGATAAGAGACAGCACGTTATGTTGAAGGTTCGTGTGACTTCGGACCTTGATCCACGTGATGACGTCATGGTGAACGTACGTGTGACGTACCTGATGATGATGTACCCGTACTCATCGAATGCCTTCTTCATATCATCGTTTGCTTTGAAACCAGCTTTATACCTGAAATCTGGAAGATGGCGTTGTAGTCAGTTGCTGCGTCTTGCCCTTCAACTCTCGTGGATTTGTCTTCTTGTTGAGAGTTATCGAACAGACATGATTTTAATGAGATTTTTTAGCGTTTTCACTGGCATAAAAAACGTTTATTCTCCTGCCAGTTGGTCAGCATTGTGTGCAAAAATATATATACGGTTCCGAGTGTCTAGTCCACGAATTGAGATACTACACCTGTGCAATCATGATCAAATCACGGTCAAACCTGTTAAAGCTGAAACGAATTCAGGATTCCACCCAAAGTGTATGAGATGCAAACGACTTGTGATGCCAATCGATTGACTGATCTGTCCACTGATGATTATTTACATCGGAGGGATGGAAGTAGTGGCGTCCTACCATGTTCTGCTTACCTGTCGCCATTGTCCTGAATATTTGTTTTCTTGAAACCAATTCTGAAATCAAGAAAGCGCCTTGTGTTTCGAAAAAAGGTACATTGTGAAGTGTTCTGTTACCGTTA
Organism: Haliotis asinina; assembly: GCF_037392515.1. Taxonomy (NCBI): domain Eukaryota; kingdom Metazoa; phylum Mollusca; class Gastropoda; order Lepetellida; family Haliotidae; genus Haliotis; species Haliotis asinina. Next base: position 23,685,501 of record NC_090281.1, on the reverse strand, counting down.
TATTCTGGCTGGAAAATCTTTTAAAATCAAAAATAGAATGTTTACAAAAATCAAAGCTGATAAAACAAACCAGTTAACGACAAGAAAATCGAAACATTTGCCTCATGTATTTTGCGTTTCTACTTTGCACACAGTTGAAGAAGATGGTCACTCAGGCAGCCGTGGATCGAGATAAGGTAAGTAAAATGTTAAATAATCGTTTAGGATCTGAATATTTTGAAAGAATGCTTCAGAATGGACATCCGTATTTCGGGATAAGCAAAACATCGATGTGAGACAAGGGTGAAAAAGATTTGAATATAACAAAACAGTGCATTACCTTGGTTAATCTTCGAGAGAAGGAGAGTAACAGTGTTACACAAACGTTTAGGAATCTAACAGAGGTAAAACAGTACGTTAGCTGGAACGTTAAGGGCAGTATCAACTTCGGTGAGAAGACTTACAACTTTCGAGAATATTCTACATTATACCACATTAATGCAGGTTGTTCTAGAGGATTCCAGATTCCCAAAGCGCTTAAACTAGTAATAACTTTCATAACACTGCCCCTACTGGATCGTAACAAGGCAGGCGATAGTGTATCAATCATGTATCATGTATCGATATATTATACATATAATATTATATGCAAATTATGTCTGAATTTCATGCCGTGTTTTGTAAATAAAGTACTTACATAATATTTCAGTACTTCAGCCCAAGCTGCAGAGCAAACACAGAAAATAACCGGTTCTCTCTGGCAATCCAACATATGGCTGGTCCCATATGTACGACGCGTTTTCTGTTTAGTTCGGTCAAGGCCAAATTCAAAACATGGTTTTTATTCAAGTTACAGATCACAGGTGACCATGACATCAGATAATTCATTTCAGTCGGCCACGGAATCATTCTGGGGAATGTTCCATCTGGTAATAATTATTTATGATGTCAGATAACAAACGTTACCTTGTTTTTTGTTGTTTTTTTCACATGACAAGTTGACCTGCTTCTACGTGTGTTTGCAATGGTACCGATGTAGCAAGATGCGTTCATCTTTTCACGAAACCTGGGTTTGCTTTAATTGTTCCACCGCACTCAGCAATATATCAGTTATATGGCGGCGGTCCGTAAGCAACCGAATCTGGACCAGAAAGCCAGTGATCAATGGCATGAGCATTAATCTACGCAGTTCGGATACTCACGAAACTTGGGATGGGTGAGTGAGTTTAGTTTTACGCCGCGCTCGGCAGTACTCCTGCTATATGAGGGCGGTTTGTAAATAATTGAGTCTGGACCACACAATCCAGTGGGAACAGATGACATGCGTCAGCAGTCAGCGAGCATGCCCACCCGATGTGTGTGTGTGTGTGTGTGTGTGTGTGTGTGTGTGTGTGTGTGTGTGTGTGTGTGTGTGTGTGTGTGTGTGTGTGTGTGTGTGTGTGTGTGTGTGTGTGTGTGTAAGGTGAATACAGAAGGTCTTAATTCTGGCACTACGCACATGACTAATAAATCGTATGTATACAAGTATACATAATTTTGGTGTCCATTGAAATAGAGGTTACAGTTAGGAGTTGTAATTCATTCATCGCGTATAAAGGCAGAAGCTTTCATATGTAGATGTGTTTCCGGCTACAGACAGGCATTTTAAGTACTACCAGATCATGCACATAGAAAATATAGTATAGATATTATATATACATGTATATGATTAAGCGTATTGTCTGACGTCACCACAATCCGTCGATCAGTTCCTGGTGGCAAATCGCAGTATGTAAACTTCCAGTAGTACAAACGGATAGATACAGGGCTGGAGTATTATGTGTCAGGGCCGGCTTCCCAACCAGTGATTATCTCTGCCCTTTGGTGTATTTGACACCACTGCTGTCACACACACAGATCTCACCCACACGCTAAAACACTGCAGTCTTCTGCAGGGACCAGCGCCCACCTCCGATCATGACAGGTGTCCCTTCTTCGCGAAAGTTTTACAGCGGTGTCAACATTGTTTTGGTCACCGGGGTTCGAATCACTGTTTGGACAATAATTTTTAGAAATAATTGCAATCGTATATCGCATGGTTAACATATATTTCAAATCTGAAAGAAATCGGTGATGAAATGAATATATTAGAAAATTTTACCGCTGTTCTCATTACATAAATTACACGTGTACAATATACAATACAGTGTGGACAATTGCCAAGTGGACATATTTAATATTGAAAATTGTTGTCCAAACAGTGATTCAAACTTCTGTGATCTTAGCAGTCTTTTTTATGTTTGAGGGAGTGAATACAATATATCAACGCTCAGATGTACTATAAAAAGTGAGTACCCCATGTACATGTACTTGCTACATGTGCATTTTACTCTGTAGTGAGTGAGTTTGATTTTACGCCGCCTTTAGCAATACTCCAGCAATACCACGGCGGGGGACACAAGAAAAGAGGCTTCACTCATTGTATCCCCGTGGAGAATTGAATTCAGCGTGACCATCGGATGCTTTAACCATTGGGCTACCCCACATCTCCAAGGGGGATTAACAACGGTGTCAACATTATTTTTGCCGTCACTTTTATATCTGAGGTTGAGTGAGTTATATTTGAACCCACCTAAAGCAATATCCCATCAATATCACTGCGGTAGACATTAGATATGGACTTCATATATTGTACAAGCGTGAGGAATCGAACGTGTCTTCGACGTGACGAGCGTCCGCTTTAACCACGAGACGCCTCTCTCTCTCAGGGCCGGGGGACAAATGATTCTCTTGTCCCTCCTCAACCCCAGTTACTTCATTTGGAAACCTTATGAAACCCCTGTAAAATCTGAATGTCGAAAAAAGATAGCAGGAAGGAAAAAAGAAACAGGAAAAATGTAACTAAAAAAAGTGACAGGAAAAAAGTATCTGTTTTTATATAAATACTTATGTATGTAAGGAAGGAAAACTCGCACTTCTTACGATTGTTTCAGGCCATTGTAGATAAGCTGAATGAGTTGGATGTTGATGTGAATGTTGAGATTGTTGTCACTGATTCTGGAGATGCTAGCTGTGTTGCGTGCTGCGAATGCTGTAACTGGCAGATTGTACAGAGTGAAGGATGTTTCTATCATTTAATCCAGAGGACAAGGTCCAGAGTCTTGGCTTCCTTCAGACATATCATGATGACTCAGACTTCAAATGTGCTTGTAGTGAGAACCGAGAACAGGATGAAAAAAAATGTGTAGAAAATTGCTTGGTATACTTTGTTAATACAAAAATCCAAACAGCTGAAAAATTGTTTCTTTTTTTTTTCTTTTACTTATTTTCCTAGCAAAATCTGTTACCTTTTCCTTTCCCCCCACTATTCCAAGTGTTTGCCCGCTTCAACACATTTGCTTGATTAACGAGTGTGATTGTGTGGTCGATCCTAACAGCCAACTCTTCGTGAATAACACGATTTTAACTGTACATTGTATATTAATTACGTAAGCAACGCCGAAAATGCATATGCTGACGTAGGCAAATGACTGAACTTCTCACCTTCTCTCAGTCATGTCACCCATAGCCATGATGTAACATTCTAGTAGATCATGTCAAAGATCTGTATTACTTTCACTTTGTTGACATTAATGCCCGTATATTGACCTTACACAACCGCTTGTCCGTGCGCCTGTTACTTGAAGGATTTCCATAGGGTCACCTACGCGTCAATATGTGAGTGAGTGCGTGAGTTGAGTTTTACGCTGCATTCAGCAATATTCCAGCTATATACGCCAATGTGTTGGCTAAGAAGATGATCATTTGTATGCATGAACAACATAAATATATGACACAGGAAATCAAAGGAATTTGTAAAATCAACACAAAGCACAATTTTAAAAATTCTACTTCAAATAATGATGACGATGTGTACTTATAAAGCTAAATTCCACGCTCCAAGTGCATGGTCAGAGCGCATCCAAATTATAGATCATAGGATAGTCTGAAAGGATGGGTCTTGAGATGAGTTCTGAATGAATCAAATGATGCAACGTGACTTAAGTTAGAGGTTCCACAATTTTGCTGACAGGACAGGGGAAAATGTTTCACCAAGGTTGCTAACTTGAAACTTTGGAAATGTATCACGACAATGGGTTTTTGAGCGAAGTCATGTGGCTGGTTTGTAGGGCTGTGACGATGCATCGAACTATTGATGGACTGCAATTGTTGAGTTTCCGATAGCAATTAATCGATGGTAGGGACGAAAAACTATCGATGCATCGATAGTATGTGTGGCTATCGATAGTTTAGTATCTGACTTCCCTTGATAAATGGAATAAAACATGTATCCTATTTTTTTATTTTTTAGGTGCAGACTTGCAGCTGCATTGAACTTATCTTTAGACTGTTCACGTGATATGGTTTCAAGTGTATTGTCAGTTTTTAAGAGACCGAAACTACTTCAACTTGTTTTTATTTCATATAAACCTTGGGAAATGACTTCAAATGAGACAATTCAAGCAGAAAAAAACTATTATAGTACTACAATAGTTAGTCGCAACAGAATACTCCAACAGTATATTGCTATAGACTATCGCTATCCCAATAGTTGTGTGCCCTTCAAATGTCACCACTTCTGGTTTGTAATGTTGGAGCAGACTGCATGGGAACATATGATGGTGTTTGACCATGGTGTGACTTGTACCCCAGCCACAAAGTCTTAAACTGATTTTTTCTTCTACCGGGAGCCAGTGCAAGGACACAAACACAGGGGTGATTTGATCGAAGCTTGATGTGATCCTGCTTAAAAGACACTTTGAATTTTCAGAAGCTTTTAAAGTGATGATTTGGATATACCCAAGAGCAAGCTGTCTCCGTTGTCCAGTCTTGAAAGCACCAATTGATTGTACCAGTCCCAGTCTGTGAAACAGCTCCTTAACCAAAAATACCCAACGCAGTCCATGCAACTCTAGAATGAGTGGCAAGTTAGAAAAATGAAGAGTCTCTGGACTCTATGTTATTGCATTTTATTTATTTACAACAACAAATTGTGAAATCATTATATTTGTAAGAACAGTATCAGGTAATTTGTGTATTTACAATTGCAACATACATATTTGCTAAAACAACGTAGCTTGTTCTTTATATTGAGTCCTTTCTTATTGGGACCTAACTTACATAATGATGTATTTCAGCCATTTTAACAATAGTCTGTCTGGGTTTAAACTTGCTACGCCCATTGCAGCCACGTGAGGAATTGAACCGTGGCCACCAGCATGACGAGCGAACGCTTTAACCACAAGGCTACCCCATCGCCCCTTCGACGTGAAGAGAGAACGCTTTCATCACCAGGCTACCCCGCTATCCGACTAGCTCTAGGTAACATGGACACATATAATGGTGATCATATAATGTAGACCTGATTTAAAACATTAGCATCTTCAAAAAGTCGTAATCACAGGAGCACAATGGATCTATCCATTCCACAGTCGCAGGCAGCGAAATACAAGTGTCTTAGACCTTGGATTTTAAACGCAACGAGGCCAATAGCTTTTAATGACCTCACGGGTCGTAGCTATAGGAGCACGCCTTAGATGATCCACATGATTATTCGTCAAATACCCATAATCCTTTGTTGCTGCGAACCGGCTTTAGGATTAGCTAGATTGTAGCATTATTGTTTATAATGTGTGTATGATTGTGAAGTACGTCAGCTACGTTACGGGTGAGAGCCTTCGGCTTATAGTGAGCCCTCACACCGAACCAGATCTATTAACACGATCTGATCTCCATACTCGGGATCGAACCATAAATCGCACTGCTAGGGAGCTCTCAGTCGCTCGTGGCAACGGGTCGAGATCTGCCTGGTAGCGAAACAATACCGACACTCTAGTCTGAACTACCGTTAGGACATAACGGAGAATAGGAAACGTAGCGGGTTTGTACTTTCTACAATGTGAAATCACTAACTGTAGTTGAAAGTTTGGAAGTAGAAGGCTTTGATAACTTTCACTTTCCGGTGAGATTTTAAAGATGGCGGAACTTGATGTCGATAAACTTCCTGCCGGAAACTGGATTGCTCATCATTTACGACTTGTAAATGATGACAGCAAGAAATTGTTCCCTTCCACGGCTGGATCTAAGAGGTCGTACAGAAAATATGATTCTCTTTATATGGTGGACTTCGAGGACTTTCCGGACGGCGCGCTGACCACTCGCATGATGGACAAACTCAATGTAGGTATTTGCTACAGTAAATCCCATACGGTCGAATCGTCTTTAAATCGTTATTCTTCAAATGGGGAGTGTATGTTTTGATTTTGACGTGCGTTCAAACATGGAAATGTGAATATTTATGTCTGCATCTCTAGTGTCCCGTCGACAAAATCAATGTAGGCATTTGCTAAGGTAGGCGACATATACGGTCAAATAGTCTTTTCGTCTCTATGCGTCAAAATGCATGGGGTGTATATATGTTGATCTGGACATGTTCTATTGACAGTAGTAAAATATACAAGCATGACTATGTATGGATGTACTTCTAATCAGCTGCCATGTCGAACCGTCTTGACATATCGCATTTAGAAAATTAAACCAAGTTATATAAACGCGAACAATGCCATTTGATATGCCCAATGTATACTATTGGTGAAAGAAAGTATACATATGTGGTTAAAGTTGGCTTAAAAGAAATATGCAAGAAATGGTTATTCGATGATGATGATGATGATGATGATGATGACGACGACGACAATGATTACGGTAGGGTGACACTGGCGATATAGTAGTTTCACAGTGCCTGAACTACAATGTATAATTATTATTAATTTCCCAACAGCCTAGCCTACCCTTCAGTACAAAGTGAATGAGTGAGTGAGATTAGTTTTACGCCGCACTCAGTAATATTCCTGCTATATGGCTGCAGTACAAATGCCCTAAATGTAGAAAGTCTATACACGTGTGTGTGTGTGTGCGCGCGTGTGCGTGCGTTTATTTGATTCATGTGTTCACCACCCTTGGCTTGTTCGGTATAAAACCAACAACATTTGAGTCAGCTGCCACTTCGTTATATCTGGCCGTTTAGAATTCCTTTAAGACGACATTTCGTACTCGAATTCGTGTAAGGTCATGTAACTTTGTAATAAAATGGGAGATTTAAAATCACTTCTAGAGTCGATGTAGGGTTGCCGAATTTATAAAACATGCCCATCCAAGCTTGCTATGCGCGTAGAGCTCGTCTGTGTCGAGATTATACGAGGGTGTAAATGGCAGTTATGTTATCAAGATATATCGTCCTGATATATGAACCAGTTTGTCTGTAACAAGGATATATGAGATACAATCCAGTAATCCTCCATATGTTTTAAATCGTGACAAATAATCTCTTGAACATGTAATCTCTGTATCAGTCGTACAAACAGGCATTGGCGCGTGTCCATCTTTATGGCGTCACGTGATAAGCGGCAACGTGGTGATTTATTTGTTATTGTTGGACATGGCCGAAAGAACATCATAGAACACACACTAAGTCTTACATACATACTTGCACACACACACACACGCACGCACGCACACGCACGCACAAGCACGCACTCACACACACAAATGTACGAGTGGTCCTGTGTGTAGAGCTTAGGTTACAAATCAGTTGAGCTTATGCAGTGTCGAGCTCGGGCAGTCCTTGGATCTGTGGCCGCGTTGGGCAGCTTGACTCTTGAGAGTTTATAGGACTTCAGTCCTGCCGCACAACGAAGCACAAGTGAAACATGCGGTCTCACATTAGGCAAGTCAGTTTGTTCAAAATTGCCTCTGTTCACCCTGCAGGAAATGGGTACCCGGTGAGATAAAGCCATGGGACTATAATCTTCTAGCGTCTAAGAGGCTGCATGGGTTACCCAAGGTAATAATAATCAGATTCTCAGAGTCCAGTGGCGCAACTAGTCAGATGAATACTAGGCGCTATATAAGTGAATTATTATTGCACGCACGCACGCACGCTCTCACACACACTCACACACACATACATACATACACACACATACATACATACATACATACATACATACATACATACATACATACATACATACATACATACATACACATGAAATTTTATATAGTGCTACCTTAAACTCGCTACTAATATTGATGACGAAGCACATACAGTCATATCCATGTATTTCTCGCCCTGATTTGCAATGTTTCGAAAAGTTCACTATTAAAGCTGATGTTGATAGTTTCAAGTGTTGGTAAAATGTACATACATTTAAGCATCGCATTATTCAGTGAAAAAATACATCACTGAAATATTGAACCCTTGTCAGAAAAAGGTCAATTATCTTTCTTAAAATGAGTGCGTGTGTCAGTTTAGTTTTATGCGGCACCAACAATGGCGGTGGTCTGAAATAATGAACCCTGGACCAGACAATCTCAAAAATATATTATGACACTGGATTACTTAATGATCTGTTACGTTATCCTGTCGTAATATTCGGATAAAAAATCTATTTAAAAAAATACAGTTCTATTTCTACATCATATATCATGTCAAAGCACGAGATATGACAAGCGATCCTGTTCCATGTTCACATGTAGGTATCAGGCACCAACATGATCAAAGGCATGCTGAATCAGGTTTTAGGTGCCTAGGTAACGGACGGTGTTTCGAATTTCAAGATCATACCTAACCATGTCAAAGATTATATTTTCCCACACGTTTCTAACTAAATTGACAGGCAAACCTTTTGAATCTGGATATTTCTACAACAAGCGTTTAGGTACCTTTTATAACTGTTTTTGATCAATTTAGTTTCCAGATACTTTTTTGAAAGGTAGCGCCAAAGTCCAGAGCGTGCTTATACTGCGATTTACAAAAAGACATCTCGAAAACTTTTAAAATTGACTATTATATATTTGAAACTATATTCAGCTAGACAGAGGGGCGAAAAGTTGGAAAACAAGTTTGTCTTCAGCAAGCGTTTGAACAGGGTAATATGGCAGATAGCAGAAATGTATTTTTTTTTAAAAAATGTGATAATTTGGTAAACGATTGTACCGATATTGTCAGCCATTTTGATCCTTTTATATGAACTCTGGCTAAGACCTGATACATATGCAGTGGTCATGCCTTGTATGGGTTAAGGGAATCGAACTCGTGGAGTATGTTGACATTGACAGCGACATGCGATCCAGCAATCTGCAATTTAAGTGTCTGTAGCGTCCCTTGTTCACAACCTATCACTGCATAGCTAGCCAGGTTTGTGCTGGGAGCGACGATAGTCAGATAAAGCCTGTGTATATCTGTGTATCAGCGTTAGACAAACTGTCGTGATATAGTGTGTAGTAGCAAGTCTGATTAATGCTCAGTGAAGTGAGTGAACGAGTGGATTGGGTTTTACGCCGCAATATTTCAGCAATATCATGGTGGGTGTGGGGGGTGGGGATGGGGTGGAGAAATGGAAGTCCCTGGACAAATGGGCTTCACACATAGTGCCTACGCAGGGAATCGACGTGTGACGAGCGAACGCTTTAACCACTAGGCTACCCCACCGTCCCATATACTAACTGAAGACATTAAACAAGGCTTATGTGTGCTAATGGTAGGACGGCATGAAAAAGGAACATACAGGCTGAGAAACTAGCACGCACGCACGCACAGATACACACTCATGTACGGACGCACGCACATATGTCGAAGGACGAGATATGATAGAGCCTGCTTTCCTGGGCAGTAGGGAGCCATTTTTCATATTGGCTAAACATTAAACCAGGACAAAATGGTCATATTGTGGCGATGTATTTGTAATTGGTATTCTAACTGTGTTTTGCATCTCAAGTGTGCAGTGTTTCGGAGGCCAACGTTTGTAACACGCACGCACGCACGCACGCACGCATGCACGCACGCACGCACGCACGCACATCACACCCATTCAGACGCTTCAATATAAGGACTCAGATCCTTGTGTCTTGGAACACATGAAATGTCCACGCTTGTTTGAATGCAGATAGACATTGAAATATGTACACAATAGCAATGCACACTATTTTAAAACACTGACGCAAGCATAGTTTTATGTGAGTGAATCACTGCGGGACATATGGGATTAATCACTACCCTCATATACCGTCGATTAAGCGCATTGATCCGACTGTTTTTTCATGCCTGGGTTAGATAACCGCTGACACCAGTTCAAATCTTATATCTCTCAATCTGTAGCAGTCTGATCGGGCATATGCACACCCAAGGCGTGCGCATATGGATTAACCTAGCAACACAGCCAGATCGAAATTGATACAGATATAAGATTCTGACTTTACTTATGAAGTTCACTTAACACAATGCCTTTGGCACACTGAACGTTTGTGAAGACACACAGACACATTTCTTCCTTTCAGTTTTAAAGCAAACTTACTAATACAAACGATGGAATTAAATAACTCTTAAAATATACACTGGATCCATTATTGCTAGACCAACCTAATATGTTTTACTTTTAAACCAAGGATAAGAAACGTCGTTGAATTTGTTGACAGTCTTTCCTTCCCCTCAGCTTAGGAATATAGTTTCCTGGATTGTTCTCAAATATTACACTTTGACCCCGAGGATCGGGGTTAAAGCTGCTAATGAACAACCCATGATTGTACGACTCAAGTAACGGGATCCGGTGGTGTCAGCTCGATGACTGACTGTTGCATGTCATTGTATCCCAGCTGCGTATATCTATGGTCATGATGTCATTTACTTGTTTTTCTGAAGCTCCTTTCACGGAGTATCCTTTACTGAGGTTAACGTTAATTTCCATTCTTTAACATTGCAGTAAGGTTACCTTAGTGACTTACGGTCAATTAATGCTTTGTCAAAGGAGGTCCTGGCCCAGAGTCGATTCTTTACAGACCTTCCTCATAATAGAGAAATGTTTAGTATATACATGTACAGTATGACCAGAAATTATTGAGTATCTTAGGTATATGTTTATATGAATTACTAGTGTAAACACCCTTGACAAGCTCCGTTGATCCTCTTTGATAAGTTTGTGAAGAGTAATCCCCCGTTGTTTCCCTGATAGCAGACGACATTTTCAGGGATTCACAGTATAGAGGATTTAGAGAAGAGGAAGTTCATTTTGGAGTATAACAAAGAGGACATCAGATCGGCTAAAGTGCTTTCAAGTAGAACAGGCATCCCTTTGTCCACCGTTTATGGTGTTTGCAAAATATTGCAAATGGCTTTGGCACTGGGCACAAGGGAGGAGTAGTTAGGGCCAGAAAATTGACTATCGGTGACAGGAAGCGGCTTGGTGTTCTTGTTTCTAAAAACAAACGAATGAGTTTAGAAAACTTAAGGCTGAATATGACTGATTGATAGAGAAACTGTGAGGAGACAGTTAGAACTGAGCTGCATGCAGTGGGTTGACAGAAAAGTCGAGGAATGCCATCACCGAACATGAAACCTGAACAAAAGGAGCGAGGGTTGAACTGGTGCTTACAGCATAGAAATTTTAACTGGGACAATGTGAATTTCTCAGATGAAAGTTCTGTGTGGCCGTTACCTAATACTCTGAAATTCTGAAGCAAACAAACTGAAAAACTGACGAAATTTAACGTGTGGGGTGGTACATCCGTTAGGGGCAACGTCCTTCTGTGTATTTGAAATTAATATGAATAGTGAGTTGTACACAGATATTTTCGAGGGACATTTACTTCCAAGTTCTACTTGTTCTATAGAAATGTTCGGATTTTCCAGAAGGACAATGCTCCAAAACATCGTTCAAAGCACTCACAGACCTGGTTTCGGACCAAAAATATGCCATTATTAGATTGGCCAAGCTATAGCCCTAACCTACAACCAATAGAAAAATCTGACAAATATTGTTGAAATAAAAGAAGAGGTGGTCCGATGTTGGGACAGCACGAGTTTCTAACTTCTTCCATGGTGACTTGACAAAATACTAACTGTTCACTTGTCTTTGAATCTTGAGTTATGTTCTGCTTATAATCACATTTAATGCGTGAGTAATATGTGAATATAATATAAAACATTACAATTCTTAAATTCTTAATAAGTTCTGGTCATAATGATTATAGGTTCCAAAGACATTGTCACAAACACAGATATCAAGGTGAATGAAACAGTTCTGAAATATGCTGACTCAGCAACAATGATTCATATAAACGTCCGCAAAGATAACAAATTATAATCAAACTGTTGGGAAGTGTAACAGTGTGCCTTCACAACCAGACTGAACATGTGACTGGTTGGATGAACCGTCCGGGTCTTGTGGTGACTGTGAAGTTGAAGAGATTACTACCCGGGTGTCGGTCAGATATCATTTATCTTTCAACCAACTCTAAGCTAAGTTACCAGGCAGACAGGTGTGCTCTGATCTGTTTCTTACACTCCTAAAATAGAACTATATTGTAATAGAATCGATCCCTATTTCTCTATAGTTTCAGGCGCATTAATACATGACAAAACCGTTACAAGTGATTTCATCCGATTTATACTGCTCACGACTATACCTTGCGTGACGCTCCGTGTAACATAGCCTTGGATTGTCAAGGCACCGCAAACCAGATAGAAAAAAAAAACCTAACAGTTTAGGCTTTACAGCACCTTTACTGTGTGGATAAGAGAAAATTCAATGCATAAAGGATAATGATCTCGTAGGTTCCGTGTTACCTTTGAATATATACAGTATACAGCAAATCATCGCATGAATTGCATGCAAGCCATTTTTTATTTCAGATAGACACGTCATTTGAACTGGGAACGGGTCAACACAGAATTTCATCTTAAATCACATTTCACCCAATTTCAAATGATTTCTGTCATTTCTTTATGTTGCTGAACGTCCAGCAGTGGTGTAGACGTTAACTCACCAGTGGTGTAGACGTTAACTCACCAGTGGTGTAGACGTTAACTCACCAGTGGTGCAGACGTTAACTCACCAGTGGTGTAGACGCTCTAGAGATGGCGTGGATGGAAGGCGACAGTGTGAACGACTAATGCATGAATACATTCTGGTGGAGCGGTTCGGGTTAATTGTTACATCTGGCGAAAGGACATTCATGACCAGCTCGTGTTATTCCGGGATAGGCCGAATATTGTCTATGTGGAGATTACGGAAAGGGGTGATTGGTGACGAATGACGGGATGAGTGTCCTTTCACACTGTCGTTATGGTTAGCCATTGATTGAAGCGTACGTAAAATAATATTTTCGTACAAAGCATCAACATTTGTCTATGTTTGCATCGCTCAACAGACTTCGCTTTGAGTAGGTGAATGAGATTGTACGCCGCTTTTAGCAATATTCCAGCAATATTGATTGGCTTCCCACAGTGTGGGGAATCGAACCGGTCCTTGGCTTTGAACAGAGTTTCAAACGTTAGATGCTTAATTGCTATCATTTACCACCAGGTAAAAGTGAACAGTAACTGTCAACACTGTCCATGACGTCACAATGCTATGACGACGCAACACGTCGAGGTCAATACATACAGCTAACAGGGGTAACCTTGGTACATGTTATTATGAGTGCATAAAGTATTGTTTACTGCAAAATTTACCGTCCAATCATAAGTTAATCCAATAATCTTTAACTGTGAGTGTTAACAGTTACTGTTCAGTTGATGACGGGATCACAACAAGCCCTAAAATGCTGTATTAAAAGAACAATCAGAAGATGAAAGCCAGAAAATTCTTCTGTTCATTTGATACGTTAGCTGAAACTGGAACGGGTGTGACCTGACCGACCATGAATATTAACCAGCCCCTTTATTCTCGAAACGTTGGTATCCCTGTGAATTCTTAACTTTGATCGTAACCAATGTGTTAAGGAAGGGCTTAAGAAGTTCGTAGATCTTCGAACGTTTCGAGAATAGCTAGCAGTGGCGTAACTGAGATTCGACGTCACTTTTATAAGATTCTGACACGACTGTTCAACGCACAAGCGCCCACCGAGGGTCCGGAAATCCATTAACTAGGCCCTGGTGTCCTATCTAGACCCTTCTGTTATAACATGTAAAGGTACATCACAGAAATACAGCGACATAATTACGCACTCATCAATTAATATGTCGTATTTCAAAGGTCTCAATAGTATCAAAAGCTTTTGTCCACATTTCCGATGTGTGTAGGAGGCACATACACAGGCTTGGCGGGGGGATGCATTTGTTGGTTTTTATTAAATCGCCAAAGAGCGTTTTCAGGCACCGATATATAGAGTAGGTTGATCATGCTATCAACCAATGGTTCTGATAATAAACAGTGGCCACATAATGCATGCGTAACAGGCATTCACTCAACAATTCCGTATTGATCAAAATACAGTATGTGTCCATACAGCATCGATGACAGCAAAGGAAAATTCTGGTCATCTTAGGACCTGTCTGGGGTTAAAATCAACCCACGTTCGCCTTATCTGTAGACATTTCCAGTACTTTTTCCCCAAGGGTTAAATTACCGTTTTCCCTCTATAAAGGGTTGCCCCCTTGTAATTTAATGTGAAAAAAACCTGAACAGTCTGCGAGAGGGCAATATCAACAGCAGCGGCTGATGCATCTTTTTCAGTGCGTGTGTCCGTGTGTGCGTGCGTGTGTGCGCATAAGAGAGGAAATGTGATATGATGTATATTTCCGCTGGTAGAGACGCAACTGCTATGTGAGTTATCGGTTTTAGGTTTCGAAAAATGACATTCGGGAATGATAATCAGGAACCATACTACCTTGATGAAGGCCCCTTGACCTATTTTACCCGTTATCCTCTGAATGAATTTTTTATTTGATCTAACGAATATTGTATTTAGTGGAAATTATAATATATCCCTCCGTATTATACTGTGGCCCTCCCTATCCTTTATACTAATGTCATCAAGTCGAACTATATGCTATTAATGTCAGCTGATGGTTCCGAAACACTACCATTGCCATTTCAAACAACAGACGTGTGCCCCGACTACAACGGCTTTCTGTATAACTATAGACATCAGTGTGTCATTTCAACGTTTAGCTGCCCAGCTTAGCCTCGTTCTGGTGTTTGTTACAGCTGGAAGAGATTCAAAAGAAACGAGAGACGATAGCTGACGTGTTGTTCAACTCCAGCACCAGGGAGCCTGGACACGTAAGTACACAGGCTAAGTGTTGTCTTAATTTGAATGATATACTGACGTAGAAAAGATAGTTCACACTTTGTATTTTTATTATTTATTAATATCTATGGCTTCCACTGGGAAGTGACGTCATCATCTTTATCTTATCTGTTATGTCCTACAGACTCTCTATCACAATTTTCTTTTTTTTTGGTGAATCCTACCAGGTGTTTTTCATTCAGGTGTTACTCCTTTTCCAGACTCGATCATTTCCACTCTGTTGTGATATAGTTAAATGCCGGTATTCAGGAAAATACACTCACCCATTCACTAAACGAACCATTAGATATGATACAAAATAACCTACAAAAGTATGACAAATCTAACGCAACCAATTCTGACAGTAACTGATCGTAACGATTACTGTAATAATGATTAGTACTGATGATGATGATGATGATGATGATGATGATGATGATGATGATGATGTTTGTAATGAAGACTACGGTAACCTTAAAACGTTTCATGGTAATATAACAGTGAGTGATTTAGTGAACGAGTGAGTAAAGGTTTACGCCACTGAACAAAACCAGCAACACCAGGAATGGCTTCTGACTCGCCCACGTGGAAAATCGAAATTGAGTGTTCGTTGTGACTACCGCACACTTGAACCACTACACTGCCCTACCTCCCCAGGTTATTTGAGACAGTACATTGTTTATGCATGACAGAAAATGATAAATTTCCATAACTTGAAATAATAGTTTGACAAGGTTCCACAAGGTACAATTCAGAAACACCCACACAACCTACCCTGAGGTTTGTGAAACTGGAACACTGTTGCAGCTTTGGGCACTTGATTTAAATGTCTTAACTTTGATTATTTTCCAACGACAAAACGAATTCGATATAACCCCACCCCCCCCCCTAAACTATTGACGTTTCATTGTTAGACTGTCATGTTATAGATCCAGATTAATATAGAACATATTGACAATACACTTAGCAAATCATAAATCGGTTTTGTTTATTTGACGGAGTGGTATTACCTTGTGCCGTGTCAAGGCTCGTCGGGCAACTTACCCCGCTATAACACTCCCGCCCGCAAATGATGTCTTTGTCAAAACAATAACAATCCTTATCTCAAATACCCTTCTACCAGATACAATACCGAGTCGTTTATATTCTTCTGCATAAAGTATCACGCAAGTCAAACACAAACAGTTTCGCTTTATAACGAAATAGTAATCAAACCCTTCCGAACGTCATTGTTTTCCTATTACGCGCCTGCGCAAAACATCTTGGTAACGCAATTATTGCAAAGCAGACGACAAGATTCGAAACTGGATAGATGGAAGCACAAGTCTGCAATATTTCATAAAATTTTGGAGAAAACACCGTTTATAATCTGAAAGAAGGCACCAAGAAAACACGAAGGTATGTGAGTACAGTGGCGCGGGGGATTAACGAAGATTCGACACGGTAATGTCTGTCACTTTGAATACGGGTCTAAGGTGTTGGGTTACAAGTTTATGTGAAACCATGTTGCTAGCCTCTTGCATGGACAAGACAGATCGCTTACATGATAGGTCGCACGTCAAAGTGTCTCTTCTTGACTTCATCTCGAAACAAATGCAAAGGTAGCGTTAAGAATACATTACTCACGCGTTTGTTAAACTATTTCTGATTCTGTGCTTTGGATCGTCATGATCTGAAGCAAGTGAGGAATGCGATAGAATTAGCAGACAGGAATGTTTCATCTGAACCGAAGACAGCTTTACATGTGCAATATATGTATAAAAGACAATTAAAGGTGTGTCGGTGAGTGCATAAATATGGATAAGTAAATCCATTCTTTCTTTGCGAGGTTTGGTACAGATGTTAGTACTTTGTAAACAACTGTCGGTAGCCACTTTCTTCATAAACAAAACTCATATCTAAGTTTTCACGTGTTTATGTGTCATATTTATAACAACGACTTGAAGACTATAATTTGGGAACATTCATTACTCGGTGGAATTTGACCATAGCTCATGTTTAGTTTATTAAAAGTCGAGAAACATACAATGTGGAGTCTAAGGCTGTTTGTCGGAGCTCACAACCAGCATTTTGTAACCAGGCATAGGTGTCTTATAGACTTGCTGTAATAACTGAATACATAGATATTTAACTATACTGTCGTTTTTGTACGTTTTAATACTACATTTATTGATTTACGATTTTTAATGTACATTTGGGTAGAATATATCCACAACTGTTATATGATTGATTGATTCTTTCTTCTGTAAAGATTTGGGCTGTATGCCTCTCATTTTACAGTGTATAAACAATAGGCCATGTTTATCCATTGAAATATGCATGTGAAATATGTTCATTTTCAGAAAGGGGGCAAAACAGTTTGGTAATTTATGACATGCACAACTTATTTTATTTACACAAATTTGCAATACCATCGTTAGATGGGTTTGTTAATAATTGTAAAAATTGAACATACTTGGTTTCTTAAAAAAACAGGCCGAGGGTTTAATGAGTTGTTTTCGATGTACAGTATGTTTGGGGAAAATTAAAACGAAATGATAGGCTATTCATCTTCAGTTACATTTACATTATTGTATTTTCATTAATATGGTTGGTATTCTAGCTGTTAGTATTGATTTAGTTATTCCTGTTGTTTTGTCCTCTGGAACAATTCATTTAATTATGACAGATAGGTGTTTATATGGAAATGAAACAGGACATACAATCTGTTCATGTTAGTGGAGACACGACTAACTTTTTATCTAGTCCACCCCACACTAGGGTATCGGGGCATGTTAGTGGAGACACAACTAGCTTTGTTTCTAGTGAACCCCACAGTAGGGTATCGGGGCATGTTAGTGGAGACACGACTAACTTTGTATGTAGTCCACCCCACAGTAGGGTATCGGGGCATGTTAGTGGAGACACGACTAACTTTGTATCTAGTCGACCCCACACTAGGGTATCGGGGCATGTTTGTGGAGACACAACTAGCTTTGTATCTAGTCCACCCCACACTAGGGTATCGGGGCATGTTAGTGGAGACACGACTAACTTTGTATCTAGTCGACCCCACAGTAGTGTATCGGGGCATGTTAGTGGAGACACGACTAACATTGTATCTAGTCCACCCCACAGTAGGGTATCGGGGCATGTTAGTGGAGACACGACTAACTTTGTATCTAGTCGACCCCACAGCAGGGTATCGGGGCATGTTAGTGGAGACACGACTAACATTGTATCTAGTCGACCCCACAGTAGTGTATCGAGGCATGTTTGTGGAGACACGACTAACATTGTATCTAGTCCACCCCACAGTAGGGTATCGGGGCATGCTGTAATCTTTATCTGTCGATGGGACATCGACAATTCCCTGTCACGACCCAGCTTGGGGTATTGATCCGGAGAGGTTGTTCCAAGGTATGACAGTGTCAAGAGCTTGTTAAACAGTCCTCCACTCACCCATGATAAACCCGCACCAACACTGGAAACAGATGTACTCCTTACAGCGCACATTTAAACGCCATTAGGGTATGGAGGTCGCAGTGTTTGAAATGTTCTTAGTTACGGGAACTTAAAGATTCACCGCATTAATTTATTGTTTACTGAGTGTTTTGAAATAGAAACATACCCTAATGTGAATAAAGGTACTCCGTTGGAATGTTTGGTATAATTATTATCTGTTATTTGTCGTTTCAGTAGGGTAATTGTCCAAAAATATCTTAGCGCCACCTTTAATGTTACACGTGTTAGAATATTCCGGACCACTGGTCCCTTAGAAAATATATCACTGAACAATACACCTTATTTAAGGTCACAGATTTCATCCCATGTATTTTCAAATCAATCTGATTGTTTTGTTACCTTATTTCGCGATTGAATGATTCCGGGTACTAATGTAGTTTTTATCCTATAAGATATTCTGTTGTGGAAGATGTTCTGTGACGTCATTGTCAGCACACTTAATGAGAAAGTCGATATGTCTTCAAGGCATGTTTGTTCACCAGTCTTCGTATAGAAAAATTGAAGTGTGCTTGTTATGAAGGTAATCATTCGACGTGTATTTGTCATGCATTAAATTTCACTACGCGGACATTCATTTGAAGTGCCCATTAAAACATGCATATTTTTATTTACTTGTGGTTTAAGCTAAAAGCCATAAAGCAGGTCATTGAAAGAAGAACGCTCACACTGTCTATATTTCTATAGATAGATATTAGATAATATTTCTAATATTTCTGTGAATCTTGCTGTGTCCTTGGCCTTCAATGTCATTAGCATATGAACTTGTTTGTCTCCATCTCTTTGACATTCATTCAAAAATGCTCCCAAAGGAACTGTCGTGTTGCTGTACATCCACTGAATGTCTCACACGAAGAGTATAAGACTTGAAACGAAGTTTGTGAAAAGTTCATCTTTCTCTAATTTCAGACTCAGAATACCAGAGCGTTAATGTATTCCCATTAAGATCTGATCCTCTATTGCAGAAAGACTATACATGCCTTGCTTTTTAAACACCGAGATGTTTTGCAGGATTTCAATTAAAAAGTCGTTCAAGCTTTCCGGGATCTGATCTCTATAATGATTAGAAATATATGCGAAAAAGCAGACATTTCGTCACTAACTTCTAAGATTTCTTTGCATCAAGGCCTTTTACTTGTTTAGTAGTCGCAAATATCAGTCACAGTACTGATTATGCGTTAAGCAATATTCACCACCCACATGTGCCCACCTGGTCGTTGTGAGTTATCTCCCTTATCTGAACCATACACCGCTGCACACTGACAGGTTAATCCCGCGTGTTTCGGCGGCAGGTAATTTGTACACTATGTCGACGTAAAAGGTGAACCTACATCGATGTTTTAGCAATTGAACACTGTATTGTGTACGCAGCGTACACAGGAACCTTAATCCAAGGAACAATAAACGTTAGTACACTTAGACGAAGGAGATTAAGGGGTAAATATACCAACAGTACGTAAAGAGATCATTAGCTACGTGTTGGTGTGTGGTTTTTGCGGTGAGCTTAACAACGGATAATTCAGTTGTAGATATTTATGGTTCTGTAAAAAGTAAAAAACTCCCGTGCATGCCATGTACAAAATCAATGCCTCTCCTCGTAATACTTCTGTAATATCGTTATGTACAAAACTGCTGACCCCCTAGTACATGTGTACGGTTATAAAGGTTCGCTGATGTAAGTTAAATCCTGTGGGTTATGAGAAGAGAACAAACACGCTATACTGTGTACAATAGACGTTGTACAACTAAAGACTCTGCCCCTAACTGAAGCCGAAAGCAAACTTGTTCCATCTCACATATTCGGAATAACGCGCGTTTGTATTCATAGATATCTGAGACTTATGTTCGAACGAACATTTCAAAACATTTTCACGGAAATTACAATTATATTTTACATCTACTAAATACATTTTTTGATACTGTGATTTTGATTAATTATAGTTATTGTAGTAGCACTTTAAAATGAGGTAATCTATGATGAGTGGATGTTGCGGTAGCCTGGTCGCCGCGACGAAACTCGGGTTCTAGTCCCAGATGGGTACAATGTGTGAGGCCCATGTCAGGTGTACCCGCTGTGATCTTGCTGTAGTGTTACAACGGCGTAAATCTGTACTCATGATGTGAGTTTATGAAGTTTATCAACAACAATGTGATATCCTTTCAGATGTTTGGAAACTGGACAATACCAGAGAGAATTCTGGATACGGAGAGTTCCAAAGGAAAGCGTAAGTATGATGACAAAAATGGATCAAACAAACCGGATGTACAAACCATGGAAAGTTATAAATGTAAAGTGTCCTTGATCAAATTCCACTAGATGTATCGCAAAACAAATCAGGCTACATGTATGTATATCTTGGATTAATACATATTGAGAAAACAAACAAACGCTGAGTCTTTACAAGTTACTTTCACAGCAACGTTGCTCTTTCAGGTATCGTTCGGAAGGTAAAAAAGACTGCAGATGACAACTCTCCATCGACACGTAAGTATCCGAAAAAATATGATAACCCACTGAACCCTTACTGCTCGTATTTCCAACCACAGACATCCGGGTTAGAAGTGATCTTCAGCAATCATGCTTGTCGAAAGAGAACTAACAGGATCGGGTGTAATCGTATCCCAAATGCATTGACCGATGTTCATGCTGTCGATCACTGGATTGTCTGATCCAGACTCGATTAATTACAGACCGTCGCCATATAGCTGTAATAGTGCAGAGTGTGCGTTAAACAATATGCCATCCTATCAAATTTGAATGCACTAGCCTTTTGTAACATGGCGTATTTTAAAAAAGAACTGATAGTGTTGTTAATGCTCATGTGTAAATATACGATACCGTTCATACACACTATTACTTGCGAGAGACTGAGAACAGCTCTTGTCTTAAAACCGTGATGATAACACAGATATATCTATCCTCTTCTATCCACTTTTCCCAGCTGCACACGGCATCGCATGATAACGCAAATGTTTTGCAGTGCCAGTCATAAGGAAAAAGACGCCAGGTGCCCGCCACCCGTCCCCAGCTCAGAGCTCACAACTTCCAAAGATGGCGTCCAAGTCGGCCCGACCACCCACAAAGCCTGTAGCCAAGTCTCTGCCGTGTTCGCCTATCCGGAGAGCTAAGTCGGTCGGTGCCCATGATCACGACAGACTGAAGGAGGTAGGCCTAATCTTGAGTGTTATGAAGGTACATCTCTGCTTTGATAAACCTCGAGATATAGTGTCGCATATTTTTGGACTATTCGATGTACAGAGTTCCGTGCCTTAGGCGCGCTAGGATCCTGCGCTTATTTATATGAAGTTTAAACGGGTCCTTAATTGAATTCCTGGTCTGGGTTTCACTATAACCTTATTACACTAAACCTTAAAAGCTGTTAAAGTACAAGCTCAGTCCTATTATCGATGGTAATGATGATGGTGATAATTTTGATGATGGCAGCGTTGTGATGGATCGACTAAAGCTTTTCATTCTTATGTTTAATCAGACAATTGATTGGTCTGAAGTTTCCCTAGGCCCCAACATAAAACTTTCTCCTGTGATCTGAGGAACATATAGCTACAAATACAAGTGGATGCAACTGTTCCAGGAACTTCGCGCCTCCCTGAAGCCCGGGGCTGTAGGCCTGGCGGAAGACTGGATAAAAGATGCCCCTCACGCGGAGCGCGAGGTTATACAGAAGATCCTACGTATGCAGGAGAAGAGGTCACACTTGGATCAAGCCATGAAGAAGACGCTTCTCCCGGACGCGCGCCAGGCCGTGGAGAAATGGCTGGATCGGGCCACTGAAAGCGGTGGGTTCTTTTGACATACTGGTTGCGTTATTCATCAGCTACTGTCTGATAATGGCTATGTTACCTGAAAACAGTGAGTTGACTATAAGACTGTATTGAGGGATGTGTTCATTTATCCATTCCATTTCATATTTAAGTGCATGTTTGATGCAAGTTCGGTTTAATCATTTGTAGTACAAGGCTTTTACCGACGTTTGGGAAATCAATGATGCAGTATTAAATCACTTGATACGGATCCACAAAGAGTTGGTAACGTTACGACTTGTCGCAACTCTACATGTTATCACAGGAGTATGAATATCGTAGCGCTACTAACGTTAACGTTGTGTGGATCTGGACCCAGGACCTAAATTTTCTGAGGTCTCCTAGCTCTAGGATAGTTGTAATGTGCCACACATTAACATTAACTTACGACTTTCTTATGGTTAAGAGAGCTTCGAAAATCTAGATTTTTTTCTTGATTCTTTTCATATGACTTTGTCGATTGTGATTCATAATACCAGAAGCAGATAGTTGCCTGCTATCAACCACTGAAAGCATCACATGCTCTCACTTTCTTTAATTGCAGAAATTCTGCACAATGTCTTAATGTCTCTTTCAGAACGCCAAGTTGCACTCAAATTCTTCACTTCACTTGCGGGAAGTAAGCTCATGGGCTTGACAGCTAACGAACAAAGGTCAAGGTTCCAGCAGGTGATCAGCACGCTCCAGAGGTAATGCTAACGTCATACAGTTATGTTGTTAAATCAATAACGTTGATGTAGAGCTAGGAATTCCCTGATCATTTTGAACTTGGTTTAAGACATAAAGTAAAACTGACTAAAATTGAGATTTTATGCCAACCATACCATGGTTGAAGTCAGAGGATTTTCCCGAGTATGTTGTTTCACAAAGTAGAATCCGTGATGTCTCAATAGTGAAATGAAGTTTACTCCAAGCCTGAATTTGTGAAACCCCGTCGTCTTGTGATACTGAATTGATGTCTTAAAGATTTCAAACACTTAACCCTCAATGTTTTCGATGAGCTATTCTGGTTGTTGATTTTGAGCCTGATTTTCACTGGTAGCGGAAGGTGTGATTTAGACACGAAAATTGACACAGCTATAGGTCATTTTGGAACATGATAGAGAAATTGTGTATCAATCTCAAAATGGTTCAATTCAAACAAAAGCACTGAGATCTGTTGGTTCCGAAGGTAGAATCAAATCGCCTCTCCGAGCTCGTTAATTCGTCCAACAAATTTCAGAGACTTTCCTACATTTTTCGTTGATAACATGTGAAGGAGATATGCCTTTGCAATTTCAGCTTCCTTTGGTCTGAATACATGCTGATCGAGTCTCATCTGAACTAGCCATTACATGCAAACACTGGTGATGGGTGAAAATAATCATATATATTATCAGTTAAGAATTGTCAAGTTTGAATATTGCTATCAAACATTTACACACTCGCCCTTTATTGCAGGAACCAAGGGCGTGGCACTCCCCGGCCCACAGAGCGACCCGCAGCAGCCAGTCATGACAACTCTCGCCTACAATTCATCAAGCTGCTGGACCCGGAAACACGTGCTCAACGCTGGCAACAAACCACGTGGCACCATCTCCCCGAATACAGAGACAGGGACCGTGTGAACAATTGGAGCTCGCACTACATCCGCCCCCACGCCCCCGTACCCCGACACTTTGCCATTCATCCTGACTGGGGCTGAACCCAGGGGGATGCAGACCTCAGCTCACTTGCTTCAGCCAAACAGAAGCCTGTGATTTACAAAACTAGATTGACATTTATAGTTTCAACATATAACTTCGGGCCATTTAGAAATGCATGAACGCTTTTTGTTGCTCTCGTTTTTAAAAAAGTACATTCGCTGCTTGGTTGTTGTTCTGTTCATTATTAAAACATCCCGGTATGTTTGAAGAAGAACAGTTCTGTTAAAAAATCTAAAAAGACAATACTGTCAGAATGAAGCTTGTAGTCCGGCTATAGTTTGAGCAAGGTTATATGATGTAATTTAGGGCAATATGAATGTAATAGCATGTTTGACCATATCCGAAACACATCTGAATGCAGGACAAGTGCTGAAGAGTGCCAGACAATTATGTAAAACTGGTTGTAGATAGACAATATTAGTCAAAGTAGTGGTTTTCTTTTTTACTGTTCAGAAATCTCACAGATTTGAGTCATTTAAATGTGTGTACATATACAGCCAGTATTATTGAGTGGAACCCCTCGGGCGAACATCTTTTCACTTCGTTTGTAACAGCTAGTGTACAGTAATTAGTATCATTACGTGCTAGATATCTTGCGACCATGGTACTAGTAGAATAAAATAAACAATGACATTTTTTTCTGTTTATGAAGGCATGTTTAACTGTATTTCTGCACGAAGCTTGGTTTCGTTTGGATGAGCAAATGTGCTTTCTTGTCGAGTGTTTGGTATGTGCACCCACATAGCCAGTTTTTCAGTATTAATGTCAATGTATTGACCAACTCTGTGATATTTGGAATGCACTATAGCAATCGATGTGTCATACTATTTATTTTATCTATCACCGTTATCAGGTATACCGACACACAAAGGAAATGCAAAAGTCCAACTGTATATTATTGTGAATTTCAGAGTGATTCTGAATTTACGAGTCTGTCTGTGAAGCTTTCCTTGCAAGTGTGGTAATGCGCGACACGTGTACTTTCTGCAGAGAGCCCCATGTGTAAATAGTCCTGTTATTTAAGCAGTGTGAAAGTGCAACATTGCAACATGATTGAGTTTTATAGCCCCGTACCTATTAGAGAACCAATAATTATTTGTTTGCACAAATGCAATAATTATGCCAAGTACGTATACGTCAAGACAATAACTTGTGATTCCAGTCATCTGGTCTCGTTTATAATCTGGATTAAGTTTACCTGGCTAACACGGTTCCTACTGTGGATATTTCCAGGTATATTGAAAATGAAGTGAAAGATGATTTGTGTAGTACCTGCACAGGGAGTGCAATGGTGTGTGCTCATATATAGCCATTTGGTGTGTGTTCTGGTATCTAGGTATAGCATCTGGTGGCAAAAAGCAATGGTTGAATTTTTATTGAACTCTGCTGATTCTTTGATATGATTTTACTAACATCATCGTAGTTTGTTAATTTCAATAAAATTATATTGACAGTGTGTTCAACATTTTTAACGCTCGTTGCAATAACGTTATAGCGATGGCATCAGTGTAATGGAGTGTGATGGTCGCCTCGGAGCAATCTGGGACATAACTCTCTCTCTCTCTCTCTCTCTCACACACACACACACACACACACACACACACACACACACACACACACACATCAAAGACAGGGAATCACTTTCTCACTAAAGTATAGGTTCTAGTGCATTTTTTTGGGTTAAGTCCTATCCGTGGCTAGAACCCACTTTCTCAGAGTCAGGCACCTAATCGCTGACTCATTCAAACGTCTAACCCTCTTAACAACCGCGGCTTCCACGGCCGAAAGCTATGAATACGCAATGCCATTATGAAAGTGGTCAAACGATACACGTGCTATATTTGGGATTTCACTTTCTCAGTAAAGTACATATTCTAGTGCTTTTGTTGGGTTGAGTTACAGCCGTGATTAGAACCCCCACCATCACACTGGTAGCATTTGGCTTGTTGATTTCAGTTGCCCCGTTTTGAGTTCCGTTGCGGTCTGTGCAGGCCTATGCCCCCAAACCCTGTCAGGGGCCGCTTGTAGAAGAATTCGCACTGAATATAGATTCTTTGCAAATTCCTTATTTACAGATGTAATGATAAATTAATAATATATGCATCATATCATGTTGAAAATATTTATTGCAATATTAGATGTGTTCAGGCAGTTAAGCACAACGAGTATTGCTCGTCAAGTCACGTAGAGGTGTAATATACATGCAATAATAGCACACAAATATAGATAAATATATAAAATCTGGTATATGTACATCCCCTTAATTCATGACATTAAGAAGACATCCGTGTGTGTCGAACAGACCAGTAATGATTTATCGCCGAATGGTTTACTCCACATACCACAAAAGTGAATGTTTGCACATACACACCACTACACGACATTGACATACAGGTTAATATCAAAGACTGTTAGTATCAATGTAATGGCACATTACAGAACCAAGCTAGGGTTATTTCCCTTCTTTGCTCATATGAGTGACATATTATAGCCGTTGTTCTGGTTAGAGTGAGTGAGTTTGGCTTACATCGCTTTTAGCAATTTTCCAGCCATATCATTTCGGGGGAAACCAGAAATGGGCTCCACACATTGTAAATGGGGAATCGAACCCGGATGTGTTAGAGGTTCTGCATAGAGGTTTCGCCTATAGAAAAGTTCATATCGTAATAAATTCCATCAGCTAGGCTACCGGGTACTGGCAACAATAGCAAAGATTTCAGTTGAACTTCTAAATGAGATTATTTCAGTACTCTAATGAAAGTTCTCTACGCAAATATCTCTGAAAAGTGTGTGTAAATCCACTGCAACACGCTAATGAGATCATTACATGAAAACATTATATACAGTGCAACCTTGACAGTCTGGACCCTGTAATATGTGGACATTTTAGACAATTACGGTTGTGAACGTCTTTACATAATTAGCAGGACATTATGTGCCCAGTATTCGTTCATCCAGAAGTAAAATCATACGATATTTACAAGGGAGATTTCGGTCCGGATTAACAGGGGTCCACTGTTTCGTCATTATTTCGTTAAGGCCCCTCTATAACATTTCGTGAAAGTAGTTCTGGTAGTAGATTCTGTGACGGCGAGACACGCCACGTCAACTGTCAGAGTCCGCATCTTCTGCTAGTTCTGACCACGTGCGTTGCCTGTCTAGATCCCCCTGACCTAGTTTAACGACGACCTCATCATTGGAACTTCTCCACAAGAGAAAACGCCGATATACGAAATACTGGTTCAGGGCCCGACGACCTGGAACAGATCACCACCAGGTGTATAAGTATTACCTAAATTGCAAGCATTAACGTCACATCAATGAATATTCCCAGACACGCCAAGTCTTCGTCCTAGAATGACAAGCTATGTGAGGTCTTTGAGAGAACCGTATGTTTGCACTTGGACTGGAATACAGTTTTAGTATAAGGCCGTACATGTGTTGACAAAGTGACAGACCCTAACCACCCAAACTGTCGGCTCTCAAACATAAGTAGCTGAAGACCAATTGTAACCTGGACTGGGCAGGTCTCTCTCAGCAACTCTGTGACGTTCATCATCGTCTTCAAAACAAAATGACGTGTCGTTTATCAGATTTTATCAGAAAAGCAGAGCCGAAACTGATTATGATACATTCAGCATTGTCTTTTATTATTGTATTTTTTAATACAAGCTGATTGATTGAAAGCAAAACAAAAATATTCAGACCAAACTTACCTTCTGCCATATGTTCTGACGGGGAGTCCACTCGCACTATGTTTGGGTGCACAGCTTTTCTTATAACTGCCAACACCTGGATGCGGAGAACACGTAGAGATAAAACAGTGTTTCCATTATGTATGATCGCTACTTATTCAAGAACGGGACTTTTTCAAAACTTTCTCTTCCCTGACACTGATCTCTCAACAAAATCCGGATACAAATCATATATTTGAACTGCAGTATACACGTTTAGGGGTTTCTGATGTCTTGTCACTATTACCTTATATTTCCGCCAAATGACATCCTGGAATACTGACAAATCGCTATTTTCAGCGACTGTTACTCACTGTTGTGAACAATGGGAAGACAGCATTCGGAATCAATCGAGTACAATCGTTATAGAGGTAAAGGTTCAAACAGAATGCGCGAATGCTAGCTTTCGCGATCTGGTAAACTATGGCCTGAGTGGTCAGTTCAGAAGGTGAACTGACAAAACCCCTTCTACTAGAGTTTGTTTGACTCAGTATAGTTGGGTAACGAATAATACTGAGCCAAAGTTTACTTAGTCTGACGACATGATTAAACTGCAACATTGCTTAAAGAGGCGTTAAACCCACCCCACTCATTCATTTCTTGATCAAAAATCTTTTCCACAAAAATGTTCCTTGTTACGTTAAAGGTGATCAATTACTCATTTGCAGAACCCAGGGTACTGTTTTATTCTAATTACCTTCCAGAAGCAAGTGTGTCCACTAGTCCATATTAAATATTTTTTTCACCCTTGCCCATTAAGACCGACATTAGCACGAAATGAATTGACCTAGGGAAAGGACTGTCGCAGCTGAGGAAAAGGTCCAATCAGAGAACGTGTTACAAAATCAGCATCAACGTAACAGACGACTAATTGGATTAAGGTGGTGAGATCTTGGTGACTTTGTTGATTGGTCCTACTATCAATCACTGGTTTATTTGACCCAGGCTCCGTTATACCATCGTAGGCATACGGCTGCAACATGTGTGCGGCGTGTCTGACAAACAAATATCGTTAACAGCAGTTACCTCTCTCCCCTGCTTGTCTCCGTCTAAGAAACATCCCATTACATTAATGGCAGCTTCCTCGGGTCTCAGTTTGCTAATCATGTTCCCGAGCTTGGACCAGAACCTGTATAAAGTATCAGGACATTCATATACTCTGGCTGTTGTATTATAATCACATCAGGCAATTCATGTTAAAATATCATGACACCCAGCACCGCGGGGTGATGGGCATCAGCTTTTGTATGATATAATCAAGCATCACCACGTGGCTAAATGGGTCGGTTATTTTCTGACACTATTCCATGTACACAGACTTTATGCGCCTCATGTATCATAGCCGTGGCGGTTGGGTAGCCACGTGGTTAAGTGTTAGCTCGTCACGTAGAAGACCTGGGTCCGATGCCCCACTTGGGTACAATGTGTGAAGTTCACTTCTTGTTTCCCCTTCTCCGATTTTGCTTGAATATTCCTAAAGGTGGCGTAAAACTACATTCACGCACTCACACATTATCTTAGCCACTTGAACGGATGGTTAGCTCGTTGAAGTGGTTCATTGTGCGTAGCGTTGTGTTCGCTCATACTATCAATCACTGGACATCTTGTTCAGACAGGACAATATACAGGCCGTTGCATGAGCTAAGCTATTGCCGAGTGCGACCTTGAACAAGAAACAAGCAAAACTCATTTTTGTAACGATGTCGTCATATGCTGTGTATGTAAATGTTTAGAACAAAGTGGCAGGCCACTTACTCAATGACCGGCGCATAGTCAGCACGCTGCAGTTTCTGAGGTGTCATGACGTAGTTCTTCAGCAGATAACAGAACCCGGTTCCACCCTGTAACAGATCACAGTTAACGTTGACACTTCCAGAACACGGCGTTAACATATTTAGAAAAAAAACCGTCAGTCCTACCAAACGACACGTTAACCCTATCAGAACATGTTAACACTACCATACCACAATATAACCCTATCAGAACATAACGTTAACCCTAACAGAACCCATCAATAAAAGTATTATTTACATCAGTCAACTCCGTCTAATCGGGAATCACACAAATAAACCATCTAACTAACTATATGAATATACAAATTTAAAAAACAACTGTTACAAATCCCGTTACCACGTCAATTCTGCATCATTGTTTCGCTCTTAGTGAACTTATACAAATGATAGCAAAATAAAGGAACTCACAAATAACAAAAAATATTATTCATAGTAAAATTTACGCCTCATTTAGGCACCAAAAACAAGTTTATCACAGATTGCCATACAGCTGAACCAAACCGGGTCCATTGCGTGGCCAGCGAATACTTTAACCATTAGACTACCCTTGCTGCCCGCCATTACTTATATTCGTTTTAGCAGAATATAGTTCAGGAGTTCAGCTTACCCCACATAGCAGTAAACACGAGTGCATCTTACACCCCTTGTGGTAATTGTCAAGTCGACTTTTTACTGCATCTAAAACATATTATATTGAACATATATTCTGATGTATCAAGTTGGTGGTAAGACTTCATTGTTACATTTTTATACCTTCTTTTCACGAGTATATATTCCCTACTCATGTGCAGACCCGTGAAGGTCCGGATTAGAATAGGCCCTCTGCTTCAGCAAACCCATGCTTTCCATAAAAGGCGACTATGCGGGATAACGTGGTCAGGGTGGCTGACTTGGTTGATACATGTCATCGGTTCCCAAATGTGCAGATCGATACTCATGCTGTTGATCACTGGATTGTCTGGTCCAGATTCGATTATTTACGGACTGCCGCCATATGGTTGGGATATTGCTGAGTGCGGTGTAAAACAAAACACACTCACTCTCTACCCATATGCATTGCTAGACAACAGAAAAGTGCACAGTGTGTCAGCCTTCTTCAGATTTTAGGCAAAACTAATTTTCGAGGGTATACTTTGTTATACTTTACCACTTTGCATCTGATCCCTTCACTAAAAATATAGATATAATTATAATAATACGTGTAGTTAACCTCACGCCTAAATGTACACGTCTTTGTAAATATTCAAACCACTCAGATTTAACAAAAGTATACATCTTGAATACTTGAATACATCTTACTTACTTAAAATATCTTCAAATGACCATGTCTCGAAGTCCTGTAAATAAACATACAGACATAATTAAAACAATGCTTTCTGGTACGATTCCGTACAGTATAAATCGGTTCTGGCGTTAAATCAACCAACCAACCAACCAACTAACTAACTAACCGATTACAGAGGGTGTTATCGTGGTTAAAATCCAGTTTTAGGAAATCCCTTGCAATATAAGCAGGAGAAATGTCAGGATTGTGTTTCACAGACTGAACCAAATATGGGAGTAGAACTCGGGTTATTGGTGTGATGTGGGACATGTTAACCATAAGACCACCCAACCGCCGCCTTCCTCTACAACAAATTCTCAAAAACTGATTTATCACACGCACGCACGCACGCATGCACGCATGAGCGCACTTATCGTTGAATTTCTCAATTTAAATGAACAGGGAGTTCTTTGAAGGGGTTTACGATATATATTTGTAGTCGTGGTCATTTGCTGTTATACTCACGTAAACAATAAATATGACATTTTTATCCTTCTTGATAGCCTTCTTCATTGAATGACATCGCGGCATACGAGACGACACCAGCTGTGCGAAAGAAGAAAACAGGAACCACTGAGTTTTTTAAAATATTATTCCAACATGCAGGATGGCCATCGCTGTCGAATAGTAGCAAACATAAAGTTGAAGTGAGAGCATCGATTTCGGTCAAGTAAATTTCACGATACACACTGAATTCGACATTCAAGCACCAGAAATAGATTTCACGCACTTTACCCATGTGAGTACCGAAAATTGGTGACGAATAGTGACGAATATTCATATGAATCACTATCAAATATCGACGACGCTGTTTGTCATCAAACGAACGTTGCCTGCTGCACAGGAGGCACTCGTGACCGACACAAACATATAGATTGTCACATAGATAGAAACCATGGAGGTATTATGCACACATATAAGTAGGAAATTGCATCAAGTAGTTCTTGTCATCGATGCATCAATCTTAGAGATGCCTTCCACATGTCAACTGTAAACAGACCAAACACCATTTAAACGATTCTTGGTGCACTTTAACACAGTCTTTGAAACAGCATCCTCGATTGTGTCCAAAAAGGGAAAAGTGGACACCAGACTTGAAGGTGCTGGAATAATGCTTTATATAAAGCGAAAGTTGAAGGTGCTGGAATAATGCTTTATATAAAGCAAAAGTTGAAGGTGCTGGAATAATGCTTTATATAAAGCGAAAGTTGAAGGTGCTGGAATAATGTTTTATATAAAGCGAAAGTTGAAGGTGCTGGAATAATGCTTTATATAAAGCAAAAGTTGAAGGTGCTGGAATAATGCTTTATATAAGGCGAAAGTTGAAGGTGCTGGAGTAATGCTGTACATAAAGCGAAAGTTGAGGGTGCTGGATTAATGCTGACATGCCAGAGACTTACATTTGTGGCCTAGAATCCCAGCTCTTCCAAATTAAACTTCCAGATTTCTTAGCACCATACACGTGCATGTGAATTCCATAAAATGGGAAACTGAAACTTCGGGTTTATGTTATACTATTCAAAGCCACGTTAGACCTAACCCACTCACTCACACAGTCGCCTGCCATCGTTTAGAAAACCCTTCACGCTACCCTCCTCATGAAAGCAAAGGGAACAGACATCTATATTTGTAAATGGAGATCTAACCATAAACGTTCACTGACATACTTGTTTCATTACGTTGATCACATCTCAATAATCATTAATCCACGATACTTCTCGAACAGCCAATGTGTGATGGTCTTGAATATTTAACACAATCAGTCTCTCCAGTTCGTGTCTAGTCGACATCTCCTCTTCAGCCCCCTTCCTAATACAGTTGTTTCTATGGCAGCTATCATCTTGCTCATCTCACACTGTCAAATATTCAAGTGACTGATCGTTCCGACAAGCACTAATCATTAAGATTACGCAGAAAGGAACCGTCATTTTGCACGAAAACCGGACAATTAAACGTTCACTAGCTGTCTTTCTAACAAAACTCAATGCAAAGATCAAGCGTCAGAGTTGTTTTTTAAACGGTCCCAACACGAATAATCGGTTGAAAAAAAAAAGAAAATCAATCAAAATTTTCAAAACGGAAATCACATTTCTGTCAAAGCCACCTCTCTTCAAGAGGCCCAAACCTTCCACTGATTAATTTTGTTAACTTTGTAATTAGAAAATATGTTTGGTCATAGTGAGTGAGTGAGTTTAGTTTTAGCCACATTCCAGCTATATCATGG
This sequence comes from Haliotis asinina, assembly GCF_037392515.1. NCBI lineage: Eukaryota > Metazoa > Mollusca > Gastropoda > Lepetellida > Haliotidae > Haliotis > Haliotis asinina. The sequence goes on along the minus strand of NC_090281.1, from coordinate 23,652,352 downwards.
CGGTGGACACCAGAAACGGGCTTCACACCCATACAGGGTGTCGAACTAGGGTCTTCGATGTGACGAGCGAACGCTTTAACCACTAGGCTACCTCATCGCCCCGCCAGTCATAGGCTCTGCCGAAATTACCAAACTTGGAGAAGATGTCACAAAAATCATATGACCCTTCAATAACCAAACCAACAATGCCGTCCACCAGGTTCGAATCTCATTCAGGGTGTTTAAATAAGACGTAACAAAAAATACACATTATTTTTCTTTCAAAATGACAATGCCATTTGATTGTTTGTCATATAATAAAATGATTTACATAGGTAAATTCACCTCTAGATTTTAACTTAGTGTCCAACAGTCTTCATAAACTATAGAGGGGATTTGCGTTTCTGGTGAAAAGTGAAAATTCTCCTCCAGACTTGGGGAGAGTAGTTAAACTCTGGTTCGTAGATATAATTTCATACTTTCTATACTATCTGAGATGTCAGTAATTGCAAGTACAACCTCTCACAGGCCGAAGTTTGCCACAATAGCGACAGAATATATCCAGTGACATGCGTTTGAGTCGGAACTCTGTGAATACTTTATAACGGCACCATTCACGTCAGTGGTGGCATGCGGTAGTTTACACACAGCTCAGGTCCCGATTGCTCGAAACAATGAAATCTCAAACTGAGTTTCACCATTTGAAACAGCTGAATTTTTAATTGCATTTTTGAAATAAAAACACCCAAACAACTTAAGTAATCTATCCACGAAACTCAAATTGTTTCCTATAGTTTACGTTTTGTGCCGATTTGCTTTCTCAAGTTCGAGAAAAATCTCAGACTTAAGTTTGTTTCGAGAAATCGGGGCCTGGTCTGAAATTAGGTGACACAACCTCTCACATCTTCGCGTTAGCCACAATAGTCTATATCGAGTGACATACGTTTGAGTCGGAACTCTGTGAACAGATCTACTTTATAGCGGCACCATCCACGGAAGTAGTGGCGTGTGGTCATGCACACAGGGTTCAAGTTTCAAATCAGGTAAACTTAAGCAACACTGGGCACATAGAGTTCTTGGATGGGTGACCGCGTTTGGCAGCTTGACTCCCGAGAGACTTCAGTCCTGACCCACAACGTGAAACATGTGGTCTCACTTTAGGCAAGTGAGTTTGCTTAACACTGCCTCTTTTCACTCAGTAGGAAATGGGTGCCCTGTGGGATAAGTCATGTGACTATCAACCTCCTAGCGCCTCACATGCAGCTTGGTTTATCCCGGATAATAATGTACTGCCCTTGATTGCTAGCACTATGAGCATTCTAGTCAACAGAGGTCAGCGCATTAAACATTAGGCGTTCTGAGATGTCTAAAATGTAAACAACAGCAATGGACGGACAGACGGCCGGCAGTTGACTTGAAGGGGCAGATTAACGTCATGAAACGTGTGAAACGTGTGAAAGGTGAGGTTTGCCTTATGGCAACCCTACTCCATGGCGAATGAGGGTGACAGACATGCAGTTGACTGAACTTGGCAACACGTGAAACACTGATCTGAGAGCCCAATCTCAAGACACTGCCATCATGTGAGGATGTAAAATTGTTTAGTAATGGTGTCCAACTTACGACTATCCTTGGGTTCATGAAGTTGTCGTGGCCGTAGGTTTGGACCCTCTCTTCATGCTGTTCCTGATTCCAGCGCATTTTCTCAATCTCAGACACCACCCTGCTGATGTCCTCCCTTGCCTGAACAGCTGCACATAAACAACAGCGGTTGCGCACAGATAGCACAGACTACATACAGATAACACACACACACACAAACACACACACACACACACACACACACACACACGGAGAGAGAGAGAGAGAGAGAGAGAGAGAGAGCAGAGGCTACACAAGGATGACAAAGGCAACACAGACAATAAAGACGGCTCAAAGGCACTAGAGGGCTGCACAAAGACAATACGGCTAACACTCGAGAAACAGGCTCTACAAAGCGAATAGAGGCTGCACATAGACAATATAAGGTATGTGAAGAAAATACGGGTAACACATACACACAAGACATCCTCTACAAAACAGTGCAGGTAACACAGACAAACTCTGCTCTTCAAAGAAAAAGGTTGCACAAACGGATTAAAGTTTGAAAAAAGAAAATGAAGGCCGCACATAGAGAATAAAGATTGAGCAAAGAAAATGAGGCTGCACATAGAGAATAAAGATTGAGCAAAGAAAATAAAGGTTGTACATAGAAAATAAAGGTTAAGCAAAGACAATAAAGCCTGCACATAGAGAATAAAGGTTGAGCAAATAAAATAAAGGCGGCACATAGAGAATAAAGGTTGAGCAAAGAAAATAAAGGTTGCACATAGAGCATAAAGGTTGGGCAAAGAAAATAAAGGTTGCGCATAGAGAATAAAGGTTAAGCAAAGAAAATAAAGCCTGCACAGAGATATTGCAAACTGCTCAAAGACAATAAGAGTTGCACACAGACAACAGAGAGTGAGCACACAATACATTCTGTGCACAGACAATACATTCCACACAAAGACAATAGAGCCATACAGATAATACATACTACACACAACATACTAAGTGTTGCACACAGACACCACGGAAAAAGCTGCACAGACAGATTCAAGATAATATCTCTAGATCAGTTTATAAACACGGGTATGTTTTTTTTTATTATCTTCAACACGTTTTATAGGCATATTAATCTCTTGTTAGAGCCTCGTATATCAGCATAGAAATCAACAAACACTGTGCATAAAACCAGCGAGATTGTTCACAAAAACCTGGATGTGTTGATAAGATTATATAGCTTATTCTACCATGACTTCAGTAAATACTCGATTGCGATTGGTTAATCAAAGTCATTCTGATTTTCAAACACATTATGTACTTGTTTAAAGTCTGAAAGACGCGGTTATGGTAGAATGGAGATAAACACACTGTGTTGGAAAATCATAGGTATATAAAGAAATTATAATAGCTCTAGATTTGATTTAAAACCGAACGCGTATGCTATTATAATTTCGTTTATATACCTCTGATTTTCCAACTTAGTGTGTAAATTATCTCTGACAAGTCTTACCTAGCGATGACGTCATTCCCATGGCGGCCTCGGCTTGTAGTCGGGGAAGGTTGAAAGTTTGAGCTGCGGGTTTCATCCATGGCCTCACCCGGCCAGTTCTCATTTCTTGGCGGGATTTGGATTCCTCGTCCCCTCGGTCATCAATCTCGCCGAGTCTCGAAACACTTTCGCCATATTTTGTAACCGTCTCGCTGAACTTTGACCCGATTGGCGGAAGTGGAGCTTGGCTATTTGGTTTGGCGTGACGTGGTCTCGGTGATCTTTGGCTGGACAAGAGGGAAATAGCATGCTTCATTGGTAAATTTACGTGATCATTTAGACACATGGAATAGACACAACGACACAATTAAATGGCACCGATGTTTGGAATGGTAGGAGAACCAGATGGCAACCAGAACCAATGACACATAAAAGCACCCGCGACAAGAGGTATGGTATGGTATGGTATGGTATGGTATGGTATGGTATGGTTATTTTTCACGCCGCATTCAGTAATATTCCAGATAGTCCAGTGTTCAACATCATCAGCATCATAATCAATTGGGGTACGACGACATCTGGACACCAAGTCCTCACATAATCAATACACAGACTGGTTATTGGCTGAACGTGCGCTGCCTCACATCCCGGTGTTAGGGGTTTTCGACGATGTAAGACATAAACGTAATTTGTATCTTTAACATCATTTAAAGTTTTTGTTTTGGCTAACATTGAGCGATAAAGTTAGATTCATCTAAATCACACAAAGATATCACGTGTTTCCTACCAAAATAGTGTAGAAACTTGCCACATCCGGCTCTTTTGTTATGTGTTTTCGACGATGAGCCATATTTTCCCCTCCGCACAGCGAGAGAGTGTTTTGATCACGTGGCTTCCTGTTTTATACATAACCTGTCACTAGCAGACGACTGAGCGTACTGAATTTCGCTCGCTAATTTTGTTATACCGGCAATTGATTTTGCATATGTAGTGGTATTAACAATCTTTGGTAACTAATATTGATGTTTTTGCTCTTTACATAACTTAAGTTCCGGATTTCAACTCTCAACAAAACGTCTCACGACCGGAACTGGGCATCCGCCCTACCGATGAAACTGCTCTCCGATCGCGCGCGTACTGATACATCGATAGCAATGCAATCACCAGAACGTCGAATTCAGCTTGCTTTGGCATATATGTTGCCATGAAATATTGATACATATCAAGACGACATACCATATGAAGCATTGCTTACGAATGTCAGAAGAAAACGTTTTACGTCAACGCATCCAGGGAATGTTTCAAATGGGAAGGATCATGCTTGAATAAATGTGTTTAAATTGTGTACCATCACTGGCTACCGATGGCTCGTGTGCATGAGGCGTTGTAATTCGCCCCGATTATGGTTCTGGGTTCGTCAGCATATTGTCAGCTCGATGTATTTCACCAAAATGGCATAATTCTGAGACCTACATCCAGATGTTAAAAGTAAGTTTAGTTTTACGCCGCACTCAGCAACATTCAAGCTATTTGGCGACGACCTGTAAATAATAGAATCTGGGCCACACAATTAAATGATCAACAACATGAGCATCGATCTGCGTAACTGGGATAAGACGACATGTGTCAACCAAGCCAGAAAGCCTGACCACCCGTTTGTTGCCTCTTTCGACAAGCATGGCTTACTGAAGTTCAGTTTGGATCCTCACGAGTCATCGATGTTAAGATGACTCCGGGGGATATAACGACAATACTGTTCAAAGCGACGTTAAACTTCATGCACTCATTACCGTTTAAGACTTTCAAGGTGTGTCATGTATCTGGCTTTTTTATGAAGGAGTTCCCTCTCGCCCAGAGCGACATCTAGCGCCACTTTACTCAACCCTTCCTGTTGGAGCACTTCCCGCACCTGCGCAGGCATCATATAATCCGGGTCTTTGAAGTCAATTTCCGGGCTAGGAGTTGAGTTAGATTGCGACCCACTTGGACTCGAGTCCAAAACACAAGAAGCCCGTTTTACAGGCATTGTCACCATAAATTGCAACGGGTAGGACGACAACTCATTCGCAACTGCGGTTGGTAAATCTCCGGACGCCATAGTGACGTGCATGTAGAGGCACGTCCAAGGTCATAGGTAGGTCAAGGTCACTCGTCCCCGAGCTCCAAAATGTTTTTTTTTCACTGCCAGTCACCACGTTCGGTCCTGGAGAGCTCAGAAATTATCTCTCGTTTACTTCACCTAGGGTTTTGTGGCTCAATATATAATGTGTCAAGTGACCTCCACTCAGTCTTCTTTTTAACTTAGATACGTGATTAAATATACATGTAAACATCCAGCGCGCCAGTCCTCCATGCCGACACGCACCATCGCACGGGTTCTTCGTTACTGATGTTTTAAAAGTCTTCATGTCAAATCACTCACAAGATTACTAATGAGTAACCTGCGAATGAGCGTTCCATCTCAGTATCGGTAACTGATCTGTAGTTCCCATTGAATAAATCATGATCATTGCTTTCCACATCATAAAATGTTGATGCAGGCTTGGTGAAAGCAGGTTCCTTGTGCACTCTATGGAACTGATTTCACTTTGTTGTTCACGTACATGGAAACGTCATTACGTACCTGGCTTTGCCACCATGCCGGAATGGAAATAATCTTAATTGTTCAGCTGTTATCCCGTTTATCAGGTTTCCAAAGTGAGATGACAGTTATATTGCCCAAGAAATGATTGTTGGTGGCGTGACGTTGAAACGTCAAAAAGGGTAAATTTCGAAATGTTTTGTGAAGAAACCAGCAATCTTAATATGCTTTATGATGAAGGCAGGATCCTTGCTGTGCCTTGCAATGAACACAATAGCCTTGATATATTTGGTGAGTAATAAACTAGTCTCGATATGCCTTGTGATCAACGCAGTAGCCTTGGTATGCCTTGTGATTACCGCAGGAACCTTGGTATGCCTTGGTGATCAACGCAGGAGCCTTGGTATGCCTTGTGATCAACACGGGAGCCTTGGTAATCCTTGTAATGAACACAATAGCCTTGATATATTTGGTGAATAACAAACTAGTCTCGATATGCCTTGTGATCAAAGCAGTACACGTCATATGCCTTGTAATCAACGTAAACGCCTTTGTATGCCTTGTGATCACCACAGGAACCTCGGTATGCCTTGGTGATCAACGCAGGAGCTTTAGTATGCCTTGGTGATCAACGCAGAAGCCTTGGTATGCCTTGTGATCAACGCAGAAGCCTTGGTATGCCTTGTGATCAACGCAGAAGCCTTGGTATGCCTTGTAATCAACGCAGGAGCCTTGGTATGCCTGGTGATCAACGCAGAAGCCTTGGTATGCCTTGTAATCAACGCAGGAGCCTTGGTATGCCTGGTGATCAACGCAGAAGACTTGGTATGCCTGGTGATCAACTTGATATTCTTTGTTTCGAAACTTAACTGTTTTGTTCACATCTTTTCAGTAGAACTTGTGTAGAAATTATTTACAGGCCATCTTCCTTTTAACAACATCACCACGCTGATCTCTGTGACTAGTTCCACATACGTATGGCATTCTTCACGCTCCCGTCCACAGCAAGAGCTGAAGTGAAGTATAATCCCGTCAGTATAACTGTCCAGACTCTGAAGTGATCTTCAGAGAGACTAGCACCAAGAAGTACGTTGCCCGGGTAGATTATAAATTATTACACATTCTTGTTAAGGAAAAATACATCCGCTGTTGAACAATCGACAGTCAGATATACGAACATTCTACAGAATACTCAAGCTGTAGTAGTTCACAAATCAACGAGGCACTACTCTTGATACTTATCATCCATGTCCGTTAACATCCAGTGTATTAGAAGTTCAGACTCAACATCATTATCAGCTATCCACTAAGCTGTACAAGTACTTTCTACTTAACATCCACATCAGTGTGACAATCCATCTAGATCGTGTTCCGCATCCAGCACCAACATCAGCACCAGAGCGACCTCTCCAGGAATATAATGTTACATCAAACGTGCAGTCAGGCAACCTGGTCAGTGAAGTCAGATATGAATTCACCAAGCAACGGCTGGCTCGGCTCCAGGTTAAATCGGGTTGTCCATGAACACACCTGGATCACTGGCCCAGTGACCGGGGTTACGTTGCTAACCGTTCCCACGACCACCGTCACTGACATCACGCTTACTGACCCCACCTCCTGATCTGTGTTGAAGACAGGAGGTCTTTAAGTCGATACGACCTGCATGTTTTAATAATTGGTCATGACGGCGTTCAGTGACTAAAGATAGAAGAATAAACAACGTCGCTAAGCGAAGCATCGTTGTCTTTCACTGGGCATCGATTTTCATTGCCGGTCAATACACGGCTATCACAATCTACTGCACTGGGCTGTTCTCGTTATATGTACTGCTCTGTCGCTGCCAGTACCGTAGACGCTAATTTGCTAATGGACGCCTTTTGTTGTAACTGCTATAGGTGTTGTTTATAGGTGTACCCCGGTTGCCGTTAGGAGCATCCGTTACTACTCGTTTATAGGTGTACCCCGGTTGCCGTTAGGAGCATTCGTTACTCCTCGTTTATAGGTCGTTGTAATCTATAGGTGTACCGTGGCTTATATTCAACTACACCTCTGATCCGAGGTAGCCATTTGATGAACAATCTTCATCGCTGACAATGCCATTCTAACTTATCTATACGGGCATCTTTAAAACTATTCGGTGCCACGTCCATCATGTCTCGACCATTTGCTACAATGGTAGCCCTATCAACGGAATATCTAGTCCCCTTATATACCTGACAAAACCATTCATCTAAACGTGTGTCCCACTAACAGGTATGTGACTGTAGGTACGTGACTGGTGATGATGACAACACCAAATACTGTATAATTATGTACTATTCAGAAGACTTTACAGATCAATCAAAATCCTCTGGGTGTTCTTTAACAGATTTTGGAAATCACAGGGTTCAGCATATGATGATGATGATGACGACGGCAATGCTGACGATGATGACGATGATTATGACGACGACGATGGTGAAGATGATGATAATGACGTCGACGATGATGACGACGACGACGACGATGATGATGTGTCGAAACGCCCTCCTACAGCTGTTTCTCCGAAAAAGGCGAAACAGATTATGCAGGGTGTGTTCCACACTGTTGCTTCATCAAGACAGATCTGGCATTAAAGCGTGAATATTTCATGATTCGTTTCCCGACACGTACGCCTTGCATTAACACCTTCACACGGCACCGGCTACGGACACACGGCAACAAGTCATGGACAGAAATCAACAGGTTGAAGAATATCATTGACTTCAAAGACATAAATTCGTTAAGTCAAAGTCATAAATTCGTTTATATTTGCTAAGAATACTATTTCAGTTGAAACGAAAGATTAGGCTGCATAAAAAATTAAATGTTTCGCTGGTACATTTTTTTTCAAAAGTGACGAGGGTGGCAGCACGTTTTTTATAGAAAAAAGGTGACGCGGGAGGAACACATTTCTATTTTTTAAGCTTAGGAAGTTTAGCACGTGTTAATGAGTTGTAGAATCAGCGATACTCGTTCTTACAGACACTCATTTTTAGAGTGTTACAAATTGATGATCGGGACGCGGCCATGTCAAAATTACTCTTTTAAATGACAATAAAAAATTGTAACTCGCACAGATAAAAGTGACGCGCCGATGCCCGAGGAACATTTCACTTTTTTATTTAGCCTTAACCATTTCAGTGTTCATTTTAGGATCCAGCAGAAGCTCAAATAGCTCAGTTTGAGACAGATGGAGCTTGTGATATTTCTCAATAGAGGGCGACGATCCCCCTAGATACAATCATATATATAGACATGTACCTGTGGAAGTCGTACTTCAAAGATAGCGATTACATCTAGAGGTGTCAACTCCATTGATTTTATCCTAGAACATAAATGGAAGAGTGATTAGGTAGAGTTATCTCTCTTTGATTGCATGTCGGCAGTGAAGTAAAAAAACCCATTGTATTTCAGTGATAGATTGACCTCATTTAATATTATTACTCTGTGACAAAGCTACAGTTAAGGTTGAATTCTAATTTCAAATATGTGTGGGGAAATTATTTCCGCTACATTTTATATGTGCGTTGTAACTTTGGACATTAAATTCCTTGCTGCTGTCGTCTTACATCGCCACGTGTGTTTGGATGTTAATGTATTTTAATGCCTCTGTTTAGATTTCTACCTTATATCCAAATGATCCCCACAAATTTGAAACAACAAATTATCTGACAGTAACTTAAAGTCGTTCCACGGAAATCATGTAAAATGTAAGTGCCAAAAAATTTATAAATAGCAAAAGGCACCACTTCAAGATCTAGTTCCATATATATGACAAGTCTTGTAGAAAGATATTAGACGGTTTTCGAGTAGTGGTTTGGAAACGAAACCCACCCCTTCCTTTTGAGACTACGCCCACCACAATTCCATGGAAATCGAGACATTAAATATGCCAAAATTCCGCAAATACCAGACGGCTCGGGACATGTCAAAACATTGATTACAGAACAGTCTCGTTTCCTGTTTACTTGGCTCTGTACTATTGCGCAGCTTAATGCGATAACCAGTCCAGTATTTTAGACTATGTCATTTAACTGGATGCATAAATATTAATCAGTGTGATTTGATATGTCTGCGCAGTTGTATATTGCAAAACTAAGCTCCTTCTAATCCTAGTAAATACGTCGTACGGCGTGCTATGTCGTACAGCGAGCTCTGATAAACAGAAACCTGGAAATCGTGGAAATATCAAAACGAGGCTCTGCCGCTAGAAAAGTTTAGCGGTCTCTGACGGAACTGTTATTACATCAACCTCATTGTTCGTTACAGAACTACGCTCAATAAGCGCAAAACAACACATAACAGGTTTAACTAGTAAGCCAGATGCATTGTAAATCGTTTTACAACCTCATCAGACAGGGGCAATCTGTGATTCCATAGTTAAGGTATGCTGCCTCAACCTCGACATAAAGTAGAGAATGACGGTGCAATTAAAGTTTAAAATTGAAATTCATTTGTAAATACCATTTTCTTATGAAACAAGAAAGTGGAATTCAGTTTAACCAGAGTTGTTTGTGGTGTCAATTTACACTTTCACACGAGAAAATTCGGATCATCTGAAAAGTAGGTCATTGTCTGAATAGGCTAATGAGACAGTCACTTATGTTTCGGTATGACAAAATGATTACGGACAGACAGGCGGACGGACGACGCACGCGACAATTTTATCCCATTCCTACTTGAGTCAAGGCGATAATATGATAAATGTTTTCCAGCCTATTTTTTTACTATTTACTATGTTTATAATTTATCGCACAAAACAGGTTTTAAATTTTCATTTTTCAAACATATTGAAAATATGTACGTCGTGTTCCACGATGACAATTTTCACTCTAACCACATTAGAGATGTCACGATACAGAAAATTCACGATACAATACGTATCGCGATGTCTAGCAACGATACGATACGATCCGAAGCACCATATATATCTTTAGTTATTGTTTTTAAAGAACGTATATTTTGATATTAAGTAACAGTGTATATTTTGACATAATCGTCAATTTCTTGTGAAAATCAACAATTTTAATGTCAGTGATACGTATCACGATACGAAAAATATTATCGAAATATTTATCGTTCGATAAAATATCACGATTATCGATAGTACGATATGTCGTCACAGGTCTGGTCCACATCTCAGTTAAAATGTTTCAAATCCGATTACATGTACACGAGGTATGAACAGCAGCACCAGATTTTGTAAGACTTTTGTTTTGTGTAAAGTTATCAATGATTAATCTGTAGATCCTGTACACACACGTTTTAATCTCCATCTTGCGAGCCTGTAGAAACGCAAGTAACACAGCTTGTTATCTCTTTTGGGTGCAAGACGATCACCCTAGATACAACTATATTTATAGACATGCACCTGTAAAAACCTTAGCTCAAAGATATCGATTACATCTGTAGGTGTCAATTCCATTGGTTTAACCCTAGTGCATTAAGGGAAATGTCCGTCAGCTAAAGTGGAGATTTGGTAGAGTTATCTCCCTTCGATTGGATGTCGACGATAGTAACTGTGTACAAGAGGAAAACAGTGTAACGAATGGGATCGTGTATTGTAAACTATTTTGCTTTTAACATCATGGTAGACACTTATCCGTACATACATAGAGAATCTCACCCAAGTGTTTACTAATGAACAAATATATCAACAGGAGTTGATAAAGTAACAAATATACTTTTTACCTTTATCAACGAGTTGATATCAGTAGACAGGAGGGTGAGATTCTATTTCTTATCCAAAACCATTATTCATTAGTTTTCAATGAAAAATGTACATCTCTGAACACTCCACCAGTCTGGCATTAGATTTGCAATGCAACAACGTCATAGCATTGTGACGTCATCAAGTTAAATGACATCATAGCATTTTCCGGGCATTGTCTGCTGTCAAAGCGCACAGGAGATATCGTTTGATGTCACACAAACAATAATTCCCGTGGAACACAGTTTTGGATGATAAAACGTATCTTATACCAAACATTAAAACATCCCAACGCTACATTGTCATACCCACCACAAAATAACCAAAGTTAATCTTGCATGGAGACATGTGGCACACAATTGCAACAAAATGTACGGGACCAATCAACAGTAAAATCATCCGTCAAAATGGCAGAGGTAAGACAAAAAGTAAAACGTTGCATTCACGTCAACCAGATCATTGTCTAAGGTACACAACACTTAGTAGCGCGTCATACACGTGATTTAATCACTGCCTAGCAGCATCAGCTTGAACTAAGTATCTGGATTGCATTGCCGAGTTCCTGCAGAACTGCCGGAAGGTCGGTGCGATGTAGGAGGGCGATCGTTCCGCGTGTGTTCAATAGAATTGAGGTCTGTAACCGATCTGGCAAATCCAGGCTGGCAATGGTCTCCAGTTCTTAGCAGACATAAACAACCCCGGCATTACGATACAACCCAAATTACCCAAATTACCCAAATTGCGATACAGAGCCAGCCACAACGGTAGTTGGAATCATGTGTGCTGAACACTCATCACGGCGATTTGGGAAATCTGGACAACATCATCAGTTACGAGCGGTGAAACATCCGTCTCTTGGCCTGTCCATCTGACCCTGGGCCCAATCCAAACATGGCTGCCTATGGTGTCGGGTCTGTGGTATGCTGATGCATATAGCCTTCGTGGCCGGAGGTCATCCTCACAGAAAGTAGAAACGTTAACGCTAGTGTCGTTCCGCAGGTCATTTCTGAGCCAAGACGTGACGGCTGACGTCTTGCTGCAATCGAGAGAGAGATGTCCAACAACCGCATATAGTTGGGTAGATTCCATGCACTGCTGATCAAATTGTGGTAGTTTCAAGCATGCACGTGCATGAGCCCAATTCTGCGCTCGTAAGACGATGTTTTGGCCCTCAATAGATTTCTTTCTTTGACGTACAATGTACGATAATTAATTCATAATAATTCAAACACTAGGTTTCAGTGTCATGGATGACCCCATGTCTCGCTAGGTGGGGTAGCATAGAGGTTAAAACGTTCGCTCGTCACTCCGAAGATTCAGGTTCGATTCCCAACGTGTGTACAATGTGTGAAGCCCATTTCTGGTGCCCCGCAATGATAGTGCTGAAATATTGCTGAAAGTGGCGTAAAACTACATTCACTCACTCTCAGTTCACTATGAAATTGATGCCTTGTGGGGTTACCCAATCATTGAGTATAGTACCGGGATATTCAAATCTGCATTTGTTGGATGTCAGTTTAGATGTCTACAAATCTTGATCCTTATCAAACTTGAATAAGTATCTTATACGTTCTACATACATAGGTAAAGAATATGTTTACAACGAGTTACGGAAATGAAAGGAGAAGGCAATGCAAATGTGAGGGGGTGGGCAAGTGGGCATGTTTTGTCACTGCTTTTAGCAATGTTGCAGCACTAGAAACCATGTTTGGTCTTCCGACATCATACCTATGTGGAGAATCGAACCTGTATATTCGGCGTGACGGCCGAACGCTTTCACCTTTACGCTACCCCGCCACCCCTATATGTAAGTTGTGACAACTTGTGCCAAATCCTTTTAATGAGATTGAAGTACGTTCAAAGTCAATAGAGATATCCGATATATGCTATGATGCTGACAATAATCCAAACATGACTGACTTCAGTTTTTCAGTTTAGGGCTACCTTGTAGTCATGTCACGGCGTGGTCTGCTTGTGGGAGGAAGGCCAGTAGTGACACAGGCCTTGATAACTTTGGTGAAATAAAAGTGCTGAAAAAGCAGAATTAGGGCGAAAGGATTCCAAATAACTTCTAATTTCTCGTCCTCCTGTGTTCCTGCAAGAAACTCGTGGTTTCATATAACTAATAAGTGTTCTTTTATTCGTTCCAGGTTTACACACACACACACACACACACAGAGAGAGAGAGAGAGAGAGAGAGAGAGAGAGAGAGAGAGAGAGGAAGGGGGGAGGTACGGAGTCTACTGTCGAAACCGTTACCTCCAAGTCTTTCCTTCTTGAAGACGCTGTAAAAGACACACGTTATTCCGTCAAAAGTCAAACATTTACTCACAATTTCCGTGGTTCTTTGACAGGATCAGGACGACTTTGCTTCCGCAGTTTATCCTTTTCCGAAAAATTCCTGCAATAAGAACAAGAACATGATGGTTTCCACTGAATTGTTGTGAAGAACACCACAGACATGCCCTGCTCGAATCTAGGTAGGTGTTACAGGTGACTGCTTATTAAGGTGGGAGGTAGCTTTATATTAGCCATCAACTCCACCACCGCACGCCAAGAAGCCATCAATCATGAAAGATGAGCAAAAAACAGAACGGGAAGAGGGAAAGTTAATTAACTTGCCACGAAACGCGGCTGGAAATATGAAGCAAATTTGTGAAATATTTACGAAATGCGTAATAAAAACTGCCTCGTTGATTTTTAAGTATTTCTCTGGGATGGGGTTGTCGGAATTAATACACGGTTTGTATGCCTGAGTTAGATGCATCTTGTGGTAGCCAGTAAATCAAAGAATTACTGACATCGTTTGTTCAAACAGACCTTTGTCACGTTGACCTCATCGTGCAAGTGTTAAAAAAGTTACCCTTTGTTTGTTTGTTGTTTAATGCAGGACACAACGCTGATCCAGGTATATGACCCAGGTCTCTAAATAATCGAGTCTGGACCAGACAATCCAGTGATCAACAGCATGAACATCGATCTAAGCGATTGGGATACGATAGCACATGTAACATAGACTTACGAAACCGTTGAGTTGTGGATCTACGGTAGCTTTGTGAAGCAGGGCTCCGACCATCTAACCCCCTAAGTCTCCTCTTTCGACAAGAATGGGTTGCTACAGACCAAATCTGACCTGACCTAGGTATGGTAACAGTACAGAAGTAAGTGTTTTATGCTAGCCTACATGATAACATCTAACACGATCTCATCATATGTGGAAGTGGTCCTTTCACGTCGGATTTACATTAACAAACACAGTGGTTAACAAAACTCCTCTTGAGTTATGGAACCTACCTGCCTGAATGGCTCGACTATTCGCGTCATCAGCCGGTAGTTCAGCGTCAGTCTGACACCGATCCAATCAATCGTCCATGCTATACACCGCCATATAGGTGGAATATTGCTGACTGCGGCGTAAAACTAAACTCACTCACTCACTCACTCCATGCTATCCTAAAAGGACCGTACTTGATGTAACGAATTACAACACTAAGAGTACTTGAGTGAATATAGTTTTACGCCGGTTTTGGCACTATTCCAGCAATATCACGGCGGTGGGCACCATGCGGGGAATCGAACCCGAATCTTCGGCGTGACGAGCGGACGCTTTAACCGCTAAGCTACCCCACAGCCTCTACAACCCTAAAAAGCGAATACCGCTTGATTGCCAGGGGATGTAGGACAACTGAACGACAGATCAATCATGGCTGCTGCTCGATGGCGGAACGAGGGTACGGAGACTGATAGGGGATAGGTTCAACGATGATTGTGATGACGTTCAAGTCCGGGTTTTTTTTCGTGTGTCCACACTGTTCCAGCTATATGTCAGCGGTTTGTAAACAGTCGAGTCTGCACGCGATCAACAGCATGAGCGTCAGTCAATGCAAATGGCCCACGATGACATGTGTCAACCATGTCAGTGAGTCTGACCACTCCATCCAGTTGGTCGCTAAAGACTACAACCAGGATCTTCACCAGTCGACTAAATCGTGAATCACCGTCTGGCGTGAAGACATGCAGACATTGCAGTGGCCCGTTAAGTCCGCTGAAATGTTTCTAATAGGGCTTCTCCAGGCGTATCGTGTACGCCAAGCACCAACATAGCCCAATGTTGTGTTGGGTTCAGGCGAAATGGAAGACAATACCAAGGGCAGCCACACGAAATTTGATCATTAGTATGCAGGATGTGTCGAGCATGTATCATCCAATATAGTGGATCCACCAGATGAAGATTTTACAGACATTTTGTCGTAACAACATCACTATCGCTTTATCGGCCCCACCCTTGTTTCGAAACTGGTATTATCGCATATATCGGTAGCAAGTGAAAACAGCATTAAAAACTGCAAAGTCGTATTACTCATGTTTCTTGGTACACGGATTTCAGTGCCAGAGATAAGTTTCATACTTACAATACTAATGCTGGAACATGTCGGGGAAACTTTCTCTTGCCCATCCTCGCCTGACCTGGCGTCCGTCAACACCCAAGGCGATTTCCAGTGAAAGAAAGTGGGGGATCGGTTACTTCTTATTGATTCAGGTACTATCGCGTGAGAATCCTTGTGTTTTACCTAGATTAGGCGTCTCTACATCGATTTAATTACTTGTCTGTTGTTCTTTTGCTGCCAAGAGGGTGCCAGACTTTCTTGTAGAAGAGATAGAGTATATTCAGGGAGTTGGAAAAATAGTCTACATGGTGAAATGGTTGTGTTTTATTTACAGTAATGCAAGTTTCATTAGTAGGTTTGGCATGTTAAAATATTTATTTGAATGAAACGTAAAAGAAGGTGTTTAGGCTGTTTACAAGACATTATTTATTTATTGTCTCACTAAACATGATGCAACGTTTAACTACAATATTTATTTTACAAAAGTATTATTTCCCAGGTAGAAATTACCAAGAGCTCAATAATATACCATTAAAAAAGTAGTGGTAATTCCATTTTGCGAGAATACCACTAGTCGATGCCAGTGGACATGGCAAAAGTACTAGTTTCCATACAGATGGAACACTGCCAAAGGAATGGAATTAAACAGTTATCTGTAAAAAGATCCTTCACCTGCCTTTGATTCTATTCTGTTCTGAAAAAATGTAATACGTAATCTGGCGCTTTGTGTAAAGCATGCTTTTATTTTTAGAAGCAATCTGTTACTAGTACCTGAACTGTAATTTGTTTTGTGAGCTTCTGTAACGTATTTTGGACTGAGGACCGGAAGTACAAACATCATCTTGCCGACATCAAGTGCTTCTCTCGTCCTCGATACTTGTAGTTCATGTCGCATAAACCACTGCGTTCCACGTGCATGTACAGTTATCAAAACAGTTTTGTTATATTCCTGGCAAGGTACTGGTACCCATCGCGGGAACGTATTTGTCAGACATTCCAATAGTCAGACGGGGTATAAAAACATGTCCCCAAATTTCACAATCGTACAACAAGACCGGTTTCACCGTTGAATCAAAGATATATAGTGGGCATTGTATAGATAAGTTCAACATTCGATTCCCCGTTAAACAAGATGCATGGCTTCAGTAGCTTGATGACCGAAAGTTGATATACATCATTTAAAAGAATATCTTCTATCAAAAATAACTCCAACATATTTATACACAATAACGGTTTTCCTAAGGACACTCCCATTTATATATGGGTGATACTCTAATTAATCCCTAGTCCAATGTGACAAGTGGAATGTCTATCTAATGGGAGTAAATCAATGACATTATACTACTGTGAGACGAACTTACATATGTATGAATAATGCCGACCTGTCAGTTGAACCCGTGAATCTGAAAAGCGGTGCGGTCTATTTTACCATTAAGGGGCCGAGGGTATGTCAAGCGATAAACTGCTTTGAAGCATGTCAGTCTACCCCTGCTCTATTGGAATGGTTTCTATTTGCTATTTTGCGATTGGCGATTTCCATACACAACTCAACAATATTGTATGGAAAATACGTTTGTGCTGTCCTCGATGGGAATGAAAAATTCATGTAAATTCAAAACGGGTACTAATAACGGTGTACAAAACTCAGTAATTTGATTACTCAGTTGTAGTTTATCTGCTATTTGTAAGTCTCTTGAATCTGCTACAAGTCATCAATATCACTGACATCATTGCCATCAGTATCGACGCCAAGTTCGGTGACAACTTTTCTTATTCCACCTTCTAGGGCAATTTCTCGATGCCAGTAACGATCTTCAGCTTCCATTACATGTCTGCAACAGTCTGACCAATCCCCTGGCCTAAACATAACAATCGTTCTTCACAAGCCTTCTGTGTAGAGGCCATTTTAAAATCTAAATTTTGGGACTCAGTTTCATTTTTCAAAATCGCCCAACTTATTTCTATGGCATTGAAATCGGCGTGATAGGGAGGTAATCGGAGAACAGTGTGTCTATGGGTTTTCAGAATTTCATCGATATGATCTACGGGGCCACGCGGACGTGATTTCACAGGTGCAAGCAATTCAGCCTTCAACATTGGTTGTGTAAAAGGTGTATCATGTCTTTGTAGCCATGATTTGATTTAATCTTTCTGACTGGCAGTTGCTGGAGCTATGTCTATTTGTTCGTCATGGTAAGGGGTATTGTCCATTATGATTACTGGGTTTTGGAGCAGATTAGGAATAAGTGTTTCTTGCAACCACTTAGAGAAATTGTTGAAATTCATTTTGTCATTGTAATCGCCTCTCTTTTGTTTTCCTTTGAATATCAAAGAAGTATTAGGAATGAACCCCTCACATGTACCAGCATGGACTAAAATTAATCTTGGATCTGTCCACGATGTTATCCGAATACCTCCAACTGCTCCCGCCTCATCACTTTGCCAACGTTTTGATACCATGTGGTGGGCGTGTACCCATGTTTCGTTGTTGTACACGATTGGACGGTTTTCTTCAAGGTACTGGCGAATCATTCTGGGATATCTCAAACCGCATGCAACAATACTTTTTCTCTCCATTAGGACCTGTCTGTCTCAACGTGTTCTCCGCCATTGGAAACCAATTTTTCTTTAACATGTACGCATTGTTTCTTTACTTCATGTTTATCCCAAATCATCAGCAGCCATTTTCATAATGCTTGTTAGTGTTGGCTTGGTTCCTGTGTAGCAGTGTTGAATGCACTGGCGAATTGAGCACTTATCAAAATCACCATATTCAGTTTTTCCTTCGGTATGAATAGCACTTTCCCGGGGCTTGCGAACTTACTGGTATCCATCGCTGCAACGCATTTACTTGCGTCATTTATTTTGTGCAAGGCACTGGCAGATAGACTTGTTGCATCGCTGGTTTTTTTGTGCACTGTGTTCTGTCGGAAATAATATACGAGTACTGAATGATATTGTAGGCAATATCGCGTCTTTGTGAATGAGTGAATTCACCCCTTTTACCCAGTGTAGAGTGCGACATGATAAGTTTCAAATACCTGCAGCGTTTACTAGTCTTTTCACACTCCACTCTACAAGAAAGTAGTATACAAATAATCGAGCAGAAACATTACGCTTCCGAATCATAGCGTAGAATTGTGATTACTGCAAGGAACACAAAAAGCACGTGCGCTAAGTATTCAAGCCTGTTCCCCTTTCGAGTAGGTAGTGGATCAATCCACGGCACGCCCCCTTCTCCTTTCGCAAACGCGTCTTTCGCTCATTCATTCTAATGTTGGTTGGACAGTAAGTGAACTGGTGACACTTGAAAACTGGTTATGACTTAATTTAAAAAAATGCAATCGTTATTGAAACTACCTAGGATGAAAACACTTGCAGCAACAGACTGCCAAGTAAAGGTCTGGACCACAATAATGGTGCGAGCATCAAATACACCTCCACTGAATAATCATGTCTTGTTCTTGTCTTGAAGCTCACCCATGAAGATCCGGCTTAGAAATGATCTTCTCAAACCCATGTTTGTCGCAAGAGGCGACTAACGGGATCGGGTGGACAGGCTCGCTGACTTGGTGGACACATGTCACCGTATCGAAGTTGTGTAGGTCGATGCTCATGCTGTCGATTACTGTTTTGTCTGGCATAGACTCGATTATTTACAGATCGCTGCCACATAGCAGGAATATTGTTGAGTGCGGCGTAAAACACACTGTTTTAAAGCAATATGTAACATGGGTGCATATATTTGTGTGTTTACAGAATGTTCATCATTAACATCCATATTGATCCATTAAAATGTATATCTCACGCCAACACTTATACATATTGACCAGACCCGTGAAGGTCCCGGGGTAGAATAGGCCTTCAGCAACCCATGCTTGCCATAAAAGGTGACTATGCTTGTCGTAAGAGGCGACTAACGGGATCGGGTGGTCAGACTAGCTGACTTGGTTGACACATGTCATCGGTTCCCAATTGCGCAGATCGATGCTCATGTTGTTGATCACTGGATTGTCTGGTCCAGACTCGATTATTTACAGACCGTCGCCATATAGCTGGAATATTGCTAAGTGCGACGTAAAACTAAACTCACTCACTCACTCATATTGACCAATATCATGCACTGGTCTTCTGCCACCATGTAGATATGCCTTTTAGTATTTAACACTTAAACACAGCTATACTTACACTTGTGATACCCGAATAAGATTTCCAAGATCATCTTCCTCTCCGTCTCCCTCAGCCTCCTCACCAGAGTTATCTCCCCAGTTTACCGACGACGACCTTGCAGAGTTAGTGTGTTTGACGCTTAGGTATGACGTGTCACTCGGTGTATCACTGACCTCTCGTGGTTGACTCGTAACCCCTAATGAGCTCACATTTGAGTCTACATCAGTTTCCACTACCAACACAGGGGCTTCGAAACTCGTCTCCAAACGTCTGTTCATAATGTGTTCAACTTCCACGTCTTCATCGATCCTTGATGAAGAAACCTTCTTATGTACTTTATCAGAACTAGTTCTACTCGACAACAGCTTGCTTTTGCTAAAACGCCTTCTGATCTTTTCCCCTCGTCTTGACAGTTTTCGTTTGTGAGTTTGGACAGTAGAGCCAACAAACAACCTGTTTCTGTCAATGGTAGGGCTTCGTCTAGCACTGTCTTGTTCATCGCGTCTTCCTGTTACCGGAAGAGTTACCATTTCATTTCTGTCATGTCCATTTGTTGAATTCACACGCACAACTACAGGCATCTGAATATTTCTTTGTCCTGCTGAAAGCAAGTCATCCTTCGCAAAACCCGATCTTCTTTCAAAGCCTCCACTATAATTATGGCTGGCAGAATCACGGGTGGAACCATGGGTTCGAACATCTCCAAATTGTTTCAACATGTTTTTGTCTTTGTTATACTTGTGTGCGTCCATTCCAAGGTACTCCACCGACCATTCCTCTATACCGCCACTCCTTGGCACTCTGTTCCCAGTGGATACAGGAGTTTCCGTTTTGGAGAACTGGAACACATAATCCGTCCTGCGTGTTGCAGTGGCAGCTACCTTGGAGCTAAGTTTGTGTCCACCTTCAGAGATCCCAACGCCACTTGATGTCAGCATGACCTGTCGATTCCCCTGACGTCTAAAATCGTTTGATCCATCCCGTCTGTCCTTCCTGACATGGACTGACGTCCCCCGGAGATTTAGATAATTGCTTTCGGCACCTGTTTGGTCAACGAGGACTTCAGACTGATTGCTACGAGCTGTCCACGAAGCTTTTTTCTCACGAAACCCGCCATTTTTTATTGACGACTGAGAATGTCTATGTTCACTTTCTACAGTCCGTTTCACAGTTTCGCGAGTGGTTTTATCTATCACAATCCTTGGCGATCTAGCTCCTCTAAGGGGGAATTCACATGTCTTAGGTTCACCCTTTGCTTCCTCTGCAATACGTCTATTTATTAGTTCCAGTCTTTCTTGAAATCTCTTCTTCCATGGACTACCTTTCCTTTCCGACGTATTGTCACCTTGAGTCACATGCAAATGACGCGATGTTTCGGCTGTCATTCGTAGGCTGTCTTTTCCCGGACTGCCTCCGCTTCTGTTTGTTTGAGAACAGGTCCTTTCCTTCTTGTCTGGTGATAATGTGTCCTTAAACCGATAGCAGCCCCTGTGAGACAGAGGAGAAAGTTTCCCTACATTTGCCTTGTCTTCAACATCCACACTTAGCTCTGGAGTAAATGTGACAGTTTTCCTCGTAGATGTTGAGTAATCAAGGCTGTTCGATGGGTGATTGTACTGCTCTGTGTTGACATGAAGATGGTCACCATGATCGTATGTGAATGAAGGTGATTTCCTCAACTGTTCACTGATGTATTCTTCCTGCATTTGTCTCTCATTACCGGGGCTAAGTCTCAGTTCATGCTTATCAACAGCAGGTTTAGAATCTTGTTTGTCTCGTACCTCGAAGTACATTCCATTGTGATAAATAGCATAACCTACGTCCTGTTTTGGCGCCTGTCCCTTCAGTTCATTATCCAAAATAAGGATGTCAATCTTGCTTGAAGTCTCATCACTGCGAACTTGAGAACCATTAGAAAGTTCATTATGAAACGATGGCTGTCGATGAAGTTCAACGTCTGTGTACTTTGCTGCACTAGCTCCTTCGGGAGCTTCTTCCAAGGAAAGACTAACAACAGTTTCAGGCAATGGCGGAAATATGGAACCGATACCAACATAGATCTTTCCTTGACGTTTCAATGTCTGCCTCCTTTGTTGGATATTGCCATCCAAAGAACGATTTTCGGAACTTTTACAGGAAGGCAACCGAGGAAGGTTAGCCCCCAAATGGTTATCCTCCTTCAGTTTGATAGGATCTTTCGATTCGTCCACAACTAAAGGAAGAGAGGGGCGTTTGTGGAGGTCTTTCCAGCCTGATGGCCAAGAATATACATCTCTCTTGTCATCCATAGGGACCAATGGGGTGTCAGTGTGCAGTTGGTTCATCGCATCTAGGCCACCGTCTTTAAAAGCAGGTAAGAATTGCATGATGTTTTCGGACTGAGCTCTGAGTGTCCTCATGCATTTCTCCCAAAGGTAGAATTATCCCATCTAAGTAACACCGAGTTATTCACGTTTTGTGAAATGTTTAACAGAATTAGATGCTAGTTAGTTAGGTGATCAGGGGACACTGAATATTACACTGGGTAAGAGCCTTGAGATATCCTGAATAGGGATGCAACACCTAGGTTCACATGTCGTGGTCTTACATTTATGTCCAGTTTGATCCATAGCACACGGGCGTAATTTCTTGAAAAAGACATATATGTCGGTGCCCCTGGCGACTCTAAACACACAACAAAGAACCGGAACATTTACCTAAGGTTAGCTAACTCCTGAAGCATCAATAAGTCATGGTCTCCTTGATTGCTCCGTAATACCCACGCAGTTAGAGCAGCAAAGGAACCATCCCTGTCGGTATTGACATGTAAGGTGCATCACCCTCGGCTCACAGATCAATGAAGGTTTCTATATAGGTAATGCAAACATCACCATTTCCTGTACGTTTACAGACACTTTTTGGTGCAGTACGGCACACGTTGGCGAGCCTTTTGACTATCTCCTAAACGACATTCTTATGCTTGTTTACTCTCTTGAAGAAAATGTTCGCGCAGCATTCATCCCGACTGTTTATTCCACATGAAATGCCAGATTTCACCAATCTGGATAGATTAACCTCGGGGTATGCACACACACCCACGTGTATTTCGGAAAGGTATCTTCTACATGCGTGTACGTGGCTGAAGTAAGATTCGTGCTTTGGGTTCGTATATCCGTGCGAATTTGACTTGGACAGAATCAGTGTCATGTTCCTGATTTGTTTTATGTTGATGTCCACCATCGTTACAATCAGAGGTACCAGTTATGGATGGTCGTCTTGAAATGACAACTATTCAGTCAGAACTATCCAACCGTACACTCCACTACACATCCGTGACTCATTGAGAGTATGTTATATAACTGAGTCCAATATTGGCTTGGAGTTTGAGAATCACTATCTGGTCAGTTCTGATACGAGGAGCTTGTTGCTCTACTTCTTCAACAGTGGAACTGATAACGTATTACTTTCATCACAGATGTTGACACCTTCTTGAAATACATTCTCGCACGTATATCACTTTCGGCATCACACATATGAACCTCTATCCGAGAGGATGAACCGGAGGCTCTGGTTCCAGAAACACCAGAAACTAGGAATATCACCTGATATTCTGCACATGCTCCCAGTCAATGTAGGTCATAGTCACACGTTTCCCGGGTTGGACGCTGTGTTATGTTACCAAATTAATTACATCCACGCACAAATAACTCCCAGGAGATCCAAGTTTCGACAGGCAATACCGTCGGAGAAATTACGGGTCAAACACAATGGTGAAGGTCATTGCCCCGTATCCTGTCCCTTGCGTTGACCACTTTTTGAAGATGATGCATCCCCTGATACAACTGATATTAATCAGCGCATAGTTTCCTACTGACCAACCCAGGATTCATGTTGGCTTAAAAACAGTTGTGTGAATTTTGTGGTCTCGGGGACTCTACGTCTACTGCGCTTGAATCAGGCGGTATGAATTTTGAATGAGACATTAGACATGCAACTCTTTGCCGCCTTTTGTCAGTGATACGGGGGCACTCAATGACTGACTTTGAGATACAGAGTGTTTATTAAGGGGTATTCTACGACTGTGAAAAAAGGTTGGTTAGTTTCGTTAGCCATGAATGAATATATAAATTTTGAAATGTCATCGAAAGTTTAAGAAGTAACTCATGGTATCCAGGAATTGTTGTTTGTGTCTAGAATTGGATTGTGTGCTAAAAGGTTAGATGTATCAAGGAGTGCCACCGTATGGGGCCTCATTCAAGTTACTATGGGTATTTGGATCCACTTGGTCAACAAAGAAACAGTAGACAAACACAAAACCAGTGAAAGTAAATGGAAATTAATGTGATCCCCGATATGAAATTTTATATATTTATCATTGTTAAACAAATTACTCCACCATGTATAAAAGTGTGACTGAACCATTTCCATATCAGTAAGAAATTTCTTCCAAAAAGTAACTTGATGGCGGTTATGAATCTCTGTCAACTTGTGATGACATCGAGTTCGTGAAAACGTTAGCGTAGCCTGCAGACTCATTGCCAAGGCTACTAAAAATAGTTGTGGTTCTTATATCACGGATGCATGTGATTGGTCGATGTAACTGAGTATTAATATTGAGTGTAGATGGAATACTATGTTTTATTGTAAACTGAGCATATAAATCGCAGAGTTTCTTCACCTTAGCACAACTGAAAATGAGCCAGCGTGTTGTCCAAGCACGTTGACATTACCACACCTGTGAGTGAGCAATATTCCAGCAATATCACGGCGGGGAACACCAGAAATGGGCTTAACACATTGTACCTATGTAATGAACCGAACCCGGGTCTTCGGCGTGACGAGCAAATGCCTTAAAAACCACCCGACATCTAATCATCTTTTAACCTACATCTAGTTATGTCACGCTTTAGACAAAAGATACAGTCTGGAAACATAATCTTTACGTTTTCAAAAGGATCCTCGTTTTTTAAAAGAACTGATATCATCCCTGATCGTTACTCCTTGACCGACAGTAGTGAAAGACATACCAAGCAAGCAGTATTGAATAGTCTCTTGCAAAGTCTCTGTAACTATGGTTTTATTGAAACAGAGTATCATTTTATATTGATCTGTGAAGTTTTGATAATCTACGGCAGTGATACATTGTAGAGAAATATTACAAATATCCTTTTGTGACAAAACTTGATATATTTATGTCTTCTAACCAAACATATCTTAGAAAGTTAGCCTACCTTATTTATCATGCCTTGCAGTTTAGACATGTTTTTGTAAAGTGAACTGCCCAATATCTCTTCTACAACTCTATAACACATTTACATACATTTAGCTTTTGCCGAAAGCAGTTATCTTAGTGAGTGAGTTTAGTTTTGTGCCGCTTTTACCAATATTCCACCAATATCACGGCTTGGGACACCAGAAAATAGGCTTCACACATTATACCCATGTGGGGAATCGAAACCGTGTCTTCGGCGTGACGAAGTTATTTTAATGTACAAAGGAATGAAACAATGTGTAAAGTCTTTAGCTGTGGTTATATTGAGGCAGAATATTACTTTTTACTGATTTGTACAGTTTTTGATAATCTGTGTCAATGATATAAAGCCAAGGAACATCACTGTTATTCACACAAGATAGAATTTAATATGCTCATGTCACTTAACCAAACATTTGTTGATAAAACATAACCTGATATAGTCACCATGCCTCGTAAGTGAGACATGCTCTAGTAAAGTATGTAATACTTATATGTGATGGACCAACCAATGTGGCACCAGGGGCCGTTGGTCCAGATCTTCAGATCAGAATAATACTTGGGGAATACTGACTTATATTTGTGAGATCAAAGGCCCTTGGTGTTTCCAAATCTACAGTACACAATGCCGACAGAATTTACTGCTCCATTGTGTTCAACGACCTGTTTCAATATTCCAGCAATATCACGGAGGCTTCACACATTGTACCCATGTGAGAAATCGAACCTGGGCCTTTAGTGTGACGAGCGAACGTCATAAACATTAGGTTACCCTACCCCCTCTTGCTTCTGCAGTTAAGGTAGGGAGGTGATACAGGGTCTGTTAGGTCTACGAGATGCATACTGTTATACATACATGTGTCACAGGCGGTGTTGTTTTCGGGAGAAATATGCCCACCATATTCAGTTAACAGTATTGGTTTTGTTCGCTCTCAGCAATACTGCAGCTCCCATTAGCTCAGTCAAACCGCTTCCTTGACTTGCATATCACACACTGGTTAATGACTATCACCCTATGAGATGATAAAACAGAAGTAACCAAAATGTGCCATCAGGAGCGTGTCTGGGTTCGCTATATATATTTTTTAAAGAGGGTACATATTTGACATAGCTGTCAGCAATACTCCACATTATAAACGTTGGACCAGACAAACGGGTTACCGAAAGCAACTTTATCGATCCACATCATAAAGCAAGATGACCATAATGGTCAGTCACTGGCCCCTTGATTCCTTCTAGACAGCTCTTACAAGCACCTGACAAGTGACTGCTTCAAGACAGAGGTACCACAGGGATTCGGGGCATTGGAACGAGATACTGCACATTGTCCTTGTTGATAGGGGAGGGCCCATTGGATAACTGCCGTACTATGCAGCCAATACAGAAAAGAAGAATTCCAGAAACACTGGGCGAATTGAGCCAACGGAAGTGTCGAGAAACAACAGAACAACCTTCAAACGCTTGGTGGTAAATATTTAATCCACAGAGACAATGACTGGCGAAAGAACAGCATTAGTGTCAGCGAAATAAATAAAAGCATCTCTTCCGCAGCATCATATTTACAAGATTAACGCCATGTGTACAAAATAAACGTACGTACCTTTCACAAACGTTTGATCAATACATTGGTTATACAATCACGCACTTCCTTCCCTTGTGACACAATTAGTAACATTTTATCCTAACTATTATAGAACAATGGAGTATTCTGCAGGGTTAATAGTTTTAATAATCAAATCTGTACAAGCATAGGCCCTAACACACGGTCAGCAATCAGTCGCACATTAGCTATGCATGACTGATAAGGCTGTGTTGGCCTTACCTAGCAACATACCAGTTCCATCGACAGGTAACACAAAAAACGACCAGGAACTGCAAGGTCAAGGTAGAGTCATGTCTTCTGACTTGTCTCGAATAAACTATATTCGAAAGCTATTCAGCTATTACGTAGGTGTCATCTGTTCTACAGTTAACAAAAAAGTTCATGGTGAAACCCTGTTTATAAGATAAGTGATAAAGTAAGATGAAGGGTTTTAAGACCATGGACCTGTGAACGTGATGATCGAGTTAGTAGAGCTCTATTCAACACAATTACATTGTAAAATGTTCGTTGTGGTCTTAAAAGGGAAACTACACATATAGTACTTATTCATGCTAAACAATGCTATGCATATAATGGACAGGACTGTTCATCCATGCCAAAAACATTTGGCTGACTCTAGTAATCACATAGGCGTTAATGATCACACGATCACATTAAGGAGCGTAAAAAGTAAGCATTTAATAGGAACATAAACCTCTCCCAGGGACTTCAGATTTTTATCTGTACTCCCTCTGATGTCCCGGAGTTAATACCATGAATACTGTCTGCTGCATGTACTTGTGGCTTATCTTAGCACGGCAAGACTGTAAACGGACACATCCTGCTGTGAATGGTTGTGGTTTGATAGAATCTACAGCTCTGGTGAATATTATATTCTGAATAGTTAAAACCCAAACAGGACACCGTGCAATTTAGATCAAACTATTCAAGGAAGAATAAATATGAGGGGCGGGTTCCAATTGTTCCGCATGCAAAATGTTTGGTAATCTGGTATCATCAACCTCTGAAGATAAAACATATCACTACTGGTCACATGGCAAAGCCATTTTGGGGTGTATTTTTCTGCTTTTATGTTGTTGCTGGCATTTTTCAGTTTTTGTAATCTTTGCTAATAGGGATTATCAGGAAATATGACCCCGTTATTTTTATTGACAAGTTAGAAATATTGGTATGAATATAATCAAGTGTGTGCAAATGCACAACTGACACTTCTTAGTTTAGTTATGATCGAAAAAGGCTATATTTGCCAGAACCGTTCATAAAAAAATTAATTCTGACTAGATCTTTGATGAAGAATTTACCAGTGTTTATCATATCTGCTCCCACTTCACCTATCAACATCAGCTTAAGCCTTCCTTACAGAAGCCACCTAAAACAGCCATTTAGAAACACCACCTCAACCTCCCATACATAATTATTCTGGGTGCTAAGAAATCCAACAACAGTACAAGCACTGAAACACAAAGTCTTATCTATATATGAACACATCTGTTAGCTTTAAAATCTAAAATGTCTTGCAAATTTATTAATTATGCAGATCCTTAGGGCCAACATGTCATCTTGTCTTTAATCCAACTCAAATATCCCTCCGAAAGTGATATGTATATGAACAATTTTATTATTGCGCTGAAATGTAACCTGCTTGCAAGATGACCCAGGTATTAAACACAAACAGATGTTCTGTTGAGACAACTTACACTAAACACACAAAGGATGAAATACCACTGTGAAAAAAGCTTCAGTCATTCTTTCTCCAAAGAAGCTTCATGATGATTTGCTTATTTCTTGCACTGGTTTTGATAATGACAAGGTTCTATTTGTTTTATTTGTAATGCATTGAACATCGATGGTGTTTTAGAACTACTGTTTACACAACAGTATTCAAACCTAGAACATAAATAATGCACCTCAAAACAGGCAAAACAAATAAAATGGGAACAATTTTCACTTTAAAATATTTCTTTATACAATGTCACATATATGTACAACATACACATTTGCATTGCCACATACAACTATACATATTTGCTGCACAAACAAATGCATCAACTATACAATATATATATATATCTTAAAACTTAAGAAAATACAAATTATTTTCATAAAATTTCATGGACACAGTCATAACACCTATCAACCATTTATACAACATAACTATCGGGTACCCCTCAACTAACCAGCATAACAATCAATGCCCATCAGTACCTAATACAGAACCATGTAACAGGA
This sequence comes from Haliotis asinina, assembly GCF_037392515.1. NCBI lineage: Eukaryota > Metazoa > Mollusca > Gastropoda > Lepetellida > Haliotidae > Haliotis > Haliotis asinina. The sequence continues at coordinate 23,623,365 of NC_090281.1, read as the reverse complement.
TGGTGGAGATTTCATTTCTACAACTGCTTCAAGCCCAACAAAAAGGCATGCGTTTAACAAGGGGGTACAAAATTCTTAACAAGTTGCTCCTAAAACCATTGATCTATAGGACATTTAAGGTGTAATGGACATCATGGACACCTGGTTCTTTCATATTACCATAGCCGTAATAAGGATGATCATTAATATCATTCAGTAGTATATCATTTATGAAACTGATTTTGGTGGGAAATTTAACCACAGTGGCTTTGTATGGAGCATAAAAACATAAAATCATATGGTCTGCTACACAATATCTGGCACACACTAACATGATATATGTCGTAAATCATTGGTGACCTTTTTGTCATATCGTGGGTATCCGAGGCTAAATGTTATGTTTCGACATGTAATATGTCTGTAAAGCTGTAAACATTCACACATCAGGTGACCATCTCATCACTGGTTCTCCATTTCATAATATACACAGATGACACAATTTTCATTTGTCCACTTATTTCCTTCAAATCTTAACCATCTGATATAAATATTTAGCCTTGATTACTAAGTGAGAAAAATTTTGTATTTCACTGGTGAGTCAAATCAACAAAATTGTTGTATTGCTTTCTTACTGCAATCCTCAACTTGATTAAAATCTTTTTGCTTAATCCAGTTCAACATGCTCAAAACCATAAGACAAAAATATTCAATCAAACAAGCAAAGCCTATTTGGTATGAAATAGCATAGTAAAATAATTTGTTTCTTCTGGCCTCAGGAAATACCGGTACAATTGTCTGTGCCTAAACTTTGTTTGATAAATGTCAGTACAAAAGACAAAAGTAAGCTGATTTTGCAAGGATGTGTACAAAACCTGTTTACATGTGGTAAAGTCATTTGGTGAATGATTGTGCATATGTTTGGGGGGAGAATCAACATTTCTGCTACATCTACACACCATGTAACTGATGGTCTGTTTCGACAGAGCAAAACTTTCATTTTGACATTTCTGTAACCATCAGTTCTTCAACACAGGATATTCTGGCAGATGTTAGAACAAGGAACACAACAATGATTTCTTTGTATTATATAACAGTTGCACAAAGCCATATTGCAAAGTTAAACACAAATATCAAATTGGTTTCACCCTTGATCTTCATGAAGGAAAGTTTTGTGTCATATTTGATCTTGAGAAATAGTACTTCCTACAAGTAAACACAATATATGGAAATCCTATGAAGTTCTGAATATTCAATCCAAAACTTTGAGATAAGTAATGCTACTTTGTTCAATCAAAGGCTTGTTCCAAAGTCTTTACAATATAGTTAGTTCAGATTATCAGAGATAGCATAAGTGAGTGAGTGAGTGATTGAGTGATTGAGTGAGTGAGTGAGTTTAATTTTGAGGCACACTCAGCAATAATCCAGCTATATGGCGGTGGTCTGTAAATAATCAAGTCTGGACCAGACAATCCAGTGATCAACAGCATGAGTATCTCTCTGCACAATTGGGAACCGATGACATCTGTTAACCAAGTCAGTGAGCCTGACCTCATTAGTCGCCTCTTACCATGAGTGAATGCCTTTAATAAGTGGAATAGAGAGAATGCCCTGTGCAAGGTAAGACAACATCAGCAACCATCAGCAATACTGACAGTCTGTGACCATGCAAGGTGCTTGCTACAACCTCTGCAGAAGTGTTGTGGTGTAAGGAAGGTTATGGTTAAAGAAATAAAAGTTGATAATACATTATTACAGTATAATTTGGTTTTGAATCAGGAATCTTGGAAAGAAGAACTTGAAACAAAACAAAAAAAGCCCCAGAGCATATCTTGACTCTACTTGTTACATTTGGGATTACACTTTGACAGTAAGCAACAGATTTTAGTACCTTTCGGGTTCAGTCCCATCTGGGATTCAAAGTCACACCCTCACAGTCAGGTACCTAATGCAATTCCACCATGGATCCAAACCTTGATGTCTGACACTGAGGGTGTGGGTTCAAATCCCTGATGGGACTCGACCCAAAGAGGACTAGAATCTCTACTTTACTAAGAAAGTGTAAGCCCACATTATAACGTATGTTCAACTATACTCCTGTGACTGTTGTAAGGCTATTTACATATGGTACTCATGATCACCTTAGCGCTAGATTGCTGTGTACAACAGCGTGCAGGAGGCTAAAACTTTAGTTTCAGTTTCTTTTTTCCAAGTCATGGGACAAAACATTGAGACATTTAGCTAGTCTTCCACTTTCGTCAAGGAGACATGGTAGACCTTGTCCAAACTGCTTCTTTAACAGATTTCATGTTAGTATATGATGATACAGATGGCAGTTTGTCCAATAACTACACTGAAATTGCATATTAAAAGCTGATAATTCTACATGAAAATAAAATTTGAAAGACAACAAACTTTCATCACATCAGTATCCAACACAGAGGGTTGAACATTTCAAACGTTTCATAAATAAGGTATCACAAACAAGTGGAGAGTGAGTGAATGAGTGAGTGAAGTTTGTCTGCCAGTGTCCACATAATGCAATCCAGCTGCATACCATCTTCCTCACTCCGGTCTGAGTATTGCAGACAAGCATCCAGAGCCCCTAGGATTGTCTTGGTACAAATGTGGGCTTATTTCAGGCCCAGGCTGACCTTCTTAGGGAGAGGTCTGTGAAACAGTGAACTTTTCCTCCCATTGTGATTTCAACTGTTGAAACTGAGCTAGCTTAATGGTATACAAATATTTAGAAGTACTGACTGCTTGATTTTTTACTTTTGACCAACTGGATGAGTTCTAAAATATTTCCAAATGAAGTATAGCCAATAATTCACTTTTGAAGTGTAATTCTTCCTTTTGATTTTATTGAAATATAGCAATTTCAATCCCAAAACTGTATGTTTTGTGACTGACTGCACCGAGGAGTTCTGAATGTCTTGTATAACCTTGACAACATTTGGCACTTGTAAGAGGAGCGTGTTTGGTGGGGCAGCATGCATGTGCATGCACACACGCGCATTCTTGGGGTGGAGTGGCTACAGACAACGACAACATGCAGCATGCACCAAGTTCATAGTTCAGCCATCTGAAAAGAGACAACAGAGTCAGATAGAGATTGATAGAAGTCCAGTGACAGGAGCAGAGCATTTTACATGTTACAAAACAGCAGCTAACCATTGCATTACACACCATCAGTCTTATATACATATCAGGACTAGCCTTTTCAAATATAAAGTGGGGTACTATTTGACGGTTTCCAAACATTTAACTTAAGTTGACAATGAACTTTGTAGGAGAAAAAGTGGTTTTAACATGATCATTCCGTCCCATTGTTCATATGGGTCCTAACCCCAGCGCCACAACTATCTCAAGTCTACTGCTTGACAATTGTTAGATGAGCCACAATCTGACAAATGACCCCAATTTGCATATATGGGAACCCCCTTCCGAACACTCCATTTAAAACAAGAGGGAAACAGGTTGTTGTCTAAATACTGAAAAGTTCAATTTCCTCATGTCGTGATGGTGTTTTGCGGAACTAGGAACTAAATCGCTCTACAAGACACATGTTAAACAGTAGTGGTACTGATTTCATGCCTAGATCAGCATGTATTGCATGTGCTTAATCACCAATCTACCTGTAGCATCCAAGTGTATTCGTCCAGATTACTTGCCCCACCTGCTTGTCACAAACATATTCACTGCGCTGGCTCATCTAATGCTTGTCCAGCATTAGGTGGATGTATGGCAGCTACGATCATCATAATACTAGGATGCTTTTACTCTACATCATAATAGCGAGTGAGTTTTGTTTCACACCATAACAACATTCCAACACTAGCATAGATGGGGACAGTAGAAATTTGCTTCACACATTGTACCCATGTGGGGAATGCTGAAAACTAGGGTACCCCTGAACCATCATAAACACAATGCTTGTTTGGATAAAATAGAATTACTTATATTTCAAATTTCTATTCTACATAGTTGTCTCTGGTACCTACCACAATGCAAACTAACTACAGTCTAAGACATCTATGAGCATGCATACATAACTGCCTATGTAACTTAAGTTGTCCAGAGTCAGATTCATCTTCCTACACCATATGACTTGACTGCCATCTACACAGATTTTACCACCAAATGTATACAGAATTAACACCTAGTTTAAGCTTTCTTAAATTATCCATTGAAAATGTACATACATTAGGTTATATTTATGGCATTATAAGTATAAACTGGTTATACACATCTGCTGACAATTTTCCCAAATATTCCACTTAAGTTAGAACATTAAGAAGTTGCCTCATAAACTTTGAAAAGAGCCTAAGAGGCTTCTTCAGACACAAATACTTGTCTACATTGCCATTAGACCAAGAAAAGGGAAATAATACACACATTATATTTCGTTGTAATTTCTTGCGAGGACTTTTCATTTATACTGACAAGATAATCTTGATGGTGCTACACAACCCACAAATGATTTTCAGTCATGATAACAGGCAAAAATGTCGCATGAAACAAAAAGAACCCATAATTCACATTCAGACACCATTTACTGGATTGACATATTGTCCGATGAAGAACTCTGATTTATTTAATTTCAGGAAAAGAATATATCTTGGAATATGTGGAAATCAGAATGAAAGATGGTAAACAGTTATTTGTGAAGTCTAAGCCAATTTCAGAATGGAACAAAAGATTTCCATAACCAAAAAGCTTTAAATCCAAACGTTTCTCTTCATTTGATGAGAACAAGTTGGGAAAAAGCCCTCTACCGATATCTTCTGTACCTGCCAGGTAGCACAAACAACGTCCACTGAAGTGGTTCATGACTGATAGCATGACAGTCAGCCATCAATTTCTAATTACTGTGATTCATACGGATAATGTCCTTACCAGAAACTTGGATTGATGCAGTTAATTACTGTGACATTCACGTAAGCTGAATATTTGATGAGCTTCCAATTGATGAATTCCTTCACCTGCTCGCACTCTTTCAGCCGATTAGGTTTAATAATTTGTGAATAACAGTCTTTTACAGATTAAATCCTTTCAGACCAACTCTTGAGGCAGCTTGACTCTTACGAAGTTTGATACTTTAGATAAGACTGAAAAAATATGCAGTAAGGGGGGAGTGCATTCTGTAGTGTCAGCATTCTGTCTACATGTGTGACCTGGAGGCTCTGGCAAAGTGGAATTAGTTTCACTGATGCAAGAATGTATTTAATGTTATTCCATGCAGTGTGGATAGAGGACATTTGAGCAGTTTATTAATTAGGCTCAAAGTTTAGGCTTTTTATTCACTCATATCATAATACGACACCTTAAAGGAATGGATGCTTCAACAATGGCATGGTAAAATATATAACATGAATGATTGCATTTCAGCTTAGTATTGATTAGATGACTGGGTGTAACTTTACTTTGAACAACATCCAAGTCATATACAGTATGTCAGCTTTTAATGGGAGAAACACATTACAAGTTGAGCAAGTGAGCTGGATTTAATGCTGCTTTAAACACTATTTCAGTCTTTATGTCTACCACTATAGTGAAACCCAAATGCTTTATTGCTCTGTTGAAAACCTGAAGCTTTATTCTCTTTATTCTATTACTTTGGTGAAACTCACAAATTTAATGTTTATCCCTTCATCTCTTTGGTGAAACCCACAAGCTTTATTACCTTGGTGAAACCCACAAGCATTATTATTTTGGTGAAACTCACACTATTGGGTTTGGTGCTGACAAAATCTAGGAAAATCCAGGAAGAACAATATTTAAAGTCACAAAAGATTTTGGTGTGCCAAAAGAACACACCTCTTTACAGCGAACTGAAGAGTCCACAGTTAAGGGTGAGATCAGAGAAATTTGTATATGTATCACAGCATCTAAGAGCATTACCGGATTTAATACTGAACAAAATCAACAGAACTACCCTTTTGAACAGTCATGCTAGTAGCTGTGTAAGTGGTAATACTATATACATAAGAATCTGTTGGTGTTTTTTCTTCATGGAAAACATAGCAATTAATTAGTCATGCAGATAGTAATGGAAATAGGTGACTGTTTACGGGGGAAATGTTATATTTATGCAAAAAAACAGTTGGTGGTTTTGTTTCATTCTGATTTGACTTTTATAATTAGATTAAATTTGAAATCATAAAAATAGGCAGGACAAAAGATCAAGGTCCTTGTCATAATGTTTGTGGGAAATTGCAGCAGGCCCAAGGTTCAAATATTACAAGAGCAATGTTCAAGGATCCAGACCTCCACAAATTTGAACACTCTTAAACATGATGAAAAAAGAATCATCTGCATTATCTTAGATGTGACTTATACTAGCTGTTAACGTGATCTGTTCGCATGGATACAGGAACACTGACAATAGATCTTCTTTGAGATGACAAATATACCAAGAATATATAGAACTTGAGCTTGTACACCTGCTAAGGAATCAATGCTATGAGCAAGGTCTATTTCTGGAAAGGGAGTGGTCATGAAAAGGTACTTGTGGTTAGGTGTTGTGAGTTAAAAGTATTCCAATCTGGCTCGTAATACCAATATAGGATGAGTGAGTCAGTTTAGTTTTACTCCGCACTCAGCAAGATTCCAGCTATAACCCATATAGGAAACAACAATGGGATTTCACTAACAAGATCAGTAGCACCAGTGGTTATTATTCTGAACCATAAGTAGGTGTATAAAAATACTGTGAAATACACATCCATCTATCAAAATTTAGAGAACATTTGCGGATTAGTTAATCTTGTTATAAGAATGATGATATATAATTATTGCCACACTTCACTTGTTCGTATACACTTGTAAGGTGTGGGACTCACCTGACACCCATCAGTAATATAGAATGGGACATGTCTTGATAGGCTATAAACACTGACTGCACTGTAAAGTGACTGTAATCACAGGACTAGTAAGACAGTAGTGTATGTAAACCAGTGAAGTACTGGTGATAATTTAAACTGACATTGTACTGTACTTATGGACTCGGAGGGATCCAGTGGTGCTTATGTCAATGTGAGATATACCATATGAATCATATTCACAGATGTAGCAAGATTCACGTCTTACATGGCAATCTGAACAACAGCGACTTCATGCATAAAACACATGGCCACATTGAAAAGTCAAACTGACATTGTCAGCCTGAGAAGTACCTCCTGCCTCTAAGAAACTTTGCTATATACCAACAATGACCTGAGATATGAGCGCTTGTTTATAGGCTCTTCTCCATAACAAAACAGCTTCTATGTTAAAGAATAACAACATTTACTCTAAGGGAGCAACAATTTAAACAAACATGCCATTTTCAGGTCAAAAAGATTTTCAGTAGTTTGGGAAGGAATTGTCTGTATTACACTGCATTGTCAGTGGCATAATAACAAAGGGTAGAAATAACTTCCAGGTGCCCACATCTATATAAGAGCTCAACAGCTGTTTACTAACACTGTCTGGCAAAAACATCTTTAAGACTGATTTTATATCAATGATTGTTCATTCATATTTCTTTTGTTTTTGCATCTCTATTTTCCTGAAATTCCTGGGAAGTATTTTTTTTTTTTTTTGACTGACATTGTTTTGGTCTCAATATTTTGGTTTATTACTTATAATATGGAATTTAAAATAGTTCCGGTAGGTTTTATATTTAAGATTTCATACATTTGGATGAGTGTTTAAAATTCGAAACCCTCGGACATATGTCCAACAGACACTGTGCTAGAGTACGTTCACCAACAACTGATTTTCAATACTTTCTTCCGTACTTTTAGATTAATTAGCTGAATGAGAATTATGCAGTGGTTATACCATATTGTTAGGATTATAATCTAGTATTGTCCATGTATGAAAACACACTGTCCAGTCAGTAAAAACAACCCCATTGTCATCTCTGATGTTTTAGTGCCCTTAACATATTTGCTTAGATTTTTATCCTAAGTGATACTGCCAGCAGATATAATAGTCATCAATATATGCAGTATCAAGGCAAAACCTTTGTGACCTAATTATGGCATGATTTTGCATTTGCTAGAAGCACCATTGTAACACAAAGTGACAAAACTGTCTACATCCTAGACCCTACTTTCTTTGAGCACTACCACATCTTCAATAACATCATCATACAATTCACCTGGGACACTCTCTGAACACTCCTCTGTAGTTGACACAGCACTGCCTCCATTCTTCAGCACTTCTTTTTTACTATCTAGGCCATTTCCTAGCTCCTCTCCTCCTACTGAAAGCACAGAGTTGCCATTGGGCACACTGTCATTGTCACCATTTTCTAGAAGCAAGGGGCTGCCCTTGCCATCAACAAGCTCTGACAAAGTTCGGTTGAGACTCTCAGAGTCCTCTAGAGCTTCACTAACATCATCAGCTGAATCATCATTGTAGAGACTGTCCCCGAGCAGGCCTCCATTGGGTGGGGAGAAAGTCATCTTCAGTTGCATCACCTGGACATTACCAAGGAAAACAATCATCATTTCCAGTCCTAGTGTCAGTGAGTGAGTCGGGTTTTACACTGCTATATTACAGAGCAATATTGCAGTGGCAAACTCCAGGAATGAGTTTCAAACATTGTACCACTGTGAGCAATCAAAACTGGGTCTCCAGCATTTCAGACATAGTAGATGACTGACAAACTAGTGATGGATCACTTCCTTAGGTGGCATTTAGAAACAGTGTGGTGTACAACAGGAAAGGTTCTATGGATATGCCTTTCTTTATCATTAATAATCCAAGTGACATTTCAGTTTAGATACAACCATTACTTGCTTGATAGTGATGTTAGCATTTACACTGAAATGTCTCTTTCATTGATGATAAAGTATTTATAGAAATTTCCCCATTGTTCAGTCATTGATATGACTGAGATTGGTTTTACGTTGCTTTTAGCAATATTCCGGCAACATCATGGAAGGGAACACCAGACATGGGCTTCACACATTGTACCCATGTGAGGAATCAATGGCAAGTGAATGCTTTGACCACAAGGCTACCCTAGTGATACAGTGATCCAATCAATGACGTGCATCAAATAAGCCATCTGATCACTTGCCTCATAATCCAGCATAGATGGTTGGGGACACAGAATCCCAGTAGGGTGGTGGACTGGGTTCATACCATGAACAAACACAGAAATACAGACAGGGCTAGAAGTTCTTAAGATTTATCTATTTCAAATAGCAAAGAAAATTCATCAGCCATTCTGATACCTTGATACAACTATAGTGTCAGCAGCAGTTCATACAAGAAACGCTCCTGGTCTCACCTCATCCTGCAAGTCAAAGATCTGGCTCTCCAGGTCCCCTGTGTCCTCTTCCCCGTGTAGCCGACCTGCAGCCACCATCTCCTCCTTCTATACAGACAACAGGCAATGCTTGGTTATAGGAGATAGCAGTGATTGATCAAATCTTATGAGGACAAACATATCTCTCATGCAGCAAGCATTATAATTCCTCACAGTGCCCAAAATTACTTATGTCTTTGTTTTGTATGCACATCTGTGGTTTGTATGTTCCATGATAATATATGTGGGCTGGGTCGACAACAACTTCACTGTGAGTGAGTATGGTTTTATGCCATTTCTAGCAATATTCCAGCAATGTCATGGTTTGGGACACCTGAAATAGGCTTCACACACACTGTACCTGTGTGGGGAATAGACCCTGGATCTTTAGTGTAACGAGTGAACGCTTTAACCACCAGGCTACCCCAATGCCCCACATATTTCAGATGTGATGTGTCAGCGTGTGGCACTGTGACACCAATGTTACTACATCCTTGCTGAGAAACAGGACAGAACTTTCATTTTCAGTTACACCATTGCCTGACATATGGGAAACTTGATGAACTTTTAGTCCAGAGAAAAGGTGTTGAGATCTGTACTGATGAAAAGACAATGCAAACACCATTAACAAGGAACATTCACACGACACATTTCATGACTATGACAGCAAGGTAAATGGTCTTTTTATTTCTTTTTTTTTCACATATTTCTAATACACTGTTTCACCACAGTACAATCACACACATACCACACTATATGACAAATGAAAAAGAGGTCTTCATATAAAACAATATGGAAAACACTGGCAACATTGATTGAAACTAATTCCGTTTCTGTGGGCAAAATTAACACAATAGCAATTGACTGGCACAGTGCTGCAACACAGACAACTAATCCATACCAGCTGCTAGGCAGCTGCAGTTTAGCTCACCTGAATTTCAATGCTTGCTATTTTCTGCTTAAGTTCAGCTATCATAGAAGTGTTTTCTGCCTCTTTAATACGAGCCATCATTGACTCCTCTTTTTTCTGAAATACATTTGTTGGGTTCTGTATAATGTCATCAAGAAGTACTTCTATATATCAGAAATAATCTACTCCTAATCACTGCTATGTGATGCAACACATACATAGAATTAAGTCTACATAAACAGAAAGTGAAATATTATTTGGTGGTGTCAGTTACCATGAATATTAACAAAATGTAATTTCATATAAATGTATATATAGAGATATATTACCAAGAAAAAAATAAACTCTGCCTTAATAACATGGAAATTATAATGTTACAGAGTAATTCCATAAGGGTTACCCAACTGAACATTCACAAATTTTTTATGTATAGATGCACAACTGAAGCAATTGAAAGCTTAGCAAAAATTAAATGTCATGCACAAAATATCACAAAATATTAGGAACTAGCATTCCACATTACCAAAATATAAAGGAGAAAATATTGTATAAACTAGAAAAGTTTACTTACCCTAGACTCCATATCATCTATTTTACGTAGGAGCTCTTTAATAGTGGTTTTCATCTCCCGATCAGATTCTGAGGCTTCCTGAAGACGTGTTTTCAGTAATTTGTTGTCTTCATCCATTCGTCGAATTTGATTGGTACATATGTGGTTCTGTAAAAGAACAGACACATACATACAATTACATTATCTTAGAAGAAACATATAAGTGTTAGTTTTGACTTACACAAATGTCAAATGCTCCTTGAACCATGTTTGAACCTTCTTAAAAATGATTGATTATCTCCCCTTACCTAAGAAATGTTGATTATTAAATGCTTAATTGAGAATTTGTTTGTTGTTTCATGTTTCACTCAGCACTCAGCTACATGGCATATATCTGTAAATAATCTGGACCAGACAATTCAGTGATCAACATCCAGAGCATGGACCTATGTTGTTTTGATACAATGACTGTCAACCAAGTCAGCAGACCTAACCATTTGATCCCAACCTGACCATCTAACAGATGAGAGCAAGCATAATGGTTAAATTGGGACACAGCGGGAATAGGTAATGCTTAATATCTGAAATTACACAAACAAATACATTGTATGTCCATTGAAATGGAACAGGAACCCCATTGGCAAATGAGATACTGACCGAACCCTTCATTCAGAGATATTGCATTACAGAAAGAGCTTGACAGGAGGTTAAAATAACATAGTTCAAGGACTGTAAGATGGTCTGACAAAGCAGTTGGTTGTGACTCACTTGTGTTTCAAGCTCCATGACCTTCTGCTTTGTTTCCTTGCTCTCTGCCAGAGCCTGGGCCTCCCTCACTTTGACTGTCATCAGCTCTTCCTGCAGGTGCTTGATCTCCTGCTTGCTGCTCTTCTCCTTTGGTGATGTCACACTGTTCTGCCTCTCCATGTATGTCTAAAACAACAACAGGGTTAAGTCATGCCTGGCTTACATAACACAGGATAATTATGAATTAGCAGGGTCAGTTGACAGTACAGCAGCAGAGGTCAGTGAGTGGTTTCACACCATCTTTAGCAATATTCCAGCAAATATCATGGCTGGGGACACCAGAAATGGGATTCACATATTTGGGGAATAGATGTTTGCTTTTATTTGGGACTAATTAGAGGATAACTATTTGTAATCAGTTGCCAATTGTGTCAAAATACTTGCAAACATTAAAATTTCAAACAAAAAATATATGTTGTGTAGTTGAAACAGGCAAGTCTTCCAAAGTCTAAAACTTATATGCATTTTGCAATATTCGGTACATACTGTACTCATGTTGGGAACTGTACCCACACATTCATCATGAAAAACAAACAATATGGACTAGTCTACCCTGCCCCTTGTTACACTGAAGACTTCTAACCTCCCAATAGCTCTCAATCTCATTGACTTTCTGGCGGAGTTCCTTTAAGGACAGGTTGGCTTCTGCTTCACGTAACTTGACTGCTATTAGCTCCTCCTGTAGGTGTTGTACATCATTGCTGGGAGCTCGCTGCATCTTCAGGTTTGTCTGCAATGATCAGACATTACTAAAACATTTCTGCGAGCAGAATCTAACTCAAACTGACAGGTACTGACAACTGAGAGTGAATATGGTTTTACACTGGCTTTGGCAATATACCAGTAGTATCATGGTGGGAAATACAAAACTGGGCTGCACATACTACACCACTCTGGTACTGACAATTGTTGTTTCTCTTGTGATGTGGAAAATCTTCTCATATTGAGATATTACCTTATAGACATGTAATACTCTTTCCCAGTGGCTGCAGTCTAGGAAACAAGGTAAACCCATGGTGATTTGCATTAACTACAATCCACAAATAAAAAGACATACATAAACTGGGTCCTCACACAAACCATCTCATGTAAATTGGGTCTTCAGACAAGCATGAGGTTATAAGAAATTTTCTTGCACCAGAATCACCATGGAGAATGCAAGTAATAACATTCATAGAAGGTAATCAAATGGCTCAGCAAGTGAATATCACTTTACAGCAGCCTGCTGGTAGTAAAACATATTCCAGATGGACCAATGGTTAACACAAACTGGCTTGTGATTACTGTCACATTCATCCAGGCAACACTAATCACCTCCTAAAAGGATGGAGTGGTGTTACAGTGTCCCTTAAAATAATCATTTGTTTAGCAACATACATCTTCCAGTTCCTTGATCTTAGTCTTGAGTTCCTTGATGAGCATGTTAGTCTCCGTCTCCTTCAGTCGCACTCCGATCAGCTCCTCCTGCAGCTGTTTTATGACGGTCTTGGCACTCTCATCAGTCAGACACTCCGCCTCATCTATGCACTGGGTCTGAAAACCACATAGTATTCATACAGCACTTGTTCATTCATATACTAATATGGTTGAGAATTAGAGACAGGGACAGGGACATACAGAAATATCTATCAGGCTAGAAGTGAAATAAAAATGGATCATGATTTTCTTTTGCACCATTGGAGTAAGAGAGTGAATGTCGCTGAAAGCCACATTCAGCAATATTCCAGTTAAACAGAGTGGCTGTAAATCAAACCAATGGTTGATATTATGAGAAACATTCCACAACACAACATTTTGATAACAAGCAATTAATTAAGTTTGTAAATCTAACAACTCATTCCAAGTTCATCATCTTTTACAACATGAAATAGTGTTGGATCAGCAGAGCATTGGACCATTTTTAAGCCAGGTGCTCAAAGCATCAAGGAAAATCTTGAATTTAAAGAATACTAACTGACTAGGATTATTCATACATTCAGAGATAGGAAAATCCTCTGTTTTATACCAAAAAGAGAAAATCATTTGCTGGATTTATCGCAGGTCAACGTAATTGTCTCAGTAACAGTTTAGCCTCTCCAGATATCATGACAGGCAGCATGCTACACAATACATTCTATAGGACTTGCAACACTAAATATTACCATTGAATGTCTGAAAAACAAAACAACCCCGTCCCATATTAGTATAGACATGCTAGAGGGGTTATGGTGCCGCCTTTATATTATGTTTTCTACTGAATAAACATTTTGCTGAATTCCATAGAAATTAGTAATAGATTTTCCTTCTCTTTCAGATTAAAACATTTGATGGTTGTCATAGCCCAGACATTGTAAATTCTTATTAACATTATCTGCAGTACTGATGTGAAGCGATTGGTGTCAGAGCAAGTTTTGACATCATTGAGTGACTGAGGTAGCTTTCTGTCACTTTGAAGCTTATTTCTGTAACATCATGGTGTGTCAGTTGATGGTGGAAGGAAGTAATGTAAGTCCTTGATGTTTACTGCGTGTGGTGAGGAAGAAACCTAGAGACACTGTGAAGTGAGCTGAAGGTCCTTATAATCATATTTCCCAAAGGGACATAACTCTGCATAGTCATTTGTTAAGTCAGAAAACACCTGTGCACCCATAGTACAAGTATGTCATATTACCTTCACACAGCACTATAAACCCTTTTTAAGTGACTTAACAGGGTAATCTGTTTGATCTACCTCATCACGGGCTCTGTACAAGAAATACTTTAGATGGATAACACCTTAATATTTCAAACGGATATATTACATTAGTTGGCTCCATGCACTGATGTTGCATGTGATAATGTGCTGGCTTGGTTGAGGTGGCCACATGGCACGACACCGGAATAATCCATGACATGTTATACCATCAAGCAAGCAATTTCCACACCCAATTACCCACATATTTGAAACACAATCAAATTTTCTTACTTCTTTTGTTGTCTTAAGATACACATTCATTAACTTCAGGCTAATTTGAATATACATCACATAAAGTCAGTGTGGTGTTTTTTCTTTTCAGCAGAAATTCAGATATCCGATGCATAGTACATTATTATTTTACACCATACAATGCTGAACTGCAATTCCTTAGACTATCATCATGGTTTGCTTTTGCACATACCAGTATACTAAGCATTTGGACCAGCTGGGCCAGCCTGCTTTGCTCTTTTGGGGTTATGTTGGGTCACAGTACAGTTATCTCTCTCATTCTCTTAGGCCACTAAACATGTACCTTCTGGGGTTCTATTTTAGCCCATTAAACTTAGATCTTTGGGGATTTCTGTAGGCCACTAATCTTTTGGCGTTCTGTTCAGCCAGTTACTAAGCTTTACCTGCTCACAACATGAGGAGCAGCGCCTGTTAGCTGAATGCACAGTATGTGGTATCATTATGATGTCAGGTCCAAACACTTCAGACAGGACATGAAAATGACAAGTCACCGTGATTATCAGGAATTACATCAGCAAGTTAGAACTGTTTTTACACAAACATGTGCCTAATGTCATGCTTGAAATTGTTTTCCTTGGTGTAATTCATATCAGTTCAAAACTGCTTTTTGAGGTCACTGACCTCCCAGTGTTTGACGCTAACCTCAGTCTGCTGCCAAGAGACAATATATTTTCCTAATGGTTAGTAAAATTTAAGAAATGCTGGTCCAGTGGTCAAGTGTTGCAGAATTTAATTTAAGTAATTTCATTTTGTATGACTTTTGAAATAGGCATCAGCTTTAGACAAACCAACAACCTACACAACCCCGTGTGGTGTAATGGTAACATTTTGCTGATCTCCTAAATGTTTACTGGTGTAATATTATCTAAAACTTTTTTCAGTGTGTGAGTGAATGAATGAGTATGGTTGTATGTTGTTTTCAGCAATATTGCAGCAATATCATGCCCAGGCACACAAGGGCTTCATACATTTTACCCATGTTGAGAATTGAATGCATCATATTATTTTTGATGGGATATACAGATTATATAATCTATTACATGGTCTCTGATCTAACCTTAAACATGACAAATGTCTTTATCACATGACTGTTTTTCATGAATCAGATTAGCATCATGGTGAATTGTAAAACCACTGAAATACATTTAGTTTCATGTCTACTACTCTCAACAGAGCTTCAGACTATTGTCACACCCTTCGCTTCTTATGATTGTGAGTTCAGGACTCAGAACCAAGGTTATACAACTTGACTGCAGCAAGGATGTTAGGTCTAGTGCAGGTGGGGGTGGAGATGAAATATGGTTACAAAAATGGAAAATAATAAATGAATGGCTGATTATTAGTGTGAATGATGCTTGGAAATACATAAGTGCTACTACATAAACAGTTTTCTTAAAACCGACTGAGAGCATAAAACTATAAATACATCTTGGTTGGTTATTGTTGTTTAATACCTCACTTGGCAACATTACAGCTATATAGTGCTGATCTGTACATAAATGTGTCTGGACAGGACAATCCAGTGATCAACAGTGTGAACATATATCTACCAACTCTAACCTGGATCTTCCCAGGTGAATACAACTTGGAAATATGTGATTCATACAACACTTGATTAAAAAAATGCATTTAAGGCCAAATGAAGATTTTGTATTATTGGAACAAAACAAGCAGTTCACTGGCCTGTAGCTGAAGACCTTGGCAGTACACACATAAGATGAGTCGGCTCATCCTTGTTTGCCCAGTGCAATAGATCTCCATTGTTTCAATAACCATGGATTCATTCACCGCTGTATCTTTTAGACAGGAAGTAATGTCACCATCTCTGTATCTCCTACCATGGCAGAGAATTTCACATGCCCATGAGTGATTTTATTAATTTCAACGTTGTGTCATTGTGTTCCCATGACAACCCATAGAGCATACATATGACCACAAAACCCACTGGACAATCAAAGATGTTCACTGGAGACAATACTGACAAGCAATGTATTAAGGAGAAAACACTGCCACCTGGTGTTATATGTGCCCAGTACCTTCTACCCAGCGACCAGAGATGGATCACATAGACTCTTGCATGTATGATAGTACAAATTATCCTAAAGGCAATGTATTCACAGATGTGAGTGACAAACTGAAAATGTTCAAAAAGCTATCCATGGATATTCTCTGAAAAGATCACTAATCTACTGAACACAAATAAAGTACAAATGTCAGAAAACTGTCACATATGTTCAGCT
This sequence comes from Haliotis asinina, assembly GCF_037392515.1. Taxonomy (NCBI): domain Eukaryota; kingdom Metazoa; phylum Mollusca; class Gastropoda; order Lepetellida; family Haliotidae; genus Haliotis; species Haliotis asinina. The sequence continues at coordinate 23,606,610 of NC_090281.1, read as the reverse complement.
TATGTTCAAGTTTACTGATAATGCCTACATACATATCAATTTGTTCTACAAAGTTTCCTTGCTCTCAAATATATTTTAAATATTCACTTTGACTCTCATAACATGTGATCACTATTGCACTAATGATGATTACAAGTGATCCATCTTTGGTGTTAGTTCTGGAGGCCTGAAAGGAAGGTCCCTGTAAGCATACTGCCCCATCAACTGTTGCTAGCAGGGTTCAGCTAGAACCCACAGAAGTCAAAGTAGAACAAAAGTTCCCCAACTGAACATACCCAGTGTCCACAATTGAGGTCTTTGAAACCATTTATGCCCTAGAAGGTTGATTAAATAAATGTCAAACATAAAACAAAATTAATCACTTGACTGTAATTACAAAACAGCATGCAACAACTTACGACATGATGTAAATCAATTCCAAATGATTCCACTAAATACCATGAGGGAATAAACTGGAAATCTGTCATAAGTTTCCAAAAATAAATAAATGCTACTAATATTGTAAGTTTTGTTAGTTCCATGCAAAGCATATTTGTTCAACCTATTAATATTTCATGGAATATACAAGGCCAACATTTCAAGGAAATTATGCGCCAGAACATATTGGATTTCCCTATACACTTTTTGGCATGATAAAATAAACACACAGAAAGCTTAAAACAAAGCCACAAAGTGTAAGAACACACAAAAATGCCAGATGGGCAAAACAAATCCAAACAAGAGGCATGCTTACAAAATATACAAGTGATAGAATCTAAATTCAAAATGCCCTGAACCATATTGTAATTGTGAACCCACTGATGTAGCTAACTAATACTATCAAGGATTTAGTAGTCAACATTCAGTCCAGGGTTCGACATTCAAGCCAGCATAGAATTTCAGTAAAAATTCCCAAATTTAACTACACATTTGCCAGTTATGTTGATATAGTATATATCTGATGTTGAGACTTTCTTTGAGAAGGAAAAGATTCTTGAAATAAATTAAAAAGGTCGAGGACATAGTCTAATTCTAGTTTCTTTAATGCAATGCTATGACAATATTTGAATCGCCAAATAAGATTTTCTTCCGATTAGAATAAGGGTACCGTTTCTTAAATGGGAGATAAATCCCTGACAACCACATTACTACCATGATTTTAGTCTGGGCAAAGACTTATTAGCATTGTTACTGACTCAGAGATGTTGGCATATCATTTTGTTGAGTCTGTTACCTTGAACTTAACATTCAGCATCATTTTTAGTAAATCTTTATGGCTAATGTAAGGACTCCTATCACCAAAACCTACAATACAGTGAGAACTATATCTGGACTCAGACTATGGGCTCACAGCTCACACAACAGACTGACACATCATCAACCAGCCAAAGCTCAGCTCTACAAGCTTTATTGCATTTTTTTCCATTCAAGTAAAAAGTAGTTTGAAGTATCATGCAGACATAAACATTTCTTTTATGTCTCTATGACTACAACCTAGAGGCAATACATGATATACTCACTCTTCTCTTAACTTCAGCAATGAGTATGTCAGCGTCTTCCAGTTTCTTCTGAGCTTCATAGTGTGACTGTTTGAGAACGGAGAGCTCATTTTTCAGAGCATACATTTCCTCAGCCTCCTGGGCCCGAATCACCTGGTCCTGAATAAGTCGATCTGCCAGAGATGCAGACTCCTGAAAGGATGAGTTCGTGTTGATATGAAACACTTAACTTCTGACATACTGCATGAACCATGTCACATCAATAGACAAAATACTAGTATCCTACTACATAGACAAGCTTCCGATCACTGAGGCTTACGTTTAAGGTAACATCAGAAGAGTATGAACATATATGACTTACCTTTTCAAGATTATCAATTCTTTGCCTGAGTAATCTATTCTCTGTTCTCAGTCTCTGTAACAAAAAACAATAAAGTTTAATGTATACTGGCAAATAAGGATAAATGGAGCACCGACTTGACAATTAACCTGTATCAGCATGTATTGAGTGCCAACAACGGAGCTTGCCATTTTGAGCGATGGGGCCGACGATCAAGAGTGACCATGTGAACATCAAGGTGTATGCAGCTACATGGAGAATCAACGTCATCATCATGCACTGCATGTGCACTAGCCTACAACTACTCTTCCTATCACAAACTAAATGGGTTTGATCATTGCTGGCACCAACTATTTTTTATAAACAAGTTCTCTGTGCCATTCAGATTTATCCTTGTTTGCCAGAAGGCGCCATGACCTGTGCATCTGATCAGTTGAAAAACCCATGTTTCAGTCTAGAGAATTGGATAATGACAATGTGAAACAACTGGAAATACACTCTGGTCATAGACAAGCAAAGACTCAAGCCATCAATGATATAAGCTATCCCTGGTAAAACCTATTAGCACCAAGAGACAACATATTCATGGGCACAAGCGTGTAACATCGGTTGCAGTAACAGTTATGTCTGTATCTGTTTACCCTCAGTTCTATCTGTTCCTCATTTTCTTTACTTTTCAAGGCAGTGTACTCCTTCTCCAGCCTGAAAGGAAAGAGAAACATCAATATAACAAGGTATGAAACTCCCCAAACATTTAGCCAGGCCACAGGGTTGGTTAGATGTAAAACTTGGCAGCCCTTTTCAAAACTTACTTTCCCACAAAATATCTTCATACACATGTCAAAAGTTTATCCACAGGGCAGGTGAATTTGAGAATCTGACAGTCTGTGTTGAAAAGAACCCATCCCAGATGGTAGGGCAGGTCGGTATTTCAAACACTTATAACATTAAAATCCATGGCAAATATCCACATCAATACAAATGATGACAGTCAAAATATTCCATTTCAAAATTATTTATTTATTCATTTACTCAATTCATGCATGAAAGACAAAGGGTTTGGGTAATAACCTAAAACCAGGAAGATGAAAGGGGCCCCTAGTTGCAAACGACATAGTAGCAAACCTCAATGACTATTTGTTTCAAACACAAATATGACCAGTGATAATTTTACAGAACATTAAGGTTTGTACACTTTACTGCTCAGTGTTACAAGGTTCACTAGAATTATACTAGAAAAAGGTGCAATAGTTTCCCAATACATATGATCCCAAGCAAGGTAAGTGACTCATTTGGTAAATACCAGGGTAAATTTTCTTTAAGTACAAGTTTAGTTTTACACAACTCTCAGCAATATTCCAGCTACATAGCTGTTTAAAGTACAAGTTACAAAACAGACAAAAAGCAACATATATGGATGTCAACTTCTTTACAGTGATTAACATGTCATTTAGGAGTATATGCTTGCCCATGCATCAAATCCATGACTTATTCTGATGAAGGAGCAAGCATACACTTAAAGAATACACAATAAAGAAGTTAACATCCATACATGTTGCTTTTCTTATGCATTCCACCTCTTAATGTCCTTCAAAGATTCTACAAACCAGAAAGTTTTCGCAAATGTCCATAATGTGCTTCAGGGTAAATATGAGATTATCAAACATGTTAAATCTCCCAAAGAGCCCTGATTCAAACACTCTCTTGGATTAGAATGTCCTGCATATATTCTACATGAAAGAAAACTAATACTATTCACACACTGACGACAAAAAATCACACACTTCTCATAGAAACTGTCAGTTAAATTAACTAATTTGTTGGGTGTGCTGAATATAAAGCAATATCTACACGTAGAGACTTAGAACAAAAGAAACAAGAAAACATTTAAAATTGTAGAAGGTTCCAAATAGCTAGATAGCAGTCAAGTGTAAATCACTTCTTTGAGAGGTATTTTAAAAGCAGTAAAGGAAAACCAAGTTCTGAGGATAGTCAACTTTGTTCTTGCAATGAGTGCAACATTTTGGCAGTGCAATAAAGAAGCTGACCATCCATTGAACTTGGCTTTCCTTCAAGTGTAAATCAGCTATGTACCTGAACCAGAGACGACTCATATTTTACACTAATCAAAAAGCTCCTGTCAACATGACCGTGGAGAAAGATAAGGAATAACACCATGCCACACAGAAGCAAGATGATGTATGGAGCTAGACACCAACAGCATCGCTGCCCCATACATAGGCAGCATTCTGGTAAAACACAATGTCCCCCTAAAGACTGCACACAGAAACAACACACTTAACCCAAATTAAAACCCTGATCTACAGGTGTCACTCAAGTATCTGGTAACACTTTGTTCTCAATCATCCAAGCTTAACCTACTATAATGTCATTAAGGAGTATTAGTCTGCACTTACAGGTAGCTGGATTACTTCAGGTAGTACTTATCTAATTAGACATGTTAGACAAAGGGGTAATTACAGTTTACGGTTTTAAGACGACATCCTGAGCTAGATAGGAGGAGAATGTTTGTGTTGTGTATTATGTGGTAGTAGAATCCTCTGCAGACAAGGGATGTCAATGACAATCAGTAGTAATGACACAAACGAGGTGTACCTTCCGTCATCCAATTGCTGGGACAATAAAGCTGTAATGGGAGTAATTTTGTTTAACCTGCTTTCACTACTACAACATTGGGGTACCTTTTGGTGAGTAACTATCTTGTTTTTCAGAATTTTTTTTTAGGACATTTTCTAAACTGTTTCTGTTTTAATATTACAACTGAGATTAGGTGCCTTACACTGACAGTGATGGGTTTCAACCCACAAAATTACTAGTGTCTGTACTTTACAGAGAAAGTATGCCCCTAAAAGATGCAGTTCACCACTTTCCATAAGGCATTTTGTGTTCTTAAGAATATTACACACTGACCTACATCATGGACACATCCATGTGAATTTCAACATGTAATGTGTTGAGAGATTTGATTATAATGTGCCACAGAGCCTCAAGATTAGATTTATGCATTGTTGTAATTTGCACAAGAGATCAAGATGACTTACAAGAAATCTCCCATAAACTCTTTAAGTTTTAAGACACCAAACATGTACTACATTAAAAAAATTTAAACATTGTATAGTACTATTCTTTGATCATGCTCAAGACAAATGACTTTTACTGTATAAAGAACAAATTTGGTCAGGACACTCCTTTTATTATTACCAAATTTTATTTGAAAAAAAACACAATAGAAAAATCTCTAAGAGTAGTTAATATAAATCTGAACCCCAAATCCCACTGGATATGATGTCAAATTTGAGTGAGAAAAATTATGACAGTTTAACAGTGCTAGGCACAGCTTAACTTCTCCCTCTGAAAGAGGCTATAATATGCATCAAATGTCTATTTAGAATGGACTTGTAAACTTCCTTTTTATATAAAGGGAGCACATATAATGTAGGCATGTCACAATACAGCAAAAACTGCAATGCACAATAATAAATATGTCATGTTTATTGTCAATACAATTGCATCATATCATTGTTGAAAAGTGGCATTGATATAAGAACGTTTTAAGCTTGTCAGCCAATCCAGTCATAATGATATGAATAAATATCTTAAACCAACTAAATTTGTTTTGTTATAGCATGAAATTCATTGTGTACCTTGTGGTCTGATGAAAACGTTTCACCATCTAGCTTGTGTTGCATGATTGCTGCTGTAAGAGCATGTTAACATTCTGTTTTGTAATGAGAGCAAACGTAACGTTAACCTGAGAGGATATTAGACAGGATACAGCAAAGCATCATAACATCATTTTATACATCAATACACTATTTCAGACACGTATTTATACTATATAACAAAATATATCAGAGCTCAAATTTCAAAAGGATAAATGACAATCAATTTAAAGTGCATTAATGCTTAGTAATTGAATTGATAGTAATTGAATGGATAGTACAGAAACAAAGGCTATACAGCATGGGAAAGGTTTGTGATATTCTAGAACTGCTCTGAACACAAAATTCTAGAAATTGTCAGAAAAAAATTGTGCATGGATTTAAAGACTTTAAGATTTCCCTTTTTCATTGAGGCAATAGATGACTGTGACACGTCTTGAAGAACTGACTACCAGTATAACTATGACAACACACCAAGTCACCTTAGAAGTAACATCTGGCTACAGATACATGTGTGAGGATGTAACAGTATGTGACTCAGGTAACAGTACTATTCTATCTATACCATATATATCTGTGCAGTATAGAAACTATTCAGTATTCTTGTCAGTATGTGACTAAGGAGGTAGTAGCACTATGCAGTAAAGATGTTGCTTAGTTACCCCATTTCTTTAATTATTAAAGAAATAACCTTGAAAAGAGAACAGTTAGAGTTTAAGTGTTCAAAATGAACTGATTTCATTTTGTACCATCAGGCAATCTTTTGATTTCCATGGTATATTGAAGTATGTTGTTATGATTATTAATCACCAGGTCTGACAACTATTAGTAAATAAGACCTGGACTAAATGTACTCTTTACTTACATTCATATTCATGTATAGGACTGTAAACTGAATAATTATTGTCAATTACTCTTACCATTGTTATGTTTGCTTGTTTTTTCAGTTCAAAAATGCAATGCGAACATTCTCACAAATAACATCACAACAAACTCAGGAGACAAAAAAAATCATAAAAAAATTTAGTGTTTGGAAAAAAGACAACTCTCATTACTTTTTGGAAAACTCCCTGGTTTAGAATAATCTAATTTACCCCAACAGGTCAGGTGACAATGAATTCACATCACACATACAACACATTCATAGAACCGCATTCTACATCAATATGCTCCTGTTACCATGCCGACCCATCTATGCTATGAATTCAGAATGAAACTCAGCAGTCAAATGTCCAACCTGGTAAAATTATCAACCTAGCACACATCTATATCACATATATCTGTACATTATAGAAACTGTTCAATATTCTTGTAAGCTCTCTCACTTCTGATGACGTCTGTTTTTGAGTATTCAGATAGTTTGCTAAAAAATATAATGAAAGTGGACTGTATATAAGTCTTGAGAAGACAATTCAGAGTTTGAAATCATGAGTGAGTGAGTGAATTTAGTTTTATGCTGCTTCTAGCAATATTCCAGCAATATCACAGTGGGGAACACCAGATATGGGCCTCACACATTGTACCCATCTGGGGAATTGATCCTATGTCTTCAGCAACACGAGAGAATGCTTTAACCACAGGTTACCCAACTGCGACTTGAAATCATGAACTTCCATCAATACAACTGAGACAGCATATGTCTCAATCTAATAAGTTACATCTACAACAAACACTGGTGGCAGGTTACCTAGGACATATTGTCTTATCGAGAATCCTAGTCTATCTCTTAGACCCTACAGAATAAGTGAAAACGAATCCAAATCAAGTCAAGAATGATTCCATAAGTCTAGACTGCCTCAGCTCTATAGCCAGGCATTATTCTCAGCTCTATGTCACCCCTGTTTAATTCTGTAGATACACATTTCATACACCTTGGACAAAACATCAGTGTACCTGATACCCCTCAAATGAAGCCTGTTATGCTTGAGAGAGCCAGTAATCAAGACTTATATGGTAGAGTACCCTTAGCTAACCTTCAGGTCAGCATTGGCTATTCACCTTTGTAACAACTGACAGCATAGCAGCAATACACCCTCAAGAGGAATTTGTAATCAGGAACCTTTCCTAAAGCCTAGAAAAGATCAAACAGTTTCTGTGTTCGTATCTTCATTTAGAAGGATTATGTTGCGAATAATTCTCAACCTGTGTTCTTTTCCTGTATCATTAAATGTGAATATTTTATGTCAGTTACATACTGGCACCTCCAGACTGTCAGAAGTCTTGGATTAGTGACTGTTTATAACGTAACTGCCCATTTTCCTTAGACTAAAAGCACTGGATTCCAAAAACTAAGTACATGGCACACATATATTGTTCATAAATATGATTTTTTTCTCAAAAGTTCAGTTTAATGTAAACATATGGTAGTCCTGTTATCAGTGTAACAAGGGTCACCTTTACAACACAAGACTTCATAAATACTGTTTGACACAACACACAAATATGCACTGATCTGCACAGGGGTGGATAGAAATATTTCTTGTACAGGTGACAGAATATCAAAAGAGATATCTCTTATTTCACTCATCAAGCATGACCATCATAAACATGTCCATGGATTTATTTCAGGCTCTAAGGTAATTATCTGAACATATGAACTTTTATTACTTTATAGGACCTTGATATTTACAGCAGTTAAATTTCAATTAATTGGGAGTTGTTGGACTCCCACTTTTGTCAAATCCAGGGTAAAATCCTGAAATACACTGACAGAGATAATCAAACTTATCAAACAAATCTACATCTCAGCTGTGGATTAATGGTTCATGAAATAATACCAGGTGGTAAGGAAAATCACTGATACCTCCAGACTGTCAGTCTGGCTAGAGCTTGTTTCTAACATCACTGCAACCTAATAAATGCGTTTTAGGAGGTGACATCATCTAGTAGGTGGGCGATGTACCCACACATTCCTGAGTTTCCCTATATTCTGTACAAGAACCTGTGTGTACAACTCACGTTATCTACCAAACTACAACCACCAGTTGAATACACCTTTGTGAAAACCAGGACCGTCACAAAAATAACACACACAGGCATCACTGCATAAATATTTCATCAGATTGATTTTCTGGATGTAATATTTACATTTTGACTATTTAGTGCCTGCAATGTGACCTACTTCCAGACAGCGGAGGTGACCTGTTTGCATTCAGATTGAGAAATGTCAGGTGTGGGTTTCTTATGAACACAAATGCCAACGTTAGCACCTGAATACTTGCTATGATTTTCATCCTGTATCATAAACATAAAAAAGACATGGAAGTATTCATTATGTTTGTTCTGTTGATGATGAGTGATCAGTGATGCAGAAAAATAACAGACATCAACAAAACAACTCTGAATATGTTTACAGCCAGGACATACAAGGAAGAATGATCAAAACTTACTCGTCAAACTCGACAAAATCCATTTGTGATGGTAGGATAGTTATTCATCTTGTCCCCAGCTTCTAGCATTAGGAATCCCACCACTGGACAGGTAATGTTCCCCAACAATCATCCGTGTCTCCGATCCCGTGGAGTCATGCTCTGTCGCAGACACACATCACCTGATTACACTTCACTTCAAGAAAATCTATACTGAGCCACGTAACCAACTCCAGGTGATCTGACTGAGATATGCACACTCAACATGCCATGAAACTTGCAGTGTTGCTGACGATGTTGTGAAAGTAAGGTCCGAGGGTCTAACAGGTAAACTGGTCACTCACATGCTCTGTGACCCTGTATAGCTCACAGCTACCTGTAGCTAAACCGTGTCACCCACAAAGGCCTGGCTATACTATAACCTAGTGCGGATATCCTTTCAAGTCTCTATATTATACTGAACTTCTTGCTTCAGCCATATCAGTAACTCCTGTGTCAACAACCACCACAAATTTCTCATTTGGATTATTAAAAATATTGACTGCACTCTTGAGCAGAAAGTGTTAATTCAGATTGCCACTGGAATTAAAGAAACTTCACTAATTTTCTGTTACAAAGTACAGATTTCTTTTTCCATTTGTTGAAAACTCAAAACTTAAAACCTTTTGAATCTCAGCTGTTTTAAGGAATTTAGTCACATATGATATTTATTTAAAAACAAACTAAACATCTTTTGCTTGTCCACATTGAATTCTAAAGAAACAGTTCCTAACAACAACTCACTTCATTTCCACAGCAGAATCCTATACCTTGCTATGCATTTCCTGAAGCCTTAGGTAAACAAGGTAATAGTCAATAGTTGTCAGGACAAGAAGTGATTCTGAGAAGTAGATCTAAAAGATGTAAACAACACTTCCAAAACTAACAATTAATGTCAATCCAGACACCCATTATCGCAAGGTAAATATTGACTTCTCATTTCCTGAAGAGATAAATCACTTAACCTGAGTGCCTTATCTCAAAATCTCCAAATGAAAAGAAATTAACTAATATTGAAACACTACAAGGCAAGGAATACATACAGAACAATCAGTCCATAACAGCACAAGTTCTGTTTCCAAAAGAAGTGGTAAATGTATTGTATTTTCCTCTCTTAAATATATACCTTACATCATAACTGTTCCAAGAATTCTCTAAAGTCTGGCCCTTAAAATGTCCGCTGAAAACTTAGTAACTTTAATCAAGGAAGTATAAAATCACCTGAACTCATCTAAAATGCCTTCATGAATCAATTTTCCCTAACCTCAAAATGAAACCAAATGATCAGGTTAGGAGATTAAAGGTTTAATCAAATTATACAACAAAAGCTATCCTATCCACTAGAAGCTGAGACACGAGCTCAGCATGACTGTGGCCATATTAAACTTTAAACTGCCGTGAAGCAGCATGCATGCCAGGCTATAAACACCCCCAGTCGGGCCACAAGGCCACAGTGCTGACAGCCCCAGGCAGCCCACCTTGAGACTTTGATTCTCTCACCACAGGGATGAAGCAGCACGGTTCAGTGAACCTGTACATCTCCTTTTAATATATAGTTTACTGTGGGTTTCTGCTTGTTTTCCTTGACCCTACATATTGTAACCTTGCTAAGAAAGCCCATAACCTTTGGTTTTGTTGAACTCTTAATATTACTCTTAATGCTATAATGCAGACTGTAATTATTGTGGAAAAACATTATGCAACCAAAAATATGGCATTCACGCTTGGAATCCCATTTCAAGGATGTGCACAATATGTCATGCCTCGATGAATCAGTATAATTTTGAATATGAACAGATTTTTGTATGTTTCCCATAACCTCTTATTCACATCTTTTTCAAGGATATTCAGCCAGGGACACATGCTGTTTGAAACTCCTTGAGCAAGTGCTGTTCCTTTGGTTTAACATAGGTTTTTGTACTGCACACTTGTAGAATTCCCTTCATTTACAGAAAGTATCTTTATCATCCTTGACGAACAATTAATACACAATTCGGATTTCTCATCACGAATAATCCTTTTTGCAGGAAGTTAACATGTGCTTTGCCAGTCAATATACACATTAGTGAACATGTGCTTTACCGGTTGATATACATATTAAATTCCATAAATTCTTTCTTATGAATGAAGTAAAGCAAAGATTAATTCAGGAAACATACATGTGTCCAGACTTGAATAAAACACAGTAATGATAGAAGGGCCACACTTGTCATTAATTCACATGGTGAGTAGTACATTTGTAAAAAGTAATCTCTCTTTGAAATGCCAACCACATATATACAAGTATATAGACCAGTACTTCTTAATCTCATAATAATCATACTGTACAGATTCCTTTGGCTGATTAGGACGATCACCTGATGCAACATCCTTTGAAGGCATCCTCAGATCTTCCCTCTGACTTGGTCATCATAACAGAAATGATATTAATGAGACTGTACCCATCCATACATTAAGACTGAACTTTATATTATACAATATATACCATGCAGTCTAGTCCTATGCCCTATTAATTTGCATGAGTTGAAAATTTGTCACATTCATTCAGTTTCCCCTACAATTACTTGAAGTATCTAAGTAGAAACGATGTTTGCCCCTGTGATTTCTTACACATGAAGCATACAACCATAACACCTTATTATAGAATGTTGAACATGTTTGTAAAACACTCCAAGATGGGTGCTCAATACAGACCATAATCTAATTTCATAATTTTATCAATTACTAGCTGTTTCTTTCATAAACTGTTGCCAAGTGTTGGTTTATTAGTACAGGAACACATCAAACATGATGGTTTCACAGTAAATCATCAGACCACTTGAATGTGGTCAGTCTGGACACTGAGGGGTTCACATTCTGCACTGACCAGTCCTGTCCCTTGTCTGACCCTGACACAGACGACAGAAGATGACAGCAGACGTCCAAGACTATTTTCACACATGGACTTTATGTTGTAAATGTCATAGACTACTAAGTGGGGCCATGAGGTGAGGTCAGGTGAGATGAGATGAAGTGAAAAACGGTTCAGTGTCTATTCCAAGATTATTGCAGTTACAGCCAAGTTCCTGCATGGATACTCTATTGTTCACCAACTCTAAGCTGACTGATTAGTTCTTGTGCTTTTCCTCCTGAAGCTGAGTGTGACACAAGTTGACAACAAATACCATTGTTAACATCATTGGTATGATGAATCCCATATGTCCTTCTGTGGGGTAGATGCTTTACCCAGTTTAACATGCAAGTGGTTCTGTGAAGTAATGAAAGCAAGAGCAGTTGGGCTCTCTGTTAAAATATGTAGTTTAACTGAAAATCTCTTACCTTATCAATAACAGATAGAATATATATAATCACTGTCCCATCACAAGGTAGTTTGATGAAAAACAGTCCATTAGCAGCAAATACACTTACTTGACAATTCATAATCATGCATTTGAAATTAGGAAGATAACAAAGTCTGGAGTCTTTTACAGAATTTTAATCTAAAGATTCTATAAAACATTCACCTTCTATACATAAGGGTCATGGGACCAACCCCTTGAACTCTATGTCAAATTTCAAACATTGGAGGTCAGTTTTTATCTGTTATAGTCTAAAACTATAAGCCTGAACAGAATTACGATACATAAGCTTTACACATTCACTAAAAAGTCCATTTTGGAAAGTTGTTAGGCAAGCCACATTTATATTTCATATTTCAGTTTGACGGGTAAACGCATCATGAGCCATGTGTGAATCGTTGCCACAACAGAAAACTGTTGGTCCAAAGTGGTCCTGTGAGCAAGTGCTCATTGTTGAGATATAAAATAAGGTCAGTGAATTAAGTTGGGTTGACATGGTAATACCTGGCTTCAGCCACCTGATCTCTGTCAACAAGACAGGTGGACTGGCAACAGGTCTCATATTGCCAGTATGTGGGTGGGTCACTATGCTGGTACATTAAAGGCAGTATACCCGAACACTAGGTGACTTGTATCACATAGCTGGATGGTCATACTACAGAACACGCTGTTGTCATACTTATCAAACTATCATATTTTAGAAACAAAATATTTATAGCTTACCAGTAAAACCTTAATTCTTTACTAGCCGTGTTATGTGATAGATTTTTAAAACATTTATCCTGTTCTTCTCAACATTAAAACATGAAACTATAATTATTGTATCCATGAATATGACTTACATTCCTTTAGCCAGTCTCACACATCTTTAACGTTATGTCTGACAATTTTTGTATTGTCAAGACACCTTCCATTGATAGTACTTGTTATCTCTGAACACAATGTGTCCCTTGGCCATCACTCACTCATCACCTAGTTACTCCTCCAGCCTCTGTTATGCTGCCTGGGTCACAACAAGAGCTATGTCCTGTCATGTTGTACACCCCCAACCCTTAAGTGTTGAACCTCAGCTTAACACAACAGCAGCTTACTTGACAGTTAGGTGAAACTATATGTCTCATTATTTACATTCAGTAAAACTGACATTAGATTATTTACATTCAATAAAATTTTTTTATATTTTTTATAATTTCTTTATTTTTGTTGCATTTTTACAGTCACGCATACTCATTTACAATTCATGAGGACTAACTAAAAAGCAAATGACAACTCGACCAATATTTATAAAATCTGTCGATGTTTGAATTTATGGAGGCTGCATATTTAGTTAGTCTATAATAATCTATTAGCTCCCTTTGGATTTCTTTGAATTTTGGCACTTTCTTTTGAAATTTACCTGGTGAATATGCAGTGCTTTGTTATTAGTGTGACAATGTTAAGTGGGTTATTATTTCTTTCGGTATAGCCAAGGAAAACCATTTCTTTTGATATATTTATATTTATCTGAGCTTCTGTTAGCAGCCACCTTTTCAAATCATTCCAAAGGGAATGTATGTATTGGCATTCCCAAAACAAATGGACTATAGATTCCTTTTCTGATGAACAATAGCTGCATAAATCACTTTCAACGTATCCCATTTTATAAAGGCGAGAATTTGTAGGTAGAATATTGTGTAGAATCTGATACTGGAACCATTGGAACTTAGTAGAATCAGTGCATTGAAAAACTAACAAGTTATAGCTTGTGCGCTCTCTGTCATTGATATTATGGGATAATATATGTTCCCATTTGGCAAAATTTTGGTTTTTGCATTGATACTTTTTTATCAGAATTTTGTAGAAGTATTGTGAGCCTTTCTGGGTTTTTAATAAATGAGCAATATGAAATGGTAATAAAGGATATGCAATTTTGTGTATTTTTGTAACATTTTGTTTCCTACAGTATTGTTTAATAGATTGTATAATGCCCATATAATCTAAGTAGTTTAAGGAGATCGAGTTTAGCTTACAAAAGTCTCCATAAGAGTAAAATTGACCCTTATATAATAAAATTGACATGCTCCAAAACAAAGTGCAAATTTATAACAATTCCTATGTATTACTGGAAATCTAAAACTAGACAAATCTCACATGTGGATTTGGTATCAGTCATTATATTAGAGAATTAATGATGATAATTCCTGGTGTTTGTGATGCAATCCACTCTTGCTGCTCTTACAGTTAAAAAACACAACAATGGGACTTGTTGGGTCTCGAGAGGTATTTTTAGTACAGGCTGATAAAATTAAGACAAGAGCCTCTTTACACTGACACTTTAGTCACCAAGGCTCAATTTTGTGCTTTGTTACTTGCACCGGTGCAACCCAATATTACAATCCTTATTAGTCTAATTTGCATCAGATGCAAGTCAATTTTAGAGTGGGTAAACTTGTGAATAAAACATCTAAATAATTCAACAGTATATACTTTCATTACACATAGAAGTAAAAGCAGTGAAATTGGAATTCGGCTGGTACAGCTGGGCTTATATTTCAAAAAAGCTTGCACCTGGTGCAAGTCAGTTAGCATTTCTAAAATTAAGCCCTGGTCACAACAGAAGAAACCCTAAGGGACTAGTGTAACTTCCCTTGATTTTTAGCCCTTAATTTGGATAGCATCCCAATAGGGTTGGGTGAACATGTTCCTGCTCCCTTGGACCTGTAGCAGGGTATGACATGTTCACATTGTGTCATCGTCCATCAAGGAAGTAAACCCTGCATTGTAATCCCCGTATTGTATAGCAACCACTGCCTGGAGCTAGGAGAGGAAGATGAAAGTCCATCATTGAGGAGTCAGGAATGACAGCTATCCATCATACTGCATAACAGGTGCCCCTCACAGAACTTACATATCCCTGACCAGAACTTACAAATGAAACTGTCTGGCCCTGAATGAGAACATATCGACCACTCAATGAACCCATGCTAAGGAGCTTGATATCACCACACTATAGATTTCACCATGATGGCAAAAATGTCTGTCAAGTTTCATTTAAAGATTGAAATGTTTTAACTAGTATTGATTTCTTTTTGCTATCAATGACACACTTTGAAAAGGCAAAGATTCATTATTAACATCTTTGATGAGTCACACTCATAGACACTCCTCCAGAATGAAGAAAGTAGCCATTATCAGTAATCATCAAAATGTCACATCAGGTTAAGCCTAATCACTCCAAAGACCTTCAATGTGACATCTTGTTTAAACAAAAACCTGACTCCATGTCATCCACATATTAAGGAAGCCAAGATATGAGGCAAACACTGATCCATACTGTTGCAGCATGAAGGTGCAGTCCAACAACGCTGGAACAAGTTTACCTATACTAGGTGATGCATTATTAACTGCATACCATAGTTTCATCATATAAATCCAAGGTATGGGTTATCCATTATTGAAATTTATGGCAAGCTTCTATAAACAGTAAACCTGCTACAACATATTGAAATCTCAGAGTGAGTGAATGAATAAGTTTATTTTTCTACTGCACTCAGCCATATTCCAGCTATATGATGGCCGTCAGTAAATAATTGAGTCTGGACCAAACAATCCAGTGATGAGCATCAGGAGCGTCTTTCTATGCAGTTGGGATACAATGACACGTGTCAACCTAGTCAGCCAGCCTGACCACCCAATCCCGTTAGTTGCTTCTTACAACAAGTATAGGTTGCTGAAGACTAATTCAAACCCGGATATTCAGGGGTAAAAATATCAGTGTATAACAAGACCGAATTTAAGCTTTATCACTTATAACCAAGCTTCATTACTTAACCATTGGTTATAATGTCTGTAGTGGTTATTTACTAGTATGTATGATTTTATTCTTTGGATATGCCATTACAGAAAAAAAAAGTCTAAAGAATGTTGGATTTGAGCTGTAATTGCAACTCAACATTAAACTATGAAAATGTATGCAATTCTTCTGATCATTATAGTGGCGGCAAGTTTAGGTACCTTCTTGGCAAAAATAATAAGTCATTGAAAACGGGAGCTGATGAGCCAAGGTGAGTGAATTTGGCCACTCTGTACAGAATTTCAGTTCTACCACGCAGCATCCACTGGAGACTAAAGCCCTTTAGTTGTAACCATCTCAGCTCCTAAAACTAACAAGGCCAAGAAGTACAGAATTGTGCTGACAAACAAAAGACCAGGATCAGAAGAATTCGTGAATTTCAACCTATGATCATGGTGATCATGTTGGTTAAGATGAGAACAAAGTTCTGATACACCTAAGGGACATAACTCTGCACTGGTGGAGTGAAAACAGAAACATTACCTTAGGGAATCTGGAATTTAATTTTTTAACGCATGACAATTGATTTTCTATACACCCAGGGGACACTGTCTGCAGAGACAAGCACTCCATCCAAGCCCTAGTTAATAGTGAAGTAGAAAAATAAGAAAATAGAAAATAGAAACAAAGATGTACAGACAGCTATGAAATAGCAGCAATGAATATAATGTAAAGAATATAAACACTGTGTATCAGAGTAAAGAGACTACTCTTGTCAAACAACGATTTATCTGTTCCAAATCTAACTGCCACTCACTCAAATTTCTTCAGCTTACAACTTAGTCTGACTTGAAAATTTACTATAAGAGAAAAATATGGGATCACATGAAAGGGCAAGTGTTCCTTCATTTTTTTTCCAGGGTTTCATCAAAAGCTTTGTATCACATAGCTTGTGAATAAACCTGAAAAAATACAAAGGGTAAATTTAATGCTTTCATGTGATTTAGAATTCAAATTTTCCTTCAGGACATAGCTGCATGTATACATTCTTGGAATATACAGCATTCAACTTGATGGCAACTACACGTAACCACCTCTTATCTACCTTACTGGATGTTTTCAAGCATTCTTAATACAGTGCTACACCTGGACACTTGAGCCCCTTGACCACTGACCCAGGAAATCAGATGGTGACACTGTCTCAGTAAAACGAGAATTCTTTTCAAATGAGGGGAACAAAGCACTGTTTACATTTCCTGCAGTCAAGTGTAAAAGGACAGACCTATTCCAATACAACCATGTCTATAAGAAAAATATTTGAGCTATCCTGTTAGTTGAAGTTATCTGATGATCACTAATTTATGTGGACTGCCTCTGTGCCTATGCAACCATTATCATACTGATTAGCTACATAGTCTTGAGTTGTCACTCATTGAAAGGGGAGACTGTAGACAGTGTACGGGGGTAAATTCTTTGCTTTATATGCAGAGGCATGATATACGACTCCATATAAGCTTGTAAGTAGCTATCACAATGATAAGTTTGTGACTTTAGACCCTTGTCAAAATCTGAGAATAATTTCATCTTGCTCTTGTTTTGTTTGTTTGTTGTTTAACATTGCGCTTAGCAAGATTCCAGCTATATGGCAGCAGTATGTGAAATAGTTTCCAAATTTTGCTAGCCTGTCGGACTAGCTGTTTCCGAAAGTTACTAGCCGACAAAGTAATTCACCAGCCTGAAATTTGAACGTAGAAACTAGGCATAAATTACGAAAAGGTAAAATACCATTATTTATGAGGTCAAAATCTTACATGATCTGAAAGTATTATAACTTAACATGGAGGCAAGAGTGATACATCAAAAAATGAACCCTATGGAATTTCACTAGCTAGTCAGGCCAGTGACTGAGAAGATTTACTGGCCCCACTCCATTTTTACTATGCACAGGTTAACGGGCTAGTGGCTATTTTGTACACTGTATAGTAGTGGTCTGTAAATAATCAAGGCTTGCTCATGTAGGCGCAACCAGTATCCATATACCTGTAAGAAGGCTACAACTCTCAGCCTAAAGCTGCACACTGTGATGCAAGTACTCATCTGTATGAAGACCAACCTGTTTCAAACAACAAGAAACTTACAGAAAGAGAAACAAAGTCATAGTCCTAGTGTTTGCTTACACGGCATCCACCAATGAGTGGCTCCCATGAGTGGACAGTGTATAATTATATGTAAACATAGCAAGCATGCATGACTTCCGTAGTACTTGGGAGTGTAAACATGGGAAAGTGGTCAAACAGCCGTGCAGACAGTATCTCCTCTTCCTTATAGTGACAGCATGTAGACATCTTAATGGCCAAACCCTGGGGCAGTTCAACAGAGATATTGACTGGCATTATAAAACACAAAAGCTGGCTTGACAACATTAACATCCTCAGACACCTTCCTGCACTTACTGTATGTCACCTGAGATAAAGACTGGGTGAAGTGTAATGTGCACACAATAGTTTTAAGAGTTTTAGTGTCTCAGTTTCAGCCATTATACCAAATAGGGGGTAGGGGAGACATTGTTGTTTAGTACAAGTTCCAAACTGCGTCACAGCTGCAGGCTAATACATTGACAGTTTGATTTTAGTAAAACTGGTCGAGGAAGCACAGGTAATATAACAGGTCGATATAACAATACTTAAATCTCATAAACATGTTGGTAGTTTCAATACTAACAGCACATCAATTCCAATATGTTCAGCAAGTCCTCCAGCAGTTTGAGAATAACAAAGTTTTAGCCAGGGAAACCTATGGTTGACAGTGTGAGCCAATCTTTACACTGTTCAGATACAAGGACACACAATCAGCCACTGATGAGAGACTTTATCTGGATTTTAGTCAACTCTACTGACAAGAATGGGATACTGTTGACTTGAAAATCCACTTCAGTTAAACTCCATTCCAATGTCATACCTTTATCATGCTACTATGCTGCACTCAGTGTTCAAAATTATGTAGAAAAAACAAGGGATCGTTATCATATCATAATCTAAATGTGGAGTTCCACGACTTAAATACAATAGCATAACTTAAACCATGAGAGAGTTATTATGAATGCATGTGTCTGTAAGGGGTGGGTGGATGGATAATGTATTTTCATGTTTTGTACATAATGTCCTATGAAAGTGAATGTCATATGTAGTGTAAAGTAGTTCAAGTCCATCTCGATGAGATAGCTTTCAAGCTTGGCTGTTGTCCCGTATTATTCCATCACAACTGAAGCAAATGTCTTTGTTGCAGCCACTCAAGGTGCAAGCTAGATTATGTAATGTGACTGACCAGTACCTAAACTTTCTTCCTTACAATTCACTCAATCACACAAATTCAGAGGACAGCTTCAGTTCGAATGCCCAAGCCTACATCATTTCAAGAGGTCTATCTACATTTAATGAAGGTTAGTAAACATTACAAACAAACATGTATACTACTGAGTAAAATATGTTTCAATAACTTTATCTAATTGCAATTTTTATAAAGGACTTACTTGCTAATATCAACAGGGGATAGGTTTAATGAAAAATTTGAATGGAGAGTTGTATTAAACTTGTTTTATATATAGAGAGCACATTCATATTATTACAGCATTGTATTATAGTGTGTGGCTACATGTTAAAGGCACCATTTCTCCCTACACCTTTCTACAAATAAATAATACATTTCTCCCAATAATAAGCCCTCAGGGAAGCTTCCATACATATTTTTAAAAAAAACTGCATATTTAGATTACAATATTAAATTAAAAACATCAAATGAATTAATGAAATGTTGCATCAAATCAACTCTCTTGACACTGTGCCTTAAATACGACTAAGACAGTTAGTACATGAATTTCAGTATTGTAGGTAATGAAAACCTAGAGATGGTGTTGGATACTGTTTAATTTATCAATCTTTGTACCATAATTACACAACAAGAATAAGTATAACAAGTTTTACCTAAAATATATAAATTTGATCAACATACTTATTTTTTTCCTATTAGTTTTAGGGAGCATCTAATGTTTGTCAGTTTCCATGCATTACATATGTAGTTGAATTCTGTTCATTTGGATGTTTTGGTTTCACTTAAAAATTGTCTGAATAGCAAGACGACCAGGTCAACTGGATCAAACAAGCAAAATGTGAAAATTAAGTGAAAGCAAAAAATTAAAAATTTTACATGTATGTATATCAATAAATCAACAGTCAATAGTAATAACTGTGAATCATAACATATAAGTGTACCGATAATACATGGAAGGCAGAACGCAGGTTACATGTTGTCAGGTTGTCTCAGATGTAATCATGTAGCGTGTGAGGCTTCAGGTGACAAGTTAGATAAAAAATGTAAATCCATGACAAAAAGTATCTCTTTGGCCAACTGCATATGCTTCTTTTATTTTTAAATGCCCTGAAAACATATGACATCACGTCAAACTTATGCTGTCTGCTGAAAGTAAACCCGTAGGGATCACATGACTTAGATCATGTGGGCATCTATTTTTAACTTGCACTGTGACAGATAGTAAGGGCTGATTTGTAAGCATCATCTACAGTACAATTAGTGTAGTTTTTTTGTGTTTTTGTTACTGATGAGATGTTGTCACACCTGCCAAATCCCAATGAACAACCTGAGTAACACGCATCTCTGGTGTTTTGAAGGCTAATTAATCAATTCACATCAAACTGACGTGACACATACACATGCACTTGTGAACAGATCTTTCTGTCCGGAAACTGGATCGTTTTTCAATGGTAGTCTATGGGAATGGTTTGAAAATTTGTTGTCTGGGTCCGGAAGCGTGGGGTCCGGTTAAGTGAGTACAATTACTGAATGTGAGTTTCGTTGCACATAAAAATTGCCTGGAAGGTGGGGTTTCTGGACATGTGTGGGTCCAGCTGTACTTGTGTTCATGAAGTAAAAAGGGGCAATGGTTAAGTGTTTGCTCGTCACACTGAACACTCTGGTTGAATTTGCTACATGGGTACAATGTATGAAGCCCATTGCTGGTGTTCCTTGCCGTGATATTGCTAGAACATTGCTAAGAGTGGTGTAAAACCAAATTCCCTCACTCACTCATGAAGTAAATACTGTCAAAGATCCACACCCAGGAGACCTGTGTTTTCTGTTCTTGAGACAATCCTGCTGCATGTGTGTGGCAGTAGTTAGGGAGTGGAGGGGCCATCATAGTATAGTAACAAAGATATCATATACTGCACTTACTTTTTCATTTTCTTGGTACTATATCGAACTTGATATGCTGTTTTGAGAAGGAGTTCTGTGTCATTTTCATATTTTGCACGTACATCTTTTTGAAAGTACTGGAAAGAAAATATAGTAAAATCAGTCATTTCTTTTTTAATGAAAACAGAACAAAGTCCTAACCTTACATGACCAATAGTACAATGACAAGTTCATTGACATGCAACAGGCTACTTTTCTCACTAATGAAGGACAGGAAATAGTCAGTTTCCTGTTGCTTGTCATGTTAATCAGGGAAATATTCAGATTTTTCTACATCAGTGTGACTCATTGAATGATATTCCATGACTGAGGTAGATGCCTCTACAGTGAGTCTACTCTAGAGTGAGACGAAGTACATGCTGCTTTGAACATGTGATGCTGTCTTAAGTGACACTGTTTGAAGACGGTAACTACTTTGGTTAAACAGCTGAACTGATAAAGTAGTGATCGTAATCAGGGCGACTCAAGAACTCCAACAATAGCAGATCCTGGTATATCTAAGGGATGTAACTCAGAAAACTGAGTCCCCATGCCACACCACACCCATTTTTTATGACGACAATGATGAAATTTTACCTTAAGCATGCCCTCCATGTCCAGAGACATCAGGTCCTCATGACTAGTCTGTAGAATGGCCATCCCCACTCGGAATATCATCTCCATTCCCTGCAGACACAAGGCAACTGAATACAATCCTGAATGTAGGGTGGCCAGATTAATAACTGGGCTTACAGTGAATGCAGATCAATTTCCACACACAAACTCTCTGTGTGAAATTAAGCATACAAGGCCATAATCCCTCGTCATTACCCTTACTAAGAACTCTGACAATGAACGGCTCCCTAGATTAAATTATCTTACAATAGGGCCCTAAAGGATCCCAAGATCCACCATTATTTTAATAATACAATATAATTTTGATAATTAGTAATATTATAAATATTGTACAATTTTCCACACAATAGCAAACCTTCACCTTGTCTAATTATAAATTCCTCACAATGACTATCTTTTTCAAGCAAGACATTTTTAGAATAAACGAACCTTTCTTAACTAAGGGAGAGAACTCATGTTACCACTGGAAAATAAATTACTTGCCTTTCATTGTGCATTCAACCAGAGACCATATAATATCTATTATATGGTCTCTGATTCAACTAACCTTACTTCTAAACTAAAATAAAAAGTTAGACCAGGGAAAGAAGATCAAAGGTGCTTTTATTACTGAATATGAATGGGATTTTGTTAGCTGTACTCCAAAAGGTGCAATTTAGTGAGTACTACAAATTTACAGCACTTCATTATTTGCATTAGTTTGTTATAAGCATGTTCACTGTGAACATACTTTACAGTATATACTACCCATCAAATGTTTAGACTCACTTGTGTAAATGTAGCCATTTACTTCAGTCAACTGTTCTAAACTACATTTTGCAAAATATTCCATACTGCTTACACATGAGCTGATGTACAGTAAAACCAATTTGTTACATTGAAAAAATTATTGTCATGAGTTCATAAAATGATGAAAGTGAGTCAAAATTGGTGATTTCTTAACAAAACCTTACACCAAAATGCAGCTATTCATATGCACAATATCTGAACATGCCTTTCAGCAATGTGATGCACAATCCTTGTTTAATTTATGTGTGTAAGGTTTGGAGTTGATTCCCCAAAGTTTGTGGAGAAATCAATCTTTGATATAACCACATATACTGTAAAATCAGTATTATTCGCTAGGGGTTAATTTTCGCGCTTTTGTATATACATAACATATAGTGAGTACTATTAGTTAGTCAAAACTTCTGATGGGTAGTTTAGTATTAACTTCCAAAGAATACACATATTCTTCCACTGTACAGCTGTATTCCGGTTTGTATCAATACACATTGATATGGGCCTGGATTTTCGAAGGGCTATTAGTGCTAAAATAGTCTTCCAACTATCGTAACATTATGAGAGCCTCGAAAATCTAGGCCCAGTATCACAGATATGTTTAACAGCACGGCAATTTGTAAAGGTTAATGTTAATGAAAGTGTTTTGTGTCTTTCTAAACTTAAACATAGCCAAATTTCTAATAAATTTGCAACATATTTCCTATGGTTTGACTGCATTTGTGCAACAAAAATAACAGTTTCATCAAAACGGTAACCATCAGCATGTGTGTTATTTATGGGTTGACGTGAACTGAGCGCTAGTAAACCAAGTGGCCTGTTGTTTGCTCACCTCTGATATGAAAATATCCATGATACGGCAGGCAAGAGACAGAGGTAGAGACGTGGTAAAGAGCGTCAGAAACCACGAGGATGCGTACATGGACGTGTGGAAGTTCTGAGTCTGAAAGTGCAGGTACAAGTCGGGCAGCAGTTCCTGCAACAAGGTATTAACACAAATTAGCATGGTAACAGGTGGTGCACACTTAGCAATTTTAGTCAGATATACTGTCCACCTGTGTATATGGCCACAAAAAATGAACGCTACACGATAGTGGTGTTCTGATTAATTGAAATAATTGAAGATTGTTCGCTGTGACCAAACGACCAAGCAATTTATCACACTTTCTCAAAATCAAACAAAAATGATTTTTTAACTATTGTTATAGTCTTTAAAACACTTGACAGTGGAACATTTCTTCAAAGTTGTCTGGGTCTGAAAACCTGTTTAATTGTTTGAAAACTTCACTAACTGAAAAATCATGACTGAATATTTCTTGAAGACTGCAGGAATTTATGTCCGTGATATATTAGTCATCACATTAAAGTAGCAAGTTGCTATCTGCAATAACAACCTGGATAGGAAAATCTGAAAAATGACGCTAACCAATGTTTTTCCATGATTGTTCGGCAATAATGAAGCAATCCTCAACTGTGAGATTTCAACCGAATCCAAACACTTCTTCAATACTTGTAATCTGATGAAGGATTGTAAGGTGTTTCTTTATATGGGCAAAAGCAGTTTAGTCGATAATAATAATATACAAAAGTACACTAAAGATGAGAGACATATATTTTCAACTTGTAAACTTTATAAACTGATATAGATGCTCAATCTCATATTGGACTGAACTATTACAAATGATAATCCATTAGTCTGTCCTACAGACCCTGAAGCATACATATCCGAGAAAGCCCATGCAAGTCTAGAAAATGTGGCAAGTCTAGATTTTCATTAGTTTAGTATAAATTCATGGGGAGGCTCCCTCAAAGCTCCCCCATGGCCCCACACTTGGTGATGTTGGGGGCAATAAAAAGTCCTGTCACATACACTGTCAAAGGCGTGTCAGTAATGGGTGATAAGGATCTTTGCATGTGTTGAGAAATTCCAAGAAATTATCACTCTGCAGATTTGTTTAGTTTCTGAAAATGAAGAAAGTCTCAGGGCTCCATTTCATTATATAATTTTTTTTCACTATGAACTTTTTTTTCTAAAGTAAAAGATGTTCATTTCAGAGACTAGCTGTTAGTCTAATAATCCATCTACAACACAACTACCAGACACAGACCACATGTTGAGTTAAATGCATATGGTTAGTTTGTGTACAAACACAAATCTAGATTGATAACAAATCTGAAGTAAGTATTGATGTGCAAAATTTATTTTTGTTTTATGGCTATCACACCGGGAACACCAAAAGCTTCACACATTCAACATATGTCATATTTGGGCTTTCACTTTCTTAGTATAGTACATGGGACTTCCATATGTACTATATATTCCACATGTGGAAGTCGCAGTGGCTGAGCGGGCTAGGCAGCTGACTTTGTGTGCTGGCAATTAGGTGCCTGACTCTGAGGGTGCAGGTTTGAATCCTGGATGGGACTCAACCCCAAAAGTACTAGAATTTGTACTTTACTAAGAAAGTGAAATCCCAAATATGACATATGTAGCATTTGACCACTTTCTAAATGGCACTGTGTAACTAAAGCCTCACACACTGTAAACATGTGAGGAATCAAACCTGGGTCTTCAGCATGATGAGCTATTGCTTTAACTGCTATGCAACTCTACCACTCCTTATATGATTAGGCAACTTATATATGTTGCATTAAATGGCAGCCCTACTGAAGCATCGTTGGTGTGACTGACCTGGATGAGGCACTCCAGCTTGTACATGCACAGCCCCAGCTCCGCCATGCTGGGCTTGAACATCTCCCTCATGCGGTACTCCTGCATCAGGCGGACCAGGACAGCAAATGCTTCTTCCTCTGGCATCTACGGACACAGATAACAGGTTCACAACAGAGCACTTAAACTTTGATTTGTGCAGATGGGCATGAATACTATGCTAATGTGAATGATACCATCCTGATTTCAATACTGGTTTACTGCCACTTTCCTGGTTAACTTCACAAGTGTTTCCTGCCCACTGTATTATCTGTTCCATGTTTCTTTAAGTCAGCCTCCTTTGCTTTAACCTGCTAACATATGTTATGAGGGCATGTTTTTCTAATTTGTATAATCATTGATTAGGTGATAGTTATTATGTGTCATATTTCGCATCATATATATTCAATGGCAACATTATTTTGCGGCCTTTTTAAATAGTGCTTCAGAGTTGCCTCCCTTGAGGCAATCTTTTGTATAAGTATCTGTTTTGACTGGTGGTAAACTCCAGGACGATTGAGAAGATTCTGAGACAATACTGATACAGCCACATTTTGCTGGAATGGTCAAGAATCTGTATCGGTATATAAAAAGGCTGTATGTCTGCCTAACGACACTGCCTGTCAACATCTGACCTACATTCAAGACTGACACTCCGTGTCTGACTGCTCTGTGTAAACAAGCTTCATTCAGTATTTCTGCTCTCACTGTAAATGCGAAGACTCTGGTGAGTTAATATTTGATAGTTGTGACCCATTACCTCAGACTTGTGACTCAATTGCATTGTTCTAGAAATCTGTATTGTGATTCATTGTAACTTGCTCATTGTTTGCTCAATATATTATTGAATATTTAAGAGTTATCTTTGTTATATTTTTCTGGTTCAAACGGGATTTCGGGTAAACTGCACTTTACGGGTCCCCGGAAGTGTACGTAACAGACATGCGCAGAAGCCATATTTACATCGAAGCGAGTACTAACGCTGATGCCATTTTTTGTTTACTCCGGCGAGTAACTGCCGCTGTTTTATGGCCTTGTTTGACCTATTAAATTACCTTTGGGTTATAATCGAGAATCAGCTCAAGACCTTCATTCCTCAACATTATTTTAGGGTCAGTATTATGTCATGGTATTGTCAATTTCAGTGTTTATTCATTTTTTAAGATCACGATACAATTTCCCAGTGCTAACCGAATGTATGATTTTTTTGCAATCTCATATTTCAACAGAATGGGGGGTTTTAGGGGGGCAGGTGCCCCCCTACATTATTTTTACATATTACTTATCATTTCTTTTCTATTCCTAATAAACAAAAAGAGGTAAGTTTATTTGATGTCTAATATCAAAACGCTTCACTTACATTACAAGAACAAACCTCCGCTTGCATTAAATTTATCTGAATCCTGAACACCATTTTCTTTATTTTCAATTTCAATCATTAAAGTATGTATGGTTTTTTGGGGGGGTCAAACGCACGGCGGATAAACGCAAGAAATGTTACAAAAGGATCATCAAAACAACGTAAATATTTTTACCTCACGATGAACTATCAAACAATCCTTTCGCAGTTCCATACCTGGGCAGGGACGCTTTCACCTCTCTCCACGTACTCTCAGTTTTATCTGTGCACACACCAATCTCTGCATTCACAAATTCCTTACTATGATTTACTGTCGCATGCACATATCCCATCTCATTCAAGTTGTGGCATTCCTAGTAACCCACTACCTTATTTGGAACATTCGACATGTGCGTCCACATTTGACCAATCAGAGAAAAGGAACGTCATGAGGATTTCCCTTTGATTACTAACGATTGGATTAATGTTTTGGAGTATTACTAAAATTCGTGTTTAAAACTCTCGTCTTTCAGACGAAGTTTTAAACTAAACTTTTGCCAGTAAACACGAAAATGACCTCTAAATTCGTCTAAAATGCCTCCTAGCGGAGATCAGCCTGCTCTCGCGCGCTTTTCTTTTATATATGACGCGGTGTGCGCGTCGCTTACTGCCAAAGGCAGTAAGCTCGCGCCAAAGGCTCGTACACGTTACTATAGAATACATTCTACTTCCGGGTGACTGCCGAAGGCAGGGACCCGTAAACTGCAGGTGTCCCGGGATTTCTGATACCTTTTGCCATGGCAATTTATTAACAGTAACACATAATACGTGAAACGCTGTTGTGTTGAACTCCCTGCTTATTCCTCCTTCAGACATCATTTATAACTTTGTCAAACGTTGGATATCTGAAAGTATGTATGTAGGTGCCTTTCACACAGCCGTGTATTACAAAAGCACCCTCATTACACTACTTGAAAGAATTACCTGTTGATTTCATTCAAAGAAGGCATTTTTTCACATTTCTATAATTCATAACAAGATATTTTATATTGACATAAAGTACAATGCACGATCATTTTAAACCACTGAAGGTTGAACAGACAATCTAGTAAGCAAGACTTCTTTTGATATAGTTAAATAAACTTTTACAACACCATTCATTCTAGTACGTTTGGCTAAACTACATGATAGGTACATTCAAGAACACACAACTGTAATGGACAGAGCTTAGTATTACTGAAAACTTGCCTATATACCTCTCTATACCAAATGATATGTGCTACCAGTATTGTAAGTATCATCCTTGATATCTCCAGGGTATACATTCCAGTAAGTCTCCACTATACCTGGATGCATCTACAGGTGACAATTGTTTGCCTCCCTTTGCTGGCGCCACATTCTCATAGTAACTAATCAGCTAAGCCGCCATTACAGCTGAGCTTGCCGGTGTCAACAAAGATGGCAGTCGCAGCTGCAAAGCTTTGTTTGCAGTGTGACTCAGATTTTGGGGAAATCATACAGACGAATTGATAGTTCCGAAACTGTAAAATGATATACGCAAGCACTCCTCCTACTTTCTCAGAACCTCTGCATGGTTTGTGCTGTCAAGTTTAAAAATTGGTTAAAATGATTTAAAAAGTGAAAGTGTGTTGTGATTAGTTCGCTCATCTTCCCAGCATAGACACCTGACTGGATAAAAAGCCAGCAAAGGGAGGTAACAAATGTATTGGCATAGTGGAGATTTATCAGAACATATACACTGGAGATACTGAGGATGTGTAAGCATTCCAGTGCACATTTCACACTGCATCATGTCTTTTTAATGGCAGATTTGACAAGATTCCAGCAACACATGGTGGTCAGCACATATTCATAGCCCCAACAAACCTAATATTATGACCAACGCCACATGCCATACTGAGGATGTGTAAGCATTCCAGTGCACATTTCACACTGCATCATGTCTTTTTAATGGCAGATTTGACATGATTCCAGCAACACATGGTGGTCGGCACATATTCATAGCCCCCACAAACCTAATATTATGACCAACGCCACATGCCATCAACTTCAGTCAAATTACCAGGGCCTCATAAACCCAGTCATATCAAATGACAAGCACAGAGTACTGGGAACCTATTCAAACCTAGAATGATACTGCAATGAATTTTGTATATAACATGAATCTGTTCCATTATGACAAACAGGTACTCTGTGTGACAGAGACAGTAGCATAGACACCTCTTGAGCGTCTATAGTGGAAATTACCTGCATAAGTAGAAGTCCCACAATGAACCCACTGCCTTGACAGTACCCAACCTCCCGGTCATGGAGAGAGTACGCCTGTAAGAACACAACATTATAATCAGAAAAAGCAGGACCAAAGGCAACAGAATGCTACACTAAAGCAATTATACACATCAATATCTTACTGATGTTCTATCATACATCACAAATACCAGTGACAATACTGTCAAAAACATGACTAGCATCTCAGACTTCTCACCTTCATCACATTGAAAAGGCTTTCCTGCCCTAACCCATCCTTCTCCTTGAAGAAATCATGATCAGGAAAAGTCCTTGCAATATCTCTGCGTATAAGTTTCTCGCATGGTGAGGTTTTCTTGAGATATTCTGCGTACAACTGTTTGAACTGAGAGTCATTAACTCCAAGTAACAGTTGCCAGGCCAGACCACGGAAATGATGTGGAATCCCTTTCCGAACCAGTTCCTGCAGAAGGAAGAAACTAAGCTTATGAATGGTTTGTAAATAATTCAGTTTCGGCCACAGACACCAACGGTTGAAATCATGAGCTACAATACATCCCTTGACTTCCAAGAATCCTGCTGATGTAATTGTTTGCACCTGATCAGAAGTTGAAGACCAAGATTCAAATACCATGGGAAAGGATCTCAAGGACTCCCCCTTTGAGACAAAGATATCACACATGCTGTTTTGAACACCTCAAACACTTTTAATGAAGATAGATGACTTGACGCTGGTTGTATGTTTAGAAAATTCATAAGAAATATTCAGCAATATACTAATAGACTGATACTTTTCAGTGAAATACACAATTGAACAATTAGTTGCTTTGGTTTATGATGACAGATTATTAAGATCATGTTAACAATTCTGAGAGAATTTACTAAATGTGAATATTTAAGTACTGAAGCTAATGTCAGAACATTTGGTCTGATGTGATTTATCAATGAGTTTAATAAAACGTTCATCTAGCCATCTCAATATAGCACTTAATCATCGGAGAAACTCTGAAGGTGTTCCTACCTTGATGTAGCCTGTTTTCTTCTTGATACTGTCCCACTCGTTGACGAGACGACCCCATGTCTCCCACAAGTTTTCAGATGGATTGGCAGCTGGAATACAATAAATAACATAGATGTCCCGCAGATATTCAATTACGAATGTTCTATATGAACCCGGAAACTCTTCGACAATGAGGTATCACTAAACAAATAAAATCTTACATCACATATGAAACATCAAGTTCATATATTTAAATTTTTTCAATATTTTTCTCAAACATGTGTAGTTCTACACCTGGTTCAGCAATATTCCTGCCACAGTGTGTTGTTAAAAATGTAGATGCATTTCGTGTAAGGCATCAAACCTGTTTTATTGTGAAAATAAGCCAACACTTCATCCGTTATTCCATCAATATCATGTCATGGCGGCTATGGCAATGCACTCAATTTTGCTATTTACAACCTGCACTGGTGCATGTTAAGAGTGGATGGTGCAGGTTACCTTGGTAACAGTTTGCACCCGGTGTAGGCAACAATAGAACCTCCAACATGTTATAGCTGTCATGCTGTGAATTAATTGGGAAGTGACATGATGTTATATGTTTCTCTCTGCATGACTTGTTAAACTTATAAACTTAAGAAATATAGGAAATGCTACAAGTCATTCATCATTCATCATCATGGGATCTGGTTCTGTAGAACGTACCAGATTCTTTGTGTTATGTTTTAGAACCAGTGACATTATTTCAATGGTAAAGCCAATGAGGTTGCAGGTACTCAAAAGGAAAAGAACAACCTGATATCGCACCCTGCTGCTAATATGCAATAGTGCCATTACAGTTTTCATTTCCACATGTCATGACCACATACCCTCTCCCATAAGTCCAGTGCTGAAATCACGTTCACCTTTGTGAACATAAAGTCATGAATATGCTTGAAAATACATTCATAAGCAAGCCATCAGCTGCAACCCCAAAAACATGCTCTATGACAGACAGTATCAATACAAACAGGGAGAATATGTACACTGTTCGTAATAACTTGAAGGGATAAAACACTAATAATACTAGAGTGGGGCATCAGAAGGATGTTTGCTGTTTATTGCTACACTTTGATGTAGATATTTTAGTCTGGACCAGATAATCCTGTGACTGATATGATGGCCAACATTCCATGCTGCAATGGTATGACGGTATGCCATCAATCAAGTCTCCTGAACAGGACAACCTAATCCTTTTAAAGTTTAGAAGTTGGTAGGGTAATGCATGACACTTGATATATTCAATTTCTTTATTTATGCTCATCCATATCAAGTGTCTTGTATTACTGATCCATTATGTCAGAAATATGATTAGCATAGGTGGCTCCAGTTCTACTGGAATTTTCAGTTTGAATCTGGAATTCTCACAGGTTACCATGGTCACCAGATTAAAATACTGCAGGTCAGAACCTCCGTTTACTCTGAGGAAAGGAAGCGTAAGCTTCGATCTTATTTATGTTTCATTTGTGAATGGCAAAGAATTCTCACTGGACAAATGCAATCGATTACATAACTGAATGCAATTCTAGGCTACTACATGTAGTTTCAGAAACAACAGCTAGGTAAAGGGGCGAATACTGCAATTGTATATATTTTCACTGTGTGCAAATTTGTGGAAGGTTCACAAAAGACCTGTTTCCATCATTTTTTTGTGCATTTTAAACACTTGAGTGATGGTATCCAAAGTTTTCTGATAGATGTGCAATGATCAAAGATAGCCGTCATTACTGAATTGCGTTTACTAAAACAATCAGACAGAGAAGTGGGATTATGATTATACTAGTGTCAACATGAGATCAACTGACGTGCATATATTTTAGCATGTCCATGGGATATGTAAAAGGCTATGAAAGTTGAGATGTCACTTGTTTGTGTTTTCAGACAAAAAGCAATAGATTTAATAAATGATTCATATGTTACTTAGGTTCCGCCCTATGGCGTTTATGAGTTAATTATCCATTCATTATTGTTAATTTTTGTTTCTGGATACTGGCCCGATAGAGTATTGCTATCTGATACATTATAGTCTCGTGCCAAAATGCCTCTCAGGTGGGTCGAGGCCAAGCAACACGTCCAGCTAATGACAATAATCGCTAAAGGTTGTTGCTAAAAACAGACATGGAGTTCCATTTGTGAATCATATACGGTGCAGATCAAATCTACAAGCCAGTTTCTATCAATTTTAACAGTTGTTAGTGATTTTTACTGCCTGTTTGGAGGAAATAATTTAGGTGAATTTATTACCAGGCTAGTAGGACTTAAATAACATAAATATACCATCCTATGACTTTTTCAAAGGTAAAATACCAGCATATGATGGAAAATGTATGGAAACACTGTTCTATACTGTACTTGTCATGGCTTGACCATGAATAAAAGCATGAAAATTAATCCCACCCAAATATAACCACTATTTCATTAAATAAATGAAGCAAAGTACTGATTGTGTAAGAGTGACAAACCTGTCCAAACAGTCATGTGGCCATATTATCAAGTAAGATTTAAC
This sequence comes from Haliotis asinina, assembly GCF_037392515.1. Taxonomy (NCBI): domain Eukaryota; kingdom Metazoa; phylum Mollusca; class Gastropoda; order Lepetellida; family Haliotidae; genus Haliotis; species Haliotis asinina. Next base: position 23,574,067 of record NC_090281.1, on the reverse strand, counting down.
ATGTTTACTTGGTAACATTTCTTCAGAAATTCAATGCCAACTCTACATCATTACACAGTGACTAGTTCTGATGGTAGCCATTAACAATTAGCTCATGTTCAACTACCAAAGTAATGTAAGCTGTGGAATCTTAGCACTATTCATATACATGTTAGTCTGTCTATGTCAACATGCTAAACAATGTTGATGAATGAATAATGTGTATGAACACTGCAGATAAAAGAACAATGTTACATTGCTGATGAAAAATGTGAATGGATGAACAATGCAAATGAATAATCAATGACACAATGCTGAGGAACAAAGCGGATGAACAATGTTCAATGACACTGAGTGTGGTATTAGGCTGCATTTAGCAGTATTACACATTGTAGCAATCAGTGGAACCAAACCTATGTCTCTAGAGTGGCAAACTATAATGCTGAAACCGAGCATGTATAAACTAAATTCTATTGTAGAGCTGCCTACTAAAAGTAAATGTACACAAGCATTTACTGATCATGATCAACAAATGACATACCCTTTTACAAGAGGAAAGTGGACATTGCTATCTCTAGGTGCTATCAGTCAGGAATTATATGTTCAACAGATCCCGAGAGAGAGCCAGGCTGAAAACCATGACGACCAAATATACCAACAATGGCAGCTGTGATTAACACCAGTTACTTCAGGGAGGTATGTTGAGGGATCTGATAGTCAATAAGCAAAACTGGAAATGAAAATTTTCCTTCGGAAAATATAATATTATCAAAATATCATGTGTTCGTGTATTGCCTGCACACAAAACATGCTCTTCTCAGTTCAGGATAAAGCAATATTCTAATTATATGGTGACAGCCAATATATCAAAGTCTGGACCAGACAAACCAGTGATTGATATTGTGATCTCCCCATAATGAAGGCACATCTGATACTGTACCAGATCCGGACAGAATCACCAAACCTGTATCAACAATCTTCTACATCCTCTTACGCAGACAAACATTTGCTGCTGGGGACAAATTCAAACCTACAATCCCAATGTGGCCAAAATGAATGAATTAAGATAATTATAAATACGTAGGAACCATAACTACTATCAGTTCTATGCCTTTACAGTCTTCTCCATCACGAAACGCTACTGAAATTCAAAATCCACTTCCACTTTTCTGCAATTTGCTGTCATGCAAGCAAAACAATGCAAAGCAACTGAAACACCAGAAAATACAAAAATGACATGCATCAACAAATATAATCAAGAAAATTAAACACGTTTTAATTCTTGGACAGCTGTAACCAACTTCACAAGAATGGGAAACGATGTACTCAGTCACAGAATCAATAGAACGTGATGTCTGACATACCTTCTTCCATCTTAGTGGGACGGCCGAAAATACTTTTTCTCATCATCACTTCACTGACGCAGCATTTTCAGAATAAAACAAAATTCAAAACAATCGAATCCCTATTTTCTGTGTCATATCTATACATTTGGTGAATTATGTATTTACTCGAAATGGTTGCAAAGTGTTTTTATCTTGACAAGGAAACGACATTTTAACCTTAATTATAGTCCTGACCAAATTCAGGACGCAAGGAAGTAAACATGTTTTAATATCGACTACCAGATAAATGAAAACACCACTGAAACAGGTGTCCTATTTTGATAAATGGGGGTAATTCATTTTTCGTGGTTATTGGTTATACAATGTTGTCAGTAGTTATGGAGGTACTGAGCATGATGAATGGAACTTGTTTTCAGTTGCTAGATTCAGAATAAAAATAATAATTGTCATACCTACTTATTCCAAGTGAAAATGCCAACTTCATGTTTGGTTTGAAAATATTTACCAGTATTTGGATACAGATACTACAGTGACTTTATTTCAGACAACACAGTGATCAACAGCATCAACATCGTACTACCTAAATGGGACAAGATGACAAGTGTCAACCAAGTCGGCGAGCCAGACCACCTGATCCCATTAGTCGCCTCTTATGACAAACATGGGTTTCTGAAGTCAAATTCTATCTGGATCTTCATGGTGTAAAGAGAAACGGGATCTGCAGCTCACCATACTATGACTTCAGTTACAGATCAATATAAAAACACTTCGATTGCTACAAACATAATTAAATACTTGGTAGATATGTAATGTATGTTATCTGTATATTACTTATAGATCTTTACAATAAAGATTTTGTCAAACTCAATATTGTGGAAACTGAACCCCAAACTAAGTGGAGATTGTTGTCGATCTTGTCAATTGCAGTTTCAGTTTCATGGAGCCAAAGACAAAGCAAAAGTGAAGCGCTAAAAGGTCTCCATCAGTGAAATTTATCAAACGTATTTTTCTTTCTATTTATCACAATAATAAAGTACTTTCAGCATCACTGCTCTGGTATGACCATCAAATGTATTTTAAACATAGGCGAAGTCACTGAAGTGAACATTCATGCAAAATCTGATCTCTATTTCATAAATATGCAGCTACACCTAATGCAAGATCATGCATGAAACTAGATCCGCCTGTCATTTCTTGCACACACCCACAGGTTCAAGACTCAAACAAAGGTTTAAACATGAAAATAAGACCTACTGTGCACTACCCATAGCTCACTTTCACCCATCACATGCACATGGACAAGAATGAAATGACTTACCATGTTTACTCATCTTAAAAGAACCTGATTTCCTTGTCATATTTTCTTGCAATAAGTTCAGACATTTACACACCTCAGAAATAGAAAACACTTTCTAATGAGACAACATTACCATGATCAAAGCCAATATTCCTATTCATGGTTTGTGGATAGAGCAATCTCATTCCACAAAAATATCACCCCACTTCATGACCCAGATCTAGCCACAATCCTGGTCATCATTTTCTTGTTCCTGTTTCCTGCTTTAATTATAATGTATAAGAGGTCATATGAACAACTATGATGACACTGTAATAAGGTCCCTGGGGCAGTGGGAGGTAAGGAAACCCATGATTGTTAATGTTTATAATACAGTGTCCGGACATGATATCACTATTTTAATACAGTATATTGACATGGGTTATAGGAATCATACCACTTGGTCATTTTAAGTCCCATACTTTAACATAGGTTTACAGTAGTCATAACTTGAAGATCACTTTGTGCCACAGGGTCCTCTAATTATGAGTACTGTTATCAGGGAAGTACAAACAGACACTTAGACTTGGAGTGAAACAATACACCAGTGCACTGTGAGTGTTTCTATGGCAGTACACAATACATTTCTTTTTCCACAATGATACAAGAAAGCTGTTCCTGAATTACTCACTTTTCAGTTTATGACATCAACATATGTCCCTCAAATACTGCAACATGTGATTAGCATTTGGAGTTCACAGCTAAATGTAGAAACTCCAAGTGTGTACAGTTGACTTCAAAGGTGGAACCTGTTCCAAAATATCTTGTCAAGTTTCAACACCATTTAAAAGAATTTGTGTGGATAACCTTGTTGGACCCTACATCATTATTAGTCTTTCAGTACCACAAACAAGTAACAAGCCATCATTATTCCAACTATATCCTTGTCCTGTCTTAAGATAATGGTGAAGTAACTAATTTCCACTGAAAAAAACCTTCTTTCATTCTGATATTTAGAGCCTATGCGATACAATAATTACTCCATAACTGTTCACATGCCTTTGACCAAACTTGAAAATTGACTTGAACCATGGACACTGAGATGACATCCGTGTGTATATGAAAAGAAATGGCAATCAGTTCAAGGGAGACAACTCTATAATCAGCTTTGATAGAACTGTGATTTCCCGATTAAGTTCTGATGCTAGGAGTCAAACACACTCTGTGGAGCAGTTATACACTGAAATATTCAAATGTGGAAATTAATACTTTACTTTAAAAAGTTTTTATCTATTAAGATATTTTATGAAAGCATATACTTGTTAAGATGTGTGGCAGCATTGATGGGCAGATTAAGTGTTTCCTATCCATCACATATTATTCTTGATCCACAGACAAAGGATGTTGTTGAAACCTACATTGTAACTAAATAAGCTAGTTTGCAAGATTGAAATTAGAGGTTTTCACTCAATACATCAGGTGAGCTATGGTTCTTGCAGACCTGAGAAATCTGCCCACAATCTTGCCTATTAGTATCAATGACTCACTTCACTCTTACTCTATTGTTATTTACAGAAGTGATCAAGTTACACCAAATGAGTGGTAAACAGGGTGCATATGTCACACTAAAACAAAAGCCTGCCTCCAGCACTGCAACAATTGATAACAAGTATCTTCCAGAACAACCAAATTTATCAAGTAAACTAGACCATGTTTTTGTCATACAAAGCTACACAAATTTTGTTTATGGCATGGCCATTCCTAGGCTGTCTTGCACTTTCCTTGACACAGATGCAACCAAGGACTGAAAGTTTTGACTGCCTTCCCACTGTAGTGTCTATTCATAGCAGCTATGAAACAAACGTTGCAACCTCAGACACTTCCCTGACATCCATACTGTGGTGGGAAGCCTACTGGTTCAAGCTTTCGCTCGTCATGCCAAAAACCTGGTTTCAGTTCCCAACATTAGTACAACTTGAGTATTCCACTGCTGGTGTCCAGTGCCATGACAGTGCTGAATATTGCTATGAGTGGTGTAAAAGTAAACCCTCTCACACACACTCTGACATCCAAACAAAACGGTTAGTTAGAGACTTGATCATGTGGTACACTTGTGTGTAACGCACACACGTCCACCATGTGTCTGATCATCATCAGTGCTTCATGTGTTTGCACTCCATATGTGACTATCACCTATGCATACAACAAGCCTCACAGGAATTTACTCAGTTTACATAACAGAGACAGGAAATGTTTCTCACTTGCCACTGACTTTTAGCCATCTATTCTACCAACCACCTGAATGTCAGGCACAGACTCCGTGCTTTACACACACCTTCAGCTGATTGTAGTCACCGATGATGGAGGACTTCATGTGTAAACAAACATGTGGTAATGACAATGTCTGGTGGAATCAGAACCATTCAATAACTAGTGAATGAGTTTAGTTTTACGCCTCTCTCAGCAATATTCCAGCTATATGGCTGTAGTCTGTACATAATCAATTCTGGACCAGATTTTCCATTGATCAACAGCATGGGCATTGATCTATGCATTTGGGAACTGATGTCATGTGTCAACCAAGTCAGCGAGACTGACCACCTGGTCCCATTAGTCTGCTCTTACAACAAGCAGGGGGTACTGAAGATCAATTTTAACCTGGATCTTCAGAGGTTCTTTCAGTCACAAAAAGAAACAAAGCTGAGATGCAGTATTTAAAACCCTTTTGAAATAATAATCAGCTAACTGAGAATATTCACTGAAAGTCCCCAAAACCATTCTCAAGGTATCTGCCAACAATGATGCTTGCAACGATCCTTCATGACAAGCAATGAATACATGCTCTAAATCATGTGAACATCATGCTGTGAAATATCCTATCACTTCTGCAGTATTATGGAATATGTTTCATAAAATGTCTTCCATGAACAAGTGAGCTTAAGAAAGGAATCATAGCATATCTCAATCTCTCAAACCAACCAAGCCAAAATGCTGTATATGCGAATAGCTGACAACTGGCTCCTACATGACACATGAATAACATGCTACAATGACACAAATACTGTTAAGATAACTATATGAAGATAGATAATGAAATGTGACATCACATACAGCCCCCTTTCAGAAATATGTTGCATGCAGAACAATGCACCTCCAAATTTGACCCCAATTCACAAAAGTTAAGCTTCTTTTAACCATGAATTTGCTATAAAAAAACTATACTGTGATCATTAACTAAATGAAGTACCATATTTTATCAAGCATACTCTGATGTGATTAAACCTCACTTTCGATTCACACATGTCATCCAACATTTATTTAAGCAGGCTTCACCCTTCCAGAAAATCAGCTGTTTGTATATAACCATAACATCAATTACTCAGAAATAATTCTCTTGTCTTTTTCCTCAGAAGTCTGCAAAAATTATCTGCATGCCATTTAATTATGCATGGAGGGCCTTGGTGTCCTCTTCATATCATACTATGGTACATATGACAGTACCTGCACAGATCCACAGATGGCCCAAAATCTATAAATCATCACATGAGGATTAAGTCAAGGAGCCCCTGGCTATCATGCTTTATTTCAGGCATTGTAATATTACATAAAAATTTTAGTCAGCAGGCAAATGTTAGTAGTCTTAGTGTAGCACATTTATGTTAATTTCTAAATGCCAAACGAAACAATACTATCGTGGGATTGATTACAGACACAGAGTGTTTTCATGGACAATAATCAGTTACACTGAACATGCAGATGTACTGTGAGAGATTGTTGTGTGACTCACCTGCCTCCTCCTCGTAGGAGACTTGAGCACTGTAGTGACTGTTTGAGGAAGTGGTAGAGATCACACTAGAGCCAGAGCCTTTCCGTGAGTGCCCAGGGGTGGGGGAACGAGCTACCAGGGCGTTGCAAGACTTCTCATCAGCTTCCAGTTTCCTGCAAAATCAGTACAAGAAAATTAATTATTTTCAGAACTGATGTCATTGTTTTTAAATGTTTAATGACTTTTTCAAGAATTTTACTTGAGTGGTGGCTTACGTATTGTAATTGAATCCTGAATGAAGTAATGAGTTTATAGATCATGCACCACACAGCTGCGGCAGGTAAACTGACTCATACTTTCAGGACAGTGCAACACAGTGTTGTTGTGTGTCTGTGAAGCAAATACCAGCGATTCATTACTCAGCAAATACCACATGAACAGCTTCACTCAGCACTCAAAAGGGAAAGCAACCATAATGAGTTTTATTACACACTCATTGAAGATATCACTGCTTACTAATTTTTCAAAGTTATTACACATTGTATATTAACATCGTGTGATGCTGTACGTATGACACCAAAGTGTTTTACAGTTATGACATCACAGTGCTCGATATTATTTTTGCTTGGCGGTGGGTCTTGATGGTTGGTGAGCCAGAGAAGATGCCTGCTTGGTGTTTTTTTAGTCTGCTAATTTGATGAGAGGTCTTGCCAATGTAAGGAAGGGTAATTCAAGAACAAGAAGTTGTAATCCATAAAGCTGTATGTTTCATTTTTGACCCACCAACTTCTAGAATGCCCATAAAAGAATCAGTACAAACTGGGTGACAGCACCCTCCACCTAAAAATTATGAACGATCCCTTACAGACATCGGTGTCCCAATGTCTTTTATGCAAATTAAGTGAATGTCATATTGAGATGTGTGATGTCTGCCTTGCTGTTACAGATTTACAAATCTCCTACATGAAAATCAAAGAGATTCTGTTAACTGTTTCAATACTTTGTTCCCTAATTTTGACACATCCTCAAAATTCAAAGATGTACAATCGTAAGACCTTCAACATCAACTTCCATGCTGATAATTATAATCCGAAACAATATATTTACAGTGCAAACTACTGCAAACAGTAAAATGTATACAATTACACCTTTTGCACATCCAAACCAAACCCACTCTGAACACATTATACTCAATATTCCCTAATCTCTAATGAACCAGGGACTATGTCTGGAATTGCCAAATATACTGTTGAGTGGATTTCACCAATCCCTTATTGGACTACACACATAAATGGTATATAAACTATAAAACAAATCCTAAAAAAACAACCCTATACCTATATATCAGCATGCCAAAGAGCTTGTGTATCTTTGCGACAAAATATAGGAAAGAAGTGAGGCAACACAATTCAGATATTGTGATAAATTTTTCAGAGTATCAACCATCTCTACCAGCAGTGTTCCCGGTGGTTCTGAAAATTACCGGCAGTTTATGCTGACAGGGTCTAAAAATTCTGGCTGAACTGGTTTTTAGCCGGAGAGATAAAGTAACCAGTATTCATAACGATATATTGTTAATATATGAGTTGAAAAGTGTGCTGTCTGTTGCTTGTTTTTCATGAATGTTATCGAGGACAGTTAGCAATTCGATGCCAAGATGAGACAATTAGAAAATGAAAGTGCTGCGGTCCACCGAATTCAATAAGAGTGTTCACAATGTCTTTCGCTTTCTCAATACCTGTCAAATGTGCAAACAACTTGTCTTTATTTACCTGTGGTAAACCTCAATCTACATTCCCTGAGTTACTTAGCAAGTGGACTCTCTTACAGTACCCAGAGTTCCATGCGGCCAGTCAGCAAAGAACCTCTGGCACAGGCCCGAAAGATGTGATGATTCGTCACATATTCCACAGTACATTCATACATGTGCATTTTTCTTAACTCTTACATTTCTATGAGTTTACACATTCAATTAAACATCATTGTTGGAATGGTTTAGTTTCACTGAGAGAAATTATCTTAAAATGTGTACACAACTTCTATTTGTGTAGCGATCCTTTGTTTACAGGTGTTGTACGGCTCAACGTGTTGTTCTTGAAGCCTTGTGGAGAGCAAATGACCCAGCCCGTTGGACAAGTATCTTCTTACTTATGAATATATGCACGTTTGTTTACAAACAGGAGAAAAGTCCAATCATGTGATATGCAAATTAGCCTGGAGCTATCGCGTTATGTTCAGTCATCGTTGCATCGGAGTGTGGAGCAAAATCAAGGCTAGTGTTGTTAGCGCAGCTGATATGTAACCTTGGCTCTCATTAGATGAAAAGGAAACGCCATGTGAAAGACAACTCTTGATTGGTCAACCTGTCAGCAGTATAACTGAGCGAAGGCATGTGACAAAACAGTAGAGACCTGCTGTAATCGACGTTGCTTTATGATGTTCAAAAATCTATATCTACGGAGTAAGGAACTGATGTCAATATATGTTACTTGTTTTGTATTGGGTGAATATATATGCTGGCTGGCCGCATGGAACTCTGAGTAGGAGAGTGAATGATGTGCACGAATGTTTGTATCACCCAATCACATAGCATGCCTTGATCTGCATATGTGCAATCTGCTGAAGTCTATATTTAGATAAGATATGGGGATTTCCACCCTAGGTTTCAATACGTTTGCTCACAATTTGAAGAGAACAAAGACATTTTTGTTAACTGCAATTTTATTAAATTTACCAACAAAACAAAACCATAAGCAATTCAAAATTTTCTCACAGCAGCTACCAACGGCAGTTGAAAATACAGGACCATCACAATTTTTGTCGGTAAAAAACCAGTAATTACCAGAAAATGGTAACACTGTACTTGTATATAATTAGATGAATGAAACGAAAAAAATCTGCCACAGAAATAACAACAAACAACAGGAATAATAAGAGAAAACCCAAAAAGGAAGACTGTTAATTAGTCATTTGTATATTACAAGGCAAACCATGTTCATTATACAGCAAACTGGCAATTCAAGCAAAGGAATGCATGTGTTTACCTTTTCCGTACACTTAAAAATGCAAGGCAATATTTTATGTTGTCTCCAACATGTGTTGCTGATAGGAGGAAGAATATCACAGGAGACACCGAATGCACTTTGACAGAATTTAATGTGCGATGAGTGTTCAACAAAAAACAAATAGGGATGTGTTGCTCATGCTTAGGGACAGTGTCAAAAAACATGCAAACATTTTCTTAATACTTCATTTTTCAAAAATAAATTTATCAAGTAAACTACCATATTAATAATATTTTGTGAGTGAGTGAGTGAGTGAGTGAGTGAGTGAGTGAGTGAGCGAACTAGTGACAGCGGGAAACAAGAGACATAAGTGGTGCTTATTGTGTTTAATTATCTTTATCTGTAAAATATGGCACAAAAAGTTACACCCACCACATGTTCTTCATAGGATAAGGTACAGAGTCCTGATTCATAAAACATTCAAAGCATTATGACATTCATATGATAACCTATGAGTTATGACAGGTCGACAGCAGGCAAATGTTTTCATGTACAGCCAAGAAGGCGCAAAGCAATATATTTAGAGAGTAGTGAGTGCATGCATGGCCGTTTTAGCAACAATCATGTCTAAGCTGTAAGACTCAAAATTGACCAAGTGCATTATGAAATACAGATTTCAATATGATGTTTTCTACAAAATAAGTGCTAATTAGAAATATTGTCGATGGGAAGAATTAATTATTATTGGTATTAAAATGTGACACCGGTAACATCATACATAAACCTTTCTGATGACATATAGTTGTGATTTACTTACATAAAACACAAAGTTAGGACTTAAGTATATATTTTGTTCAGAGTTGTTTTGTTTTTTATCCATGTAAGAATATGTCATCACTCACCAACAATGTGATATATATTGAATTCAGTAACACTTTCTTAGAATTTTTGCTCAAAGTTACTTCTCTAATATTAAGGGATTGATTGATATTTAGGTAACGACGATTGATCTGTATATATATCAATTGCCAAGCGTGCAAAATAATGAAATGTACAAACTGTCAGGATAACAATACTTTCGACAATTTTCTATCTTTCCAGCCATACAAGGCAGGTGCACTTGAATGTACTTCAACAAAACATTCTCATGAATGCCTTGACACAATCCCCCACGCATTCAAAGAATTCTGTGAGCTGATTGTTATACAAATTGATCTACAGTTGCTAAATTGTGGAATGTTACACTTGTGGAAGTGTGGAGATTCCTTCTGTTCAAACAAACCTGTTTGCTTCTTCGAGTTTTGCCAACAACTCCAGTTCTGGGCTTCCCGGGCCATCAGGAATCCCTTCTTCAGAAGGGATGGGATCACTTGTTGATGTTGTCTCCATGGAAACAAATCGGTAGACTCCTCTTTAATGCGATTTCAGCCATTTACTGTCATTTAGGATGCTGAAAATGAAAATTAATGAGCATTAATATAATGATAGGGATTTATCCAAACATGTTATATGTTCATTATAAAGTTGTGATTTATGTTGATCACATCATATGTGCAACCAGATTCATGGATTTTGCCAAATTTTCACCACAGTATCCCATGGGCAGAATGTCCATTGTCATGTCCATAAAAGATGTATAAATGTCACAGACAATGCTCTGAATTTTATCAAACTTGGAATATAATTAGGTTTGACCCTATTTTATTCCTTTAAAACACTGTTATTTCTTTTACTATATCATACTCTACTTGTTGATAGTTTTCCCTTTTCCCTGTCATTTACCAATTTTGCATCCACACAGCATGACAAGGTGTGACAGAAGAAGGGAGGTAACTCTGGTTACACTCTAGTACTGTTGTCTTATGGCAATGTCTGCTAAACGTTTAATTTTCCTTTACTCAGTTCATGCTGTTCTAATTTACTGGGGTGCTGAGGTAAGTGAAGTTTCCTGCTCAAGTATTTTAATTGAGTTACCCACAGATTTTCAACATTCAACATGATTTGTGTCATCATCAGACAGGGATCCTTCAATTCTCATTTTTTATTTCCAAACCTGGGCACAAACTACAAAATATTTCATGCACATATTCAGATAGTCATTTTAGCAAATTCTGACCCATTTCAACATTTACAAAATAAATAACAAACATGAAACACTATGAGGCAAACACAATGTATCTACAGATATTCAGTACCGAATATGAATATTTATTCATGAATACTTTACTATTCATGTCAAGAAATTAAATTTATAAAATGTCAAGCAATTGCTTAAGTTGATATATTTCAGCAATATTTCCTTCAATGTATTAAACCAAAAAGAACAATACACAGCCAAAAAATGCCACTTAAAAATGCCTACAGTCCGTTTGAGTCAGAAACAGACCAATGAATTCCAAATTTTATCGTTGTACAATATTGTCTCATAAATATAATTAGTACATGTTTCTCATTTACTAATGCACAACAGATATTTGATATTTGAAAATTTTTTCTGACTCCATCAAAAATGTTGTTTAAGAAAATTTCATCATTGAAAACGCAAAAGTTGCTATCTGTCGCGGGAGGGTGAAACTGCAGAAACGGAACAGCCACTATCTCGTTGTGCACGGGATACACATGCCTCTTGAAAAAATGAAGTTGAATACTGACATGAAACAGTTGATGATTAAAAGGTATGATTTTTTCCTTGATGAAGCTGAAAAATGGTAAACCATTTTATGCCATTGATAACTTCTGTAAGTGGACATCAAAAGCTTTAGGAGTATCAGCAATGGTAAAATTTCCAATTCATTGGTCCGTTTCCGGCTCAAATTGACTATTGCTGCAAGGCACTTTTTTGCGTAATAACACAAATTAGGGAACTGGATGCCTTGAATACATTCCATATTAGGGAAAAGATAAACTAGTTCCATGTCAAAACACTTTCATGAAGAGTATGTGAAGAATTGAATTCATGTGGATCATTACAGGACAACCACATGCTCGTTGCATCCCGGGGCCTAGTTTCAATAAGCTACCACAGCTCAAAACTGATGTACCTGCTATGACTTTACACAGACTTTCTACAGTTGTAGCCCTAAAATAACTTTGTGACATAAGGTCCTGGTGCCTTGTGTAACTGGCAATTCCAACAACCCAAGAGACAAACACTAAGGATAAATTCTAGTCTTCATTAGACTCCCACATCAGACAAGCTTCCCACTTACCACTACTTCCTGAGATGTCACAAGGACATTCCCTGTTCCCGAAAGTAGTTGCTATGACACACAATGCAGAATTCCCATTACCTTGATTACTTGAAACTGACTGACACTGCACACTATATAATAGATGGTGTGTGTTTAGACGATTTCCTCAATCAAGTTAATGCTCCAGATAATCCACACCGTGTACAAGTGTGTTGGCCTATCAGTGTAATGATGAAACTATATGTCCTTAGTGTGTACCTCAATAGGTCATTGAACTTCCTATATTATCAATCACTATTGTACAGACTAAATCTTATCATGTCTTAACCTCAGCTACCTTTCAAATGAACGAAACTGAACAGGGTTCTTGAGGGCTAATGCTTTGGCATATGAATCTAAGCTCAAAAATTAAACAGTTCACAAGGCTATAAAAATGACACTGAGACATCAATCATAATTGTAAAAGTATTTTGAAAACACAATATTTAATGAATTAAGGAGGAATGATCATAAGGGAAACTTTAGCCCCCTTTCAAAAGTCAGACTTTAGTTAAAAACAACTTAAAATATTTAATATATTATACAAGATTTCCTTTTTGCTTACAAGTACACTGGCAAGTTTTGAAATTCTGGTGCTGTCAAATACCAAAAGATGGCTTAAATGTTAAATTCAGACATCCAGAAGCAAAAAGAATTCTATATTACAGGTATAAGCAAATCCATGACCCAAGAAAATATTTTCAAAGATTTATGCAATGGTTTCTTCATGTATCAGAACAGTGCTTACAAAAACATCTAGGATCATAATAAAGCTCATAATGAAAAACGTAACGAGATGGAACACTAGATGTATTGAAAGCTTCTTGCCAAGGTCAGTTTCAAGTGTGGTCACCTGGCTTATACAAGTCAATCAATCAGTATTAACATACAATATATGACAGTGTCACTGTTCATGCTGACCTGTCAAATCATCTCAAGATTACAAGATCATGCTGTTCACTCAGGTCACTCGTTTCAAGATGGCACATAACAATGATCACTCTCATGTGAACACCTCCACTGCAGTTATTGGTTGTCATGGTGCCTGCATTACATTCAATGGACCAGTTGGGGACCGCGAGGTAGCCTCATGGTTAGTGTTTGCTTTTCATGCTGAAGATGTGGGTTCGATTTCCCAAAGGGGTACCAAATGCCCCCCCCACTGTGAATATTGCCAAAAGCGATTTAAAACCACTCACTCAAGTACTATTGCATGGAAGCTATGTTTGTTGTTGCAGTATTTCAAATATTTGCAGGCCCTTGTGGCCTGAAGTAAATTATGTGTCTTTTTTCAACTGGAATCTTTCCCCTATTATTATTTCTTTGTGTGTGTGTTTTTTTAAAATAACATTTGGGAATAATCCATAATCCATCCTGTTATGATAACCTACAGTTTCATTTTCTGGTATTTCAGGGCTTAGCGCATAGGAACGTCAACACAAGTCTTTGAAAAATAAAACGTCTCTTGGGGCCATAGAATTCGCCATTCAGTTTTTGAAGAAACACTGTAAAACTGTCTACAGTGTAGTCTGTTTTGTGTTATTGGTCTGATTTTAACCAAACAGGCCTGCAGATTTCATTCAGGGCCTGTAGATATTATAACTTGCAGGTGGCAACAGGGCCTGATGGCCAACTAGCAAAATAAACAGTCCCTCCAAGATTCCGTGGCAAATTTAATCAAATTCTGCACTCTATATTTTAATATTCTGCAAAACATTCTGTGGTTAAAACATTTAGAAAAAACAGCAGAAACATTATGCAGACCTTCATAGTTTACTTATTCTCAAACATGGATATAAAGTTAAGTCGACAGTACACATCGCATCTTGCGTAAGTTTGATGACAAAGCACCTACACCTTTTTCTGTGTTTGAGAAATGTAAACCTAAAGTGTACTTCTCACTATATATTAGGTCATCTCTTGTTTTCCCAGAATAACTGCATTTGAGGTTTTTGTTTTGGAGAGATCGGTTTTACTTTTCGCTAGAAAGACCTCTTCCCAGGTGTTACTTTTCATTAGTAAGACCGCTTCCCAGGTTTTACTTTTCCTAACTTTATATGAACATCAACATTCAACTGATACATGAGTGTTTGAAATCAATTGAAAAATATCGTTTAGGATTAAACTCACAACACAAACGTTTTCGCAAGCGGGACTGGAACCTCAAGTATCAGATCTGTAGGCAGTCACTCTACCACCTGACCACCAGGTCGACAAAGGTGGTGGGGTTAAATTATCTACTTATAGTTACTGTCATTAAATTGACTTTACATGTGCTTCAGTTATTGTTATGTAGCTTCATTAAATGATCATCTACATTGTAATAATCCACCACTGACGGTATATATGTTAGAGAAAACACTTCTCCTTGATTTTGGTAGACAATGTAAAACCATCGGAGTCGAGAAATCCCTCCCCCTCCAGTCATATATTGTCTACCAAAACCTCGGAGGCGTGTTTTTGCCTATGCTTAAGCACTTGCTGAGAGTTATTTCTCTCTTTTCATTTGTAACTTTGATGCAGATGAATAACTTCCAGTTTCATGCAAATACCAATTATATACTTCTGTGA
Source organism: Haliotis asinina (assembly GCF_037392515.1). Classification (NCBI taxonomy): domain Eukaryota; kingdom Metazoa; phylum Mollusca; class Gastropoda; order Lepetellida; family Haliotidae; genus Haliotis; species Haliotis asinina. Next base: position 23,558,894 of record NC_090281.1, on the reverse strand, counting down.
AATTTGAAATAATTTCAATTTTCAATATGATCTATTTTGAGAACATAACTGCAGTGTCAAATTCATCTAATATTATTTGAAAGATGCCTAAAACTTGCTTTATTGATAAAGTATCTTTAATCATGATTATTTTGAAAATGTTGTCACAGTAAATGTCAGTTCGTTTTAAGTGTAACTAATCCTACTTTTGACATTAACTCTACTTTTCATGTTGGTTGTCAGTCAGTTTTCACTCAGTTTTTTAAATAAGCAAATTCTGCACAGATTCGTCATGAAAATGAGTTTTCCGCGGACTAGATGTTATTCTGCATGGAAAGAAAAATTCTGTGGTTTTTTTTGCAACCGTGGAATCATGGAATCCAGGAGGGACTGAATAAAGTATAATGCAAGCACTGTGTTGATGACCTGACCTACCTGACATCTAAATCTTAAATAAGCCTTACTTGGAAGATGGATCACACGAAGGTTCACTGATTGAAGATTTAATGGAACTAGTATCATCCAACACCATGTAATTATTCTACTGTTATTTTTGCTTTTATCACAAATAAGTTTTTCAAGTTCAAAGGCTACAGGGTTAATCCAACAAATTTCACGACACACTGCAGCCCAAGGATTTGCTTCATATGGTGAAGCATGTACTCCTTCATTACAGTATTGCAATACATATTGATTTTAAAAGCCTACTGCATTACACCAGCCACAGTCTAAAATGAATGCAGCTTCAATCAATCATGAAATCATCAACAAAACACATCAGGCAAACACATGGTAAAATCAATGATAACGAAATACAAAACTACACATCTAATAGCTCCCGATTTACTTTGCACTGAATAATTTACTATCTACTGTTTACATTGATTTACAAAAGTCAGTGCTCAGAGTTGAGAGCTGTGTGCACAGCTTCAGTATACGGTGACCATACTTTCAAAATGTCAACTTCTTTTGTGTGAGTGGGTGAGTGAGTGAACATCATTTTACGTCACCTTCAGCAACATTCCATCAATATCACCTCAGATAACACCAGAAATGGGCTACACACATAGTTCCCAAATGGGGAATCGAACCTGGGTTTTCAGGGTAACGAGTGAAATGATTTAAGCACAAGGCTACCCACCTCCCAAGACTTCTTGAGATATACAATAATACAACCTACTCGATGACAGTAACCAACATTTATTATTTTCGAGTCCAGTCACCAGTCAGTGCGCAATGTCAGTAGATTAGCTATTTTCATAAAGTATGCCATACAGATCACAACTACACATTGTTGAGTTTTTAGCATACAAATGTACATGAACACATTCAAAAACCTATGGTGTATCAACACTGTGAATAAAAACACCAAAACGACTTTAATATATTATTACAACATTAACGATATATGTACTCAATATCCAAGGAAACTAGTCTGTCACACAGACCCTGAAACAGAATATTTCCAAGAAAGTCCATGCAAGTTTAGATTATGGGGTAAGTCTAGATTTCAAAAGTGAAGAAAGTCTCAGGGGTCCATTACATTTTTTCACTTTGATTATCAAATGTTTTTTTTTTTCGTAAAACATCTTCATTTCAGAGACTAGTTGTTAGACTACAAGGAAACATACAACAATCAATGTGAAAGATAATAAGGGAGTAATACTCACTGCTTAACAAACTGTCTGTGTTAATCAACATTACAGCAGAAGCTCAGACTCACAGACTAGTCAACAATCTTACTGAGTCCTACATCACATCAGTCAGCCACACATATCAAAAGCATTACAGAGGCCTGCACTGCATCAGTACAGGCAAAGTTTCTCATAGCTGTAGGCATCAATCTGGCAGTGACGACCTCACTTTCAATCAGCTTAGGACCACTGTACATATCATCCCAGTTGTCTTATACAATGTCCACAACCCCCTTCTAGCCACATGTCACCCATAGACACTGCACTTCCATCATTGAACACAGGGTAACTGTCTCAAACAACCAGCTTGGTAGCATTCTGATTTTTCCCTTCTAAAAATATTTTGAAATAGTTCATCACATGTTCAGCTGTAGATTACAAACTCGATTGAAGGGATGTAAGGTGATTCATTGCCCACCCAGTCACCATGATCTGCCAACTGCATTGAAAACAATATTTAAGAACATGAATTTCAAAAAGGTGGACACAAATACTGTTCCAAGAGCACAATACCCTGACATTACAAACAGCAAGAATTCCTTACCTGTCCTTACCAGCACTTCATCCTATTCAGACTGTATTGTTAACCTGGACAGAAAGGTGCCAGGTTCAAAGTCAAAGCTAGATAAATTACTAAGCAATCAGCAAAGCATCAGGACTAACTAATGACTAACTGAAATTCTTCCTTTGTGGAGTTTACTTTTATGTCACTGAATTGTTATGTCAATCAACAAATTTCCATAAAAACACACTTCTAAACAGCCTACGTTTGCTAAATTTCTGTACTTTCAGTTGTGATGAGCTTCTGTGTTGCAGAAGTAAAAAGAGTAAGACCAAACAATCATGGGCAACACAATGGCAGGTTTGGCCATAGGAAGTCCATTTCTAGACAGGCTCCCAAATACTCTTTAAAACAGTTTGTTCTGAAAGCAAAACAGTTTTGAATGAGATGGAGCCATGTATGAAAACAAATATCCTTGCATACTGATCACTGTTCATGCCTTATTTGTTTAAAGAAAGTTTTGAATCGTGCTGGAGATTTACACATTGTGTTGTGTTAAATCCTCCAAGTTAACCTGGCTTGTTTTAAGTTTGTTACACATTTAAGTGAAATACTGGGATACAGTGGAAGGATTATCGCAAAGTGTCCTAAAATATTGTTTGGTTTGGCTGTCTGCTAATTGGATTTTTATCATTTAAATCAACTTTATTATCATGAGATTATTCCACAAACAAGAACCACTAGGCAATAAAAATTAAATACAATCTTAAAAATCAATTCCCTAAGCCCTTGTAAGGCCACAGAGTCGGAGAAAAATAATAGACTCTTGCATTATGTATTAACATGACTGAAACAAAAACATCTAATAGTACAACCACTTATCAGGTATGTTATTGGTGTGCTGAAAAAAACAAGAGTCACTGTTTTGAAGTTAGACCACACAATCATGATGTCCTGACATGAGGAAGGCAAGCAACTCTGCACAGTAAACAACAGAAAAACGAGGCCATAAAGTCTCCTGGAATACATATTGTTACTGTATAAAAATGCAGAGCCATACATGCACCTTGGTCTGACTGTAAAACAGACAGACTGACTGTCCAGTAAGACAGTCACGTACCAGTCTTTTGATACTGGAGCTAAACGCATTTCATTTCTATATTAACCATGTATATATAATGAAGTTTTGATCTGAGCATGATAATTACAGTTTCAACTACACTGGTTGTTATCCAAAATGCTCTTCAGACCATTTATTTTCTTTTACTAACAACATGGAAGAAAGACAGACATTTTACTTTTATAGGCCACTTGCCCAAAAGACATTCATAGATATATATATAATATTTGTCATAAAAAATAGGGAAGAATGTTCAGTGAAACAATGATAACTCACTTGAGACACCTATTGTTAAATCACTTCAATCTAAGTGTGAAAACATGAGTTAACTATTGTGAAATAAATGATAGTCTGTCTGGTTTTAACACATGCTACAAAGTACTAGCAAAACATTATCACTGCACTGAACAAAACTGCCCACTCAACAAAAGCAATCATCAACATATCCCTCTGAAAGCTGAAATTTCCAACTGTCAGTTTGCCTTCTCTTCATTATTTTATGAAAGACTAATTAGTTGCCTTCATCATAGTAAACTTGCCAAACTGTCATCACCCTAAAGAATGGCAACAATAACTGTTCTCTGCTAGAAGCTTAAGACTGATCAATAACTTCCATTCCTTCCCTGCACAGGCCGACCACACCAATGGCTAAGTCAGAGTAATTCCAGGTCCTCGCCACCTTTTTACATCTTAGTTCTAATTACTGCAATATTCCCTCTTGTGCTCCTCCCTAGCTTTGTTTGAACTGGGATTCACAGGTCGCTCACACTGACTCTAGACCAAGACTTTTATCCCACCTTCCATCCTACACCCAGCATTGTATTTCAGTACCATGCTTACTTCTTGACCAGGCGATTTCCTTGACCACTTCACAACTAGTTAACACAACACCTAGAAGTGGGGATTGTTATACATTCTAAAACCTACTGAGACAATGGTAAGTACAAGGCCAAATTCATCAGCAGTCAAGCTTCAGATGTCTGTAACACACTTTAGAAGATCAAGATTTGTCTTGTTCAACTGCAGCTATTGAGAATATCAGTTTTCTATGAAGTATAATTAGAAATGTTAGTGTTTATTTAAACCAAATTACATGTCACTGCACAAATTCAAACCTTCAAGACAATTAAAAGCTAGGCAATGTTTCATCATGAATCCAGTGATTTTGCTGGAGGCAAAAAGAATTTGTTCTTCAGCTGATACTCTCACTGATTGTCAACTTATTGCAAGTTGCCATGATTACACCTCGATGTTCTGCATCTGACCTGGCAATCTGCCTTCATCTGTTCTCACACCAGCCTGAAAACAACTCCTGAGTCTACCTTTCTTCTAATTCTAATTTGAGGTTTATTGTAACTACTGGTACAACATTTATTTCCACATTAGATAATGCATTTCAGAGTTGAAAACAGGATTCAACATGAATGTCAACAATCTGAAATAACCATGTGATTAACAACTCAAATCGTCCATTTTTTCACATAAAGAATGCAATAATACTGATAATCAACACTGGTGACAGCAATTAATACTAATCATTATTTATCCAAGTACACCTGGTTTGTGGACACAATAATCTAACCTTCATCAGACTTTACATGTGTTTAGGACATCCCCTACTCCCTTACAAACTCCTGAGTAATGCCAACTGAATTTATTTGCAGGAGCTATAAGCTAATTGTTTGTTTTGTTTGCTTGTTGTTTATCACGGCACTGAGCAATATTCCAGGTAAATGATGGTGGTCTGCAAATAATCACGTCTGGACCAGACATCATGAGCATCGATCTCAGCAACTGGGACACAATGACTGCATCGACAATGATCAGTCGTCAGTGAGTCTAACCACCTGATCTCATGCAGTAAGCTACACATGGTAAACAACTTACTAATTGATTATCTCAAACAATTCTGCTGACATAGCCATACGTGATTGTGGGACAGTATAGGTACCCAGTAATACAGGCTTACTGTGTTTACTGCATGAGCCAAGTGATGATGACTGGCTGTGTACAATGTGTGATGTTCCTGGTTGTATATAGACATACTCATGCTGTCAACCACAAGTTTGCCTGGGCTTGACTCATTTACATGTAAATTACAGATAAAACTAGAAAATTACTGACTGATGTGTCAAACTGTCCTAATGTCCATCAATAAAGTACATATTTTACTACCAGTAAAAGGATTTTGCATGACAGAACTTGTAACATAACGACTTCTTCCAAGGAAGCAAGGTGGGGTCGAAGTGACATTTATATTGCAAGCAATGTTATATTGACCTCCACCTTACTTCCAAAAGTGAAATTGTTATGTTATAAGCAATGTCATGCAAAATCCTATTGTCCATCAATAAAATACATATTTTACTACCAGTAGAAAGTAATTGTCCCTTTGTAAGTCGGTGAAAACAAACTTAAATAGCATTCATCCCAAGACAGGGCGCCGCCATTTTTTGAAAATTGTGAAGTCAAATCCATTTGAATTAATGAGATTATGTATGGTTTGTTCTCATTAAGTTAGAAAATCAAAACTACATAAATTGAATCATTACCAAAAGGAGTTTGCATGACACAACCTGTAACATAACCTTAGCGAGGTCGGGGTCGAAGTGAAAATACTGCGCGATAAATTTCTTCACTTGCTAAATTTACTTGGTTTGTAACATTCACTTACCAGTATGTAGACACTGGTCAATATACATCTTTATACTTGGTCTCATAATCCTAATTACTTTATAATCATACTTGCATGCATTTGCTTGCAACTTAATAAAAAGCAGCGATCTGCGAATGTATAACAGGAATGTAATATGTAGACATTTCATAGTTTTCCTATACGAATCATAATTTGCACGCACGCCCTAGTGTATGTCGTCTGCATCATTACACTTAATGACGAAAACAATGATTCTGTTGAAAGCTACGACAACTTATTAAAAACAAAAATGCAAATATTAAAATTAAAGTTATAGGAGCAATGTCAGGCTATTACCTTCTTCGAGGAATGTATCCATCAATATCCACAAAAACAAGTGATATATAATTCATCTGCAAATTTCCCAAGTGATGTGTCTTTTAACAGTCTAATATACGAAAACGTGATGTATCGTTTCAGGTTTTTCACATTGCTGTATAGTTTCATTGGTTACCCAAGATAGCACACCTAGCAACTAATTGCATAATGTGCGTCATTCTTTTTAAAAAGTTATTTAATTAGCCAATAATGAGCAGTCAATCGATGTATTGGCGGTTAATCCTTTGAAAGAAGGGTGTTGTTTTACATAGACTCAGACACGACAGAGTGTATTCAGTATAGATTAGTAAATGTACATACATAAACACTACCTTTAGACAACTCCCCCATTTTAATCTCCATAAAACTAATTAATCAATCAGCATGTTATCGGTTAATCCTTTGATCCATCCAGACAAAAGAAATGCCAAATGGGGGCCTTTGTCGGGTAATCTAAGTGGCGTTACCACTAATTATACCTGTTATAAATTCATTAACTGAGCATCAAGTGAATAATGACAAATAACATGTAGGTTTATACCACCTAACACGGATTCCAACCTAGCAACACCAGGCGATTTTGACAGAATCTTCTATGAAAACAAGGGTTGTAACTCGAAAACTAGGCAAAGCAGGAGACAAAACTAAATGATAATAGATTGTGAGAACATATAGGTTTCATTTTTCTCAACAGCCTTCGCGATTTCAGGTTTGTACAAACCTGTAAACGATATAGTTTAACCCCTGAAATGTAGATGAATACTGCACAGACCCCCATTTCTATACCCACTATTACGTCACAGAGACGCGCCGCTCTGCGGTTGAGAATTGTGCACGGTTGACAAAAAGGTCAATTTAAGGTAATTAAAGATCGAAATGAGCAGTTTTAATGACGGGGTTTCATTTATAACAATGTCAGCAAGTGATTTTGCATTTGTACCCTTTTAGAGTATATGTGACCTTTAAGTGAGAGAGTGAGTGTATCTTTACACCGAAACTAAGCATTATTACAGCTATATAGTGCCAGTCTGTAAATAATGGAGACTGGACCAGACAATCCAGTGATAAACAGCATAAGCACTGACCTATGTAACTAGGATACAATGACGTGTCAACCAAGTCAGCGAGTCTGACCACCTGATTCTGTTAGTTGCCTTTTACGTGTCCTTAAAGAATATTTTTCTAATACACCAAACATAACATATATAGTCAGGTTTAGGCTTCAGGCTATGAAAAATATAGTAGAATGGGTAAATGTTTCCAACAAAAGAAAAATTGTTTAGACCTTTTATAGCTGTCAATGACATGAATGTGCAGCTAGGGTCACTAAAAGTGTGTATAACATGCAAATTGATATCACGTCTCTTACTAACGTCCATGACGGCCATTAAACCTAAGTCAGGAGTCTATATATAATAACTAATCCCTGTACTATCAAAAGCAGGCTTTGACTGTTTTCGTCCTGAACTGAAGCAGGTCTTACTAGGACTTGCATTGATCCTACACATGTATGGCAGGGCTGTGAATGTTCATATAGCTTATGAATAATGAAGTCCCATTGTAAAATACCCAGTTCAAGTTCAAGTTAATACCTCGTACTATTCATGCATTCAGATGTTCAGGTATAATATATGTTGTGAGCCCCAGCACTTTACCTTCACAAGTCAGCCCAGTAGTGCATGAATTTGTAAACAGTTGACAGGCATATCTGATAGTAGGACTCATACAAATTTTACGGATAAGATTTCAAGTCATCAGAAGTGAAGGTCTTGCAAAAACTTATATTTATCATTTTACATGAGCTACCTGAGACTTTTACAGGAGCTAAATATATGAGCACTGTTGTAGAATGAATGAGTGAGTTGGAGAACTTGTTTACACTGCTTTTAGCAATATTCTAGCAATATCACAACTACGGACAAAAGACATGGGCTTGACACAAAGAAACCTATGAATGAATCCCACCTCTGGCTTCAGCATAAGGAAACACCTAAACCACTAAGTTTCCCTGCTGCTATTGAAAAAAGAAATGAATTAAACAGGATGGTATAAGCATTTTGAATTCATTAATTGTGCAAAAATATGTACACATTGTCAATGGAATCACAGCTAAATCTATCTGGTTACACACAAATGAAACAGACCCAACCTCAAAGCCTAATGCTGATGCTTTGTATACTAATGGGAATCATCAATGTGTCTGTGGTACTTAGCACAGTGAAATAATTACATTTCTGTTTATCTACAAGATTGATGCTGACACAGAGAGAGAGTACGAACTTCAGTTCACAAAACACACTACTTTGAACACATATGGACTGTAATATTCACATTATTCACAGGAAACATCTTTCTAAGAAATGTAGTCATTTCCAATTTCCTGAGGAAAGGAGTGACACAGAATTACGACAGATTAAAGATACCAGATGGCATGAGCTGTATGCAACTGTGGCAGCTTGTTGAAATCCTGAATCTAGATATAAATTCTGTTTTGTCTCGTACTATCTGATTCAGCAAATAAAGATCTAAAACCTGCAATGATGCAGCAAGGATTAGATTAATATACTGAACATTAGGCATCACTTAAAATTATAAGTGAGAGTCAATGGGGCTCCTGTCGTTAATCAAATGTTAAAGTTTAACAGCTGAAAGGGGTCCCTTGATTCAAATTCTATAGGACCATAACCCCACAAAAAGTACACAATACCCTCCTCAAATTCTACACTGACCAGTTGCTGATATGCATTCACTTCATGACAAAGAGTTTAAGACTACAGACATGAAACTTGCATAAAGAGTTCCTCACCAGTATGACCAGATTCTGACCAGCCATCAATGTGATGACGGTCAATAACCCAGCAATAACTCAGCTTAATAGCACTTAGTAACAACAACTGACAAGTCCAGACAAAATTAGAAAGGTCATCACATTCTACATACGGCCATGAGGGTGGTCAGATGTAAAATCATAAAATGAATTGGTTCTATATGTCTTCTTGAATGCATGCGCCTGCATTTTCAAAGCATCACTTTGTGTATCATTGCACATGGGCTTGATAAACTAAGCATATTCAACTTACAAAAATATTTATCAGACTTTCCAACCAGTTTCCCAAAGATATTGAATTTACAGACCAGTATTATGAAATACCTGCATTTGTTTATACCAATACTTGTGCATGACATTTGGGACCTCTGTTCCATAATCATGTCAATATCAAACTTTTTTCAATGAAAAATGACCTGCAATCTACAACTTAATCAACTCGTCCAAAGACAAAGCATAGTAATATTCTATTTGGCTTAGCAACCATGCCCTTTTGATAAATGTCCCATTTATTAATACTATGTCTACTTAAAATGACGATAAGAGTCATATTCAGGCTAGTAGACACTAGACACACACACTATGTGCACAGACTGACCTATTAGTACTAATTATGCATAACTGCTCACTTATGATTTATCCTATCTGGCTGGACACCTTTCATGATAGTGTGATTGACAAATAACTGATGCTGCACCATCATATAACAATAAGAGACACCATACAACAGAAACAACACGTTTCTGACGAAATCTTTACTAATATCAAGACTAAACACCTGCAACAACCTTTTTCTTTTCATATATATCTCAAAAGATCTCAGTTAACATCAGTCTGTTGAGAATAAACCTGCCTGCAACTTAGTCCATGCTAGCAAATCCTCACACTACAAAAACTTTGAAATAACTGCAGTGGCTGGTGGCTGCATTCTCAGAACAGAATAGAATACAAAATACAAATAATTGTTCATATATACCAAGAATTATAAGTAAAAAGTACCTGATCATCTCTCTGAACTCTTGGACAAATAAGACCATTCATTCATTCATTCATTCATTCATTCATTCATTCATTCATTCATTCATTCATTCATTCGTGTATGTTACTGTCAAATCTAAGAGCTCAAGTCTTTGATTATGCTCTTGTAGCAGTGGTTTAGCCAGGATTTTGCCAACTGGCACCTTAACTACCAACATGTGTGCCAATGCAGTTGAGACTTTTGCCATTCATGGTAACCATGGCATAGAAGATCTGTAAATTATATTAAATGTTGTGCCAATGGGTACACTCTAACATTAAGAAAAAGCACCACTGCACATTTTTTAGTGTGACTGGTGCAATGGCACTGCTTGCTTGGAGCACTGCTGTAGTATTTGATTGCAGAAATAAGATCTATGACTATTTACAACAAAAAGAAACCTGTTCCTTTAAAATCCTGCAAACTTTTCCATCATTTTCTTATTTTGAAGTGATTAAACCAATGCAGGTGCAGGATGTACAGAGCTAGGAGAATCACAACACTCACCTTTCCATGAAGTGCTCAGTATGTACATTCTCATAGTAACTCATCACTCCTCTCACATAACACAGACATGACCAAGGCCTCAGGGTGACAATGTTGAGGCAACAAAGCTGGCATTAAACCCTGCTCATCACATGTATCAGTGGCATAGAATACCTGAAGATAACCTCCCAATCGTCTACGATCAGAGTCAACTTCCACCTCACTTCAAGACAACATAGATCAGCTGTTGTTTATCAAAGCCATTAACTCCTGACCTCTCTATATCAGCCTGACAACATCTGACCACAGGGCATATTTTTTTTCCGGACACCAAACCTTCTCAAGCTTCAACAGATAATCCACTTATCTGTACTCTAAGACCCCTCCGACAGGTACAAACAATGTGTTTTGCAGGTGTTTAAGGTGAGAGGTGCTCACTGGTAATGGTCTGAACAAGAAGATGGCATTTTCCCTTCAAGTACAGATTTGCATGAGATTCCGCACATATATGCAACTTGCTTCACTGCAATCACACAGTGTGTTCACAGTTTCCTAGGCATCAATGTTACTGGGAACAAGGACCAGAAATGTCTTTCATTAGCCGTGGAAGAGGGTGAAAGCACCCTTGTCACTGGGAAAATACACACCAGATGTCATTCTGGGTGCATGACAAAGAATGGAAGGAAACACAACAGAAAATAGTACATATGTCTACAAACGAACAGGCGTATGGGACGTGTATGGCACTTTCAAACCACATATCTTAGTTAGTGATTGAAGTGAATAGGCTGGGTGAGTCTGACTTCATGATGCAAACAAGGTTAGAAATTGAAGTTGATATATACCAGAAATCCACAAGTATGATCTACTGCAAAAGTCAAAAGGGTCACTGTAAACACAATACAAAAATTCATAAAATGGATTGGAAGCCCCTTTTTGGTAAAGTTGGTTGTCCACATGGGTAAGTCACAAGACTGTTTTTTCATAGCTGGACCTTTTTTAAAAATTACTTGACTTACAGATTTAAAAAAAGAAATTATTAGGTCAATAGGAAGGGAAGACAACAAAGTCATCAATATCCCCAGCATTGTCAAAATATTCTTCATGAATATGTCTGAGTTACGATAATATCAAATGTTTTGGTGTGTACACAGCAAAGTGGAAGAAGACTAGCGAAAGGTTTCATATTTCAGCTCAAGAAATGAGCACTACCATCAAATTTAGTTGTTGCCCAAATTGTTGCTATGGAAACACAAAAATAAGATTACATCCAGAAATCCAAAACTACCACAAGGAACCAGTTCACCACCAGACCTGCTTAAGTATGAAGTTTGGTGATGAAACAATGAACAATTTTAAGTTCTTACATGGAATAGAGCACTACCACCAATTCTACTCTGTCAACTTGTTGCCATGGAAATGTCAAACATATGTTGTTCAGAACTCCAAAACTACCAAAAGACACCAGTAGACCATCAGATCTATCTATGTGCCAAGTTTTATTGAATGGTTTGAAAGTTATAACACAAATGTGCAAGGACACATGCACGCATGGACTGAGTCCATTTTATTACCCAATGCAAAACAGGTTGTAGGGGATATAAAGGAATATGGAAATGTCTAGAGTTGTGATGATTAATCAATACGCCAGTTATCGCGATTCAAGAGGTGCACGATACGATACGATTGTTGTGTATCGATTCAACACGATACTTACATACTTAGCAGTCTACGAAAACACTGTCACCCCTTCTATTTAGATTTTTGAAGAAAATATTGCCTTGGACATGCTCCAACTGAGATAATATTCACAAATTTATTTTGTTATCTGTGCAAAAAAGCCAGTTGTGACAATGTTGATCCCTGCTGTTCCATTTTTTGGGAAAACACTACTTCACTGACACATGCTAAACATTTTTAATAAAATGTCTTTCATGATGACGTGTTTTATTTTTCTTGGGAGAAGAATACCTCCCCTGAAATGATAACATAACAGCACATTATTTCCAGTACTTTTATTTTTCTGTATACAAGGACAAAATATCGTGATACGTAACGTATCGTATCGTGGCATGGGTGTATCGTCACAACTCTAAGACATTTCATTTGCACACTTGAGTATATCACATAGGCCAGGAGAAGTATGCCAGCTAAGCAGCCTTTGGCATTAACTTTCTCTTTCAGGGAATATTTGAAAGGTAAAATTTGTTATTTTTCATTTATTTGTTTTTTGCACTTTCATTGCTTTTTCTCATATCAGCAGTATATAATGGCAAAAAAATGTTATAACCTTTTCTCTGTTCGCTTTCATTACGTTTCGTAATGAAAGTAATAAAAAAGGGCTATTCTCAGACTTGTGGACTGTTGCTTATTACAAACCCTGCTTAAGGTGTTGTTGTCTTGAGTGAATATACTGAGGGACATTTATAGCATGATTATCTTAATGAAGGAACTTGTGAGCTTACAGAGTAGCATACACTCATCAACACATGATTCATACTTCCTTTTCAGTAGGTTTTGATGAATGTTCAGTCACTGGACCACTGTGACATTGTCATATTTACTATGAGCAAGCTTGTTAAATGAAACATGTAGAATAAGAACATGAACACTGATAAGGTTATCTGTTTTTCTTATGTTACATCTGCAACTTGTACAATGAATGATCCATGTCTAAGATGCATTTTACAAAAAAAAGAAAAAAAGAAAAAAAATGCCTTCCAGCCAGTTTGTGAATTATTTTCAAATTGTGATGCATTTATAACATACTAAGTTCAGGTTCAGGTGCTAGCAGTCTGTGACATCTACTAGCCTGAAGCCCAAGGCTACTAGATTCTGTTTGGTCTAGTAAGCCCTGCTAATAAAAGCTGATATATATTCAGTAAATGCTCCTAAAAGTGATGCTCTGGGCCATGTTTGGGCTGGATTAGTCCAAACATTTTGGGCCAAATGGCACAGACCATGTTAGTATAAACAAGAGTATTCAGAAGATGACACATCCCCCCGGCCCCCACATGTTTGAAAGGACAAATCATCTGACAGTTACTCCTTGTTTTTTCAGACTAAGTAAGTTTGAATTGTTTCCATGGAATTCATGAAAATTATAAATGCCACATATATGTAATCAGCAAAGTCATGATTTCTAGATCTGTCTCATATATCTGTTAGATTTGTTGAAAGATATGAAATGGTTTTCGAGTTGTGCTCTTAGAACGAAGCCCATCCCTCCATTTTGAGGCTAAGTCTGAAACGTTTCCATGGAAACCAAGAAAATAATACATCACAAAAACCTTTAAAAACCAAAAGGCACCACTTTGGGGTCTGCCACACATATTTGCCAAGTTTTACTGACAGATATTAAAAAGTTTTTGAGTTCTGCTCTGGTCCAAACACACCTCTCACTTTTCAGACTAGGTCCAAAACCTTTCCATGGAAACCAAGAAAATAATAAATCACAAAAATTGTAAACACCAAAAGGCACCACTATAGGTTCTGAATGATATATCTACCAAGTTTTGCAGAAAAATATTGAACGGTTTTTGAGTTATGCTCCGGAAACAAAACACACCCCTCACTTTTGAGACTATGTCCGAAACTTTTCCACGGAAACCGAGAAAATAATAAATCACAAAAATTGTAAATACCAAAAGGCACCACTATAGGTTCTGACTGATATATGTACCAAGTTTTGCAGGAAAATATTCAGTGTTTTTGAGTTCTACTCCGGAAATGAAGCCCACCCACCAAAAGATTAACTCCAAAATGTTCCATTGAAAAACAAAAAAAAAAATAAATGCCAAAAATCTGTAAATAGCCAAAGGCACAACCATAGGCTGAGATTACTATATCTATCAAGGTTGGTCTATACATATTAAATGGTTTCTGAGTTATGGATGGACAGACGGATGGAATGACGAGGCGTCGACTATATCCCCCCACATTACATGCCAAGGGGATAAAAATCAAATCCTTATGACATGTTGATCAACATAAAGTGATTGAGTTACAACTTAATATTACATCTGCATTGTTTCAGCCATATAGCAATAATTTACAAACACAATAGGCAAGCAATAGCAAGTAAACATCCAAGAACAGGTTTCGGGTTGTTGATATGTGCACATATCATACAGACTGACTTCTTTAAGTAACAAGATGGAAAGTTTGCCCAAACAAGTTAATCTGTAAGAAAGGTCTACTTATATCTACCAGACTAAGATTTCAGACTAGCAGCTGAAATCACTCTGCAAGGTGGTGTAGGAGCTTGTTTGTGTTTTACTAAAACATGCAAGAATGAATGAAATGAAACACAAGGCATAAATCCTAGCAAAATCTCTTGAAACATAAGTTACTGCATAACACAAAAGCAAAGTACCCGGGTATACACAATGTGCACCAGAAATTTAAAATGAACTACAGTTATTCTTACAGCTGATAGGCGTGGTGCACTTTTTGGGTCAGGTCACCATTCATATTCTGGCTAAACCTCAACATGCCTGAGTACTTCTTACCTGACATATCTGTGACAAGTGACAAAAGGTGGAATGTGTACTGATTGGGCGTATCGCCAGTCAACCCCTCAATCACCTGTCAATCAATACACCAACCATCACACCCACTTCATCACCTGCCTGACAGTCAGCTGACCTGTTGTCTTCTCTCTATGCTTCAGTGAGGAAGTTCTTATTAACTTACTTATTGTTATGTCTGAAAGATTTATGTGCCCTGGAGGAAACTAGTCACCATCCTGTATGTTTAATATCCATATTAGACAAGAGAACTCGGTTGTTCATTGTACATTTGTTCTGCTGGGTGTTCTTGTTTATGGCCTGAACATGATGGACATGAAAAATGTTAATGGACATACGGATCGGTTAACAAGAAGAATTTAGCATTTATAGTGAATCATCAAATAATTAAGTCCCAATAAGCCGATCACCATTCTATATTCTCAAGCAACAAAGCTTTCAAACACAATATTTGGTTTTTGTACATCAAAAAGCTCCTTTCATTGAGTAATTACCAAAGCCAAAATAAAGAGCCACACTAAAATTCCATAGATATTTCAACATCCTGATATTTCTGAGTGTCCTGGCATCTGCACTCACAAGGATGGACAATCACAAGTATATTTATATGTTCTCTGGAGGTGTTCTTTTGTTGAGATTAAAATGACTTAATCAAAGTTAAGTCAAGTGATGAAGCTAAAGTCACAATTATTTAGCAACTTCACATCACAGAGTGAGTGAGTGAGTTTAGTTTTATACCGCACTTAGCAATATTCCAGCTATATGGCGGCGGTCTGTAAATAATCGAGTCTGGACCAGACAATCCAGAGGTCAACAACATGAGCAGTGATCTGTGCATTTGGGAACTTATGACATATTTCAACCAAATCAGTGACCACCCGATTCTGTTAGTCGCCTGTTACGACAACCATAGTTGCCTTTTATGGCAAGCACGGGTTGCTGAAGGCCTATTCTACCCTGGGACCTTCATGGGTCCTGACATCAGAGAACCTTTGCTTCCTTCGATTAGTACACAGTGAAACTTTGCTTTGAATTCTCTGTGGGTATGTCCTCGTATCTTGTCAAACAAAATGACTTGCCTCTTGTCACATACACAAGTTGTCTTTGAATATTCAAAGATTCAGAATTGGTAAATCTTGTAACAGGATTTGAGTCAAGATCTTTGTAATGTATAAAAGCGTAAGCAATCACATCAAGGGCTCAATTCTATCTCTGCTGGTAATGTCACTGACAGGTAACTGTAGCATCACTATTTCAACTTAAGTACCACAATCTATCAAAATGTTGTTCAGCAACAAAATCAGAATTTCTGAATTGATCCATCGGCGTTAATTCATTAAAATCTTTCATATGTGAAGCACTGAAACCAGCATATTTCATTTTTGTATCAACAAACCAAATGTTTTGACAATAATATGAATTATAGCAACATTACCATATAGCTACAGATATGTCCACCAAAACAGCAGGGACCTTTGAACCTAGGGACCTTCAAAAGCTTTTAGTTACGAGAAAGAGATCTTGACTTTAATGTTTAAAATTGGAGTGAGCGAATGAATGAGATTTCATTCCACTTTCAGCAATATCCCAGCAATATCACACCAAGGGATATCAGAAATGGGCTTCACATTTTGTACCCATGTGTTTTTGATGTGATGAGCAGACGCATTAATCACTAGTCTACCTCACAGTTCGATTTTTAGGATTGGAACACTGAGGACAAGCAAATAAAGTATGCTGAATCATCTTACCAAGCTGACATCTAATTAGTTGAAGGATATGATCATATATCAATACAAAGAATCATTAGCCCTTGGGTGATGAGCTTACTCCTTTAGCAGCTGAACCAAATAGTTATCACCAACAGGAAGCATAATGATGTTGCATCACAAATGATTAAATGGAAATGGCTAAGAAACCATCGTAACTGCATATTTTAAAGAATATTGTGGTTCCACTACAAATGTTGTTAATGTTTTTGATATTTCAGAAGTTTTCATTTCATCATTCATCATCACTATATCAATCAATTACCAACCTGACGTGAGCCCTGGTCTCTCAATTTTGTTTTACGTCATTAGACAGAAAAGACAGTGTCAGGGAACATAGAGAATTTCAAGACAAAAATTTAACACTGGAAACAGCGGAGTTACAAGAACAGTTCTGAATGTATTACCAAGGGAAGTAACTCCAAACTAGCATTGCACGAGACATGCACACAAGAAAATTAACAACCACCCATATATCAAGGGCAGTGAAATTTAAGGCTTTGTGACGGCTCTTTTGTCTTTTTCCTGGCTTTTAAGGCAAAAATAGATTTTCCAGGCTTTTAAGGCTAGGTACCCAAATTCCAGGCTTTATCAAAATTGTACGAACCCTGAATGTGGTCAGAACAAATCCTAAATATATTCAGCAAAGGTGATAACCTTAACTGAAAATTTGCTGCATTTCAAATCTATACAGTTCGCAAACAGAAAACATGGGCTACATATTGATGCAAAAATGGAGCATTTGCCTTTGCCCATAAAACAAGAACAATCCTCCCTTAAAGGTATGTTTGAATCAGTATTCCTTCTTTTTTTTCATTTTCATATTTTTCCATGTTTACAAATTTATAGTTCATTTGATCATTTACAACAGTACATATACGACACAATTTAACATATATGAAGTGCATAAAATATTCAGTATTCCTGTTGTTTGGTTCTACTTGTGATGAACTGAGTCAAAGTTGGGTAAATATCAGAATTCTGAACTGCAATAGTCTTGTTAAGGAATGCAATGTGATCGGTCATTTGCTATCGATTGTTTGGAAGTGACAAGAATTTTCAGTCCACATTCCTCAGTGCTACATGGCTTTAATGCAGATCTAATGGACATTGATCTTAATGGGTTATGCACTGAACATGATAGTTGCGTAGAGTGCATAGAACGTACATGGCATGCAGTCTTGGACTCAGTCACAAAAAAACTTACAGGACATGCTAGCAATCAGATAAACTAGTGAAGCTGGTTATGATTTCTTCTGTTGAACATGTTAAACTATGAATGAGTAAGTTTATTCTTACACTGATTTTAGGAATAATCCAGCAATATCTCGGCGGAGGACACCAATAATGGGCTTCACCCATTTTACCCATGTGAGGAATCGAACCCAGATCTTTGGTGTGACAAACAAACCTTTTAACCACAAGACTACCTTACTTCTCCCTGTTCAACCATGAATCTTCATTTGTCCTACAAACAACTAATTTATAATTTCTCAGGTCAAAAACCATGAAGACATTGTCTTTGAAAACTCTGCACCAAAGAAGCATAAATAAATTCAACATTTACCTTTTATCATGAATTTACATAGCATACTCGTATTATATTTTTTAAATCAATAACAAACTATTTTTGCTGTAAAATATGTTCATTTCAGAGACTGATTGTTAGTCTAACTTATCCAATATACCTTCTGAGAAGACTTAGCATAATAACCATTCAACCACTATTGATTCAGCTTCTTTCACTCACCTGAAGAACAATTTCACACCTGGCCAGTTGTTATTGTTGTAATAATAAACTGTAAACCACAAAGACTAAAAGCATGATAAGCAAAAACCTCCAAATCATCTTCTCGTCCTTTTTCGGAAACAGTGAATGACGTCATCTCCCCAATCTTATCCTACACAATGCAGCACAATACACAGTGACACACATCCTTGCTTTTGTCTTGTACATTGTTAGCAACCAGGATACTCCCTCTGACCTCACAACCAGGACAAGCAGCTTTCCAACCTCTACACCTGCATAACAAATACAAGCTGAAACAGTACCTACACAATATCACTTACTTTCTGTCAGTGGTAGAAAGGTCATCATAGTTATAAGCATCAGGTAAGATGATCTTGGCCAATGTACACAAATATACTATAGTGAATGCATCAGCACAAACATGAGTAACATCCTTTAGAAGTTCTCCCTAACATAAAGATCCGGGCTAGAACTAGTTGTCAGCAAACAACAATTGATGCATGTCGATGTATCCAAATTGCAAAGATTAATACTCATGATGTCAGTCACTAGATTGTCTGCACCAGACTTCGTGACTTATAATCCAAAACTGTGTTCCACAGGAGATATCGCTTGTGTGACATCAAATGATTGTTTTGACAGCAGATTTTGTACAATGCCCTGACAATGCTATGACATCATGAACTTGATGACATCACATCGCTATGACATCGCTGCACTGCAAGTCTAATGGTAGTACAGTGTTAAGAGATGTACATGTTTCATTGAAAACAATGAAGAATGATTTTTTATGATAAATGGGATCTCACTCTCGTGTCTACTGATATCAATTATATCAACACTCATTGATAAAGTTAAAATTATACTCGGCAAACCTAGGATATTTGTAACTTTATCAACTCTTGTTGATATAATTGATATTAGTAGACACTTGAGTGTGATTCTCTATTTACAAGTCACTGTTATATGGCTGGACTTAATAATTGCTGTCATAGAATGTGGGACAATATAGACATAGAAACCAGAATTTTTCAGAATTCATAGCCTTTGCTTCACATCTTTTCCCTGGTTTATTATGTCAAAGGGTACCTGGATAAAATGCCTGAATGAAATGCAAGTACATATCCACCACTCCATGTATGTATCTTCTATCTTCTATATCAGAAGCACAGATTCACCCAAAAACTTGCAGCAAATGTCAGTTCAATTTGCAAAACAGGAATTCAAAAATTCCAACACTGCCTTAAATCCTTTAACTTAATAATATTCATGGATTTTATTTTCAATTTTGCCCAACCCCTGCGGTTATGTACAAACACTTTAAATGAGTCAAATATAGATTTACCCACATTACTGTCAATCTGACAGAGATCCTTCTCAGAGTTAATTGTTTTTACATTCTTTCCAAACTAAGTCCAAACTCATGTTTAAAACTAATCATTTCACAATGAATGTTAAGTTTAATGAAGCTGACCTTACTTCACTAATTACAGACCCAAAATATACATGAAGAATTTTCAAATATTTTGAAGTACTGAAGGGATTCAGTGTGAAATGAGATACAAGACACCATATATGGCCTACCAAATCACTGCACACCAAGCATTGTTTGCAGTATCAAAATAACAGATTAATGCAATTGTATCTGAAACATAGAACTTGAAAACAAATGACAATATTTTGAACAACACAATTAAAAAAAATCCTAATTTGCTTGACAGCAGTTGGTATGAATGTATAACTGAGATACATGTTTGAATGAATACGGTATTTGGAGTCACAAATGAGAGCTTGATTTATAAAGTTTATTAGCACAGGTATTGGAATTGCATACTGCTATTGCCAGATGTTTTGCCAGATGTACACACTGTTGCTCTAGCAAATTCGTTCAGCCAAGAGTGCTACACTTTTTATCATGTTTATAAGGTAATAACATTCACTTCATAACTTGCCATAACTCATTCAGATCACCTGGAGCACACTTACTGACTTAGTGGCATTTAACTAGAAACCTACACCATGTACAGTGAGCTGATAGTCAGTGTCATTCTTGGACAATATAAACAAATTGAAGACAAAAAATGAAGAAATTTCATAAACTAATGACAAACATACTTGTCATTTAATGTCGATGATAATTATGACTTATAACCAGAATACTCCCTCTTAATCCTTTGTCATAACACTACTGTTGAAAGATACAGATTTTGGAAGTCCCTCACACTGCATGGAATTAAGGGTTGTACTGAGGTCCTTCAAGTTACACCTGTTGTACTATAATGAGGAGTGACCTCAATATTGACAAGGACTCACTGACTTCGTGGTAGGCCTTAGTGTACACATGATACATGACAATCACTGACATGATCATGAAAACTGACACAAACAGATGAAACATATTCAAGTTCAATTATTTAACAGAAGTGAGAAACTGGACAGGTGACACTACTAAATCTTTGGGACACTGCCCTCTAAATCTCATCCAGATATAACCTATATTTATCTATGAACCACTGAATACATTCCTGTTTTGTATTTGATGAAGACTTGTTGACTGCACAGAGTGACCATGATAGATGATGACTGACTACATGACAAACTGAGGCAGTCTCATACCTTACCTGTCATGGGAGAAAAAAAATCATTGAGCACATTCGAGATTTGTAACAAGATGTAATATCCACCAGCAAGCAATGGATTTAATATGTAACTAGCATTAATCAGGGATTTAAGGAATTAGGGCTACTTCACATTAAGTCTACATAGTCTTTATTCTGTAAAAACTCACAACAGAACAAAGTTGTATTAAAGACACCTTATTAATATTACATCTATAATTTGATAACTTCTGTGGACTGTCAGACTGACACATTTCATGTCCTGTTTTATCGTTCTCATGAAGTCATTATATCACAACAGCATCTTCTAAAACAAAAGGGTAAATATCCTAATTGGTTAAATGTGGAAAAAATAGAAGAGAAAGTAAACAAACCTTCACTATAAATTATCTGGCTTTTGCCAAAGTTGAAAACATATCCTGGTGAGTTTTATAACCAGTGTTATATCATCCTTGTCAAATTTACTGCTGAAAGAATTCACGGCAGACAACCAGTAGCAGGAACAAGCGGCAAGTGTATTTCTGGAGTGTATTGTGCTATGAGAATATCTGTTTTGCCCCTGGAGATAATTAACAATATTACTGATAGTTTTGAAGCAAAAAAGGAAAGCTATAGGTCTGTCTAGAAAGTACTCCATCTATATTAATACTTACGTAGTGGGAATCTATCACTTATTCTTAATGTCAATGCAGGTGGGCAACCCATTTAGGGAAGGTGTGTCCCATACTGTTAAATCATTGATGAGATCACCAGCACAGATGTTTCTGTGACATCATACACAGATACACATTCTCAGTTGACATCAATCCTTTTATTGTGAATTAAACATTCTAGGTGCAGCAGATGACATATTATCGCACTTGGTGAAAGAATTCTATGACACTTGATAACGAACTTTAAGCGATAATATGGTGCGAATAATACGTAATGACACGTGAATAAATAACTTACTACTGCTGACATTTCTGCTAAAACTCAGTCATTTTCCTAGTCAACTAAAGGTTCTTTTCACGGTTATTTAATTTGCGGCGAAAAAAATAGAAGTAATTTGTGTTCAGAAGCTTCCTACCGACGTCCATATGTCTCGCTGATAGTGTAACAGCATGCAGTAACAGCAAAGACAGTGAGTCATGAATGAACACAACTCGCTAGTAAAAACTCTCGATGTGGAGCAATGCAAATTCCATGACAAGATCCAACACTGCAGACGACAAAATCAGACCCACATATTATTATTTTTCCGAGAAACATTCCTTCGCTATCACATACACTATGAACATATTATCAATCGGAATCGTACCTTTAAATAATTGTTTGGATTTCCATGATGTACAGAAAAGAATATATCACGCTCCAGCTGCCATATTCCGAGAGAAAGTTTCTGACACGGCACATCACTCCGCCCTCTTTGCGGCGGCCATGTCTATTTTCTTCAGTAGTGTACTACCTCCGTAACAACTAATCATCGTCTGGCAAACAGGTGCATTCGTCTTCTGACAATGTGGAAATAAAAACCTATCATTTGCCTTGTTCCGGTAATTAATCTCGTCCTATTTATGTAAACACAGCATAATCATAAAACACGTATTAAGTTATTGACAGAATTATGACCACTGAGTTGAGACAAATATTTTTGGTAAATGTTAAGAATCGCTTGTTGTTTTGGTTACATCATATGAATTAGTTTTGATCATGCACAAACAGACAAACACTGATGTGTTATATATAATACATCAATCATAATTTAAATGTGCACACCAGTATTGGATTTCATCATAGAAACCCATCCGCGGTTCTAAAATTATTGAATCTCTGCAATGTGTTGTTTTGGAGGAGTGCATTTAAATTCATTTCTTTGATTACTTGTGATGTCTGTAACCTATTTTCAAAAGCTGATTGTAATGGCATTTTAACACGTTCAGAGTAACCTTACAAATATCAACTGTTGAGATGACCATGGAAGAATTGACGGCTGTTCATCTCTAACATATGCAATATGTTACAGGAAAATAGTGTCCATCTGGTTCATATAGGATTTCCATTTTTGACAAGCACTTGTTGATGCCTGTCTGACTCTAATAATAAATAATGTCACTCTTTAACAAGTTTGATCACAAGACCGATCAATCTTCAATCAGCGGATCATATTGATCATGTTAAAGGATAAGTAAAACATAAATCAAACATGGACAGTTTTAAGCATGGAAAAAAGCACGTTGCCAATGAGTTTCACTTTTTACCTTGCCCTATAAGATGTTAGATTTGATACTCTTCCTCGTCTTTTTGTGGTAACAGCGCTAAGCAGTAGTAGTAGAAGCAGCAGCAGCAGCAGCAGCAGCAGCAGCAGCAGCAGTAGTAGTAGTAGTAGTAGCAACAGCAGCATTAGTAACCAAAGTGGCAGTACAAGTAATAGTTCTTAGTAGTTAGTAGAAGCAGTATCAGAATCCGCCGAAGCAATATAGGAGTATCAACATTAGAAGTAACAGGGAAAATAGAAATGAACCAGGGAACGTGATACTTCCATGGTTAACTTTATCGTGCTCTCCTCGAATACTTAATATAACGTAAACACAGCAAATGTGATCGATCTCGTTTTATACCGAGTGTGTGCTTAACACAATTTCCACTCTAAACATCCATGGGTGTGGTCCAAGAAATTCTATTTGCATTTTAGATAAAAACGAATGTTATGATACATATGCCGCCTGTATGTATCATATAGCGACTCTATGTATGCATCACCAAAAAATCGAAAAGTCATTTTTTGACTTATTTATATCACAACCTTTCTCTCTGATTTATATGATAAACCTATGTACACATATTTGCCCCCCCCCGTGTAAGTAAATGTAACGTTTTGTATTCACAGTATAATGCTCCTCACAGCTATATGAGTGTTATGTATGGATGTCGACAACGCTCATTGTACATCAATAACAGGTGTGAAGTCATGCAAAGAGCTTGACCGCCTAGTTTCAGGTCACGCCTATACTAAAATTGCGTTTGGGTACACTCATCAAGATGTTACGGTTCATTTCAGGTCAAGTGAAGGAGAACAAATATGCGCAGTGGTGCATGTTCCAGTTAGCAACTGGGAAGATGGTTTCCGGATGTTCTAAATGTAATGAATGCCTGCCTGGGAACTGTATGTTACTCAGAATGTACGTCACGTTACTTGCTCTCTTGTGACGGTTCACGCTCTCTGTGACGTTCATGCCTTCTGTGAAGTGTCATGACTTCTGTGACGTTTCACGCTGTCTGTGACCTTCCATGTTTTTATGACGTTCCATGCTTTTTTATGACGTTCCATGATTTCGATTCTGACTTGTCAAACGTTATGTGACATTTCACGCTCTCTGACGTTTCAGTCTTTCTTGACGTTTAACACTCTATGGCGCTTCATAGTGTAACTTTCCACGCTTCGTGACATTCCATGTCGTCTCTCATGTTTTATGCTTTGCCAAACGTTACTCGCTTTCTATGACCTTCCATGCTTTCCCCTATAGTTCCTATTTCCTCTGACGGTGCATGCTTCTTCTAACCCTTCTTGCTTCATGTGACGTTTCATGTTGTTTCTGTCGTTTCATGTCGAATCATTCCATTTCATGCATTATCTGGCGTTTTATGTCTTTCTTTAAGCAGGCCTGTCTCTGTCCCGAATACGTGTTCTTTGCAATTGTATGTGAATGGTTTTACACCAAACAAATACATGCATATTGTTGAAATCGTATACCGACAGAACAAACGTCTCGGGGTACAATAAAATAGTCTCACCCATCCCCATCCATTCAAATAAGCTCACTTAATGTTTTGGTTCCTCTTGTTGATGTCAGTTACATAAATAATAAAATGTTTTGTGCCACTAGAATCAGTACAAAATTACACTTTTCTGTTTGAAAACATAATTAAATAGGTCCAAAACAGAGATTTGTGCTCAATTGATTTGGATAACCATTTAAAACATTCCATGTACGTGTTGATTACCTTTCACTATAGCACAAATGCACTTTCATCTAGTATTTGATCGGCAGTTTGGTGAGCAATGACAAGAGGAAATAACAATTAAGGCAAGACGTTGAACATCGACAACAGCTGCTATATACGTGTTTGACAGCTGGCGAGGGGGATGCCAAAACTAGAGGAGAGAAATATGACACAGAATCAATTTTTGAAGTCTCGCGAGCATGAGTCACTGTTCTAGCGTCACGCCAACCTGGTGCTCGACACTACAGGAATGCATGACGCTCGACCAGGGCCACTGTTAATAACAGTGTGGCCCTGAATGTACCCCATTATCATTGATAATTCAACTGATTTTACCTGGTCGCTTCATGTCAAAAGCGATGTGTCATGAATTGATCTTTGAAATTTAACGGTTTCAAATTACACTCTATGTCATTTCAAAGTTAGGCTGCTTTGTTTGTTGGTCTTCAAGAATGATATCAACAAGTCGTCAATGCAGAAATTACAGAGCTAAACAGATTGGTGAATATATACGTTTATCGATGCTGTAGACTAGCCAAGTGAAGGAAGCACTCGTTCGTCAAAGGGGTTCGATTCCTACAAGGTTCGAATTTTGAAGCTAATTTGCGATTCCCCTGCGTGATGTTGCTGTAACTTTGTTAAATTGGCATAAATCTATACTCATTCACTCACTAAACTAAGTTTTGCTCCATAGTTTGGTTATGACAGTGCATCATGTTATTTGTTAATATCCGCAATGACAGAATCGTTGTATAGTACTTACTTGATAAAATGGGGAGTGACTTTAATTTTGTGCCATTTTTAGCAATATAATAGCAATGTCACAGCGTCGGACACCAGAAATGGCCTTCATCCATTGCAACCATTGCAACCTGGTGTCTTCGGTATGACTGGCGGACGCTTTAAACGTTAAACGACCACACCGCCCCATGATTGAGTCCGAGTCAGATTGTATTCAGTAGGGATGACTTGAATTGGAAGAACCCGTAAAGACCCGTGTTATAATTCGTCCTCTTGCTTGGTCTGCTTTGAGAGACATTTGGGTAGTAAAGAAGGATGAAGGATATAA
Source organism: Haliotis asinina (assembly GCF_037392515.1). Taxonomy (NCBI): domain Eukaryota; kingdom Metazoa; phylum Mollusca; class Gastropoda; order Lepetellida; family Haliotidae; genus Haliotis; species Haliotis asinina. Next base: position 23,532,536 of record NC_090281.1, on the reverse strand, counting down.
TAGATGAACAAGTTCTTTATTGCTTTGAGAGCGACGTTTCGGTGCATCACTTCACGTGTTTTATAGCGGTGTTGTAAGAAGACGTTGTTTATCAATATATTATCATCCTTTCTTTCTTGTTTGTCGCAAGAGGCTACTAACGCCGCTGATTTATGTGATGCATGTTATCGTATCATAGTTGCTTACATCGATGTTCATGACGTCAATCACTAGATAGTCTTGCCCACACTTAATTATCCATATACGGACAGCTGGGACACTGTATGAATACAGTGTAGTGCTGAGTATGAAAACAAACAAACATAAATTGGAACAATATCCGAAATATACTGCATCTGTAGACACTTGCTAGCAGCTTTTAGGTGTTATCAATGTTCAGTTGTTTAACAAAACTGACACAGTACCTGTTTCTATTCTATGTCTACTGACCGACAATAAATAGTCTCAAAACAGCAAGAGGAACATCGAACAGAGATGCAAATACATCATCAAAAGTTGCATTATTGAATCTAGAATACTCTTATCAACAACAGACAGTTACATGCCAAAATACACATTTTTATTGTGATTCAATCAATAAATACAACTAATTAGCCTAAACAATGGCGTCATTTGGCGTGATACACCCAAAGTTTCTGTTGAGATAGATATCTGGGACAAACCTCGTCAGGGGAAATCAAAGTAAGATTGGTTATAATTTTATCACGGTTTATTACAGTTCATCAGGGTCGTCTAATCTCGAAATCAGAAATATCACAGCGAGCTAGCTAGAAAGTCAGATAATTGCAGAAGAGTGTCACTTTGTTGAGGCAAAGCATCACAATAAGAGAGAATTTGGATTCTTATCCTAATGCAAAAAGGGAGGCAACTATGTTTTCACAATAGAGACGAACAGATAGTTCTAGCAGATAGTTCATCCCCATTCTCTTCCCAAATACTTGTGAACCCCAACTGAATCCTATGGTTTTCACTAAGACTTGCATGATGTGTGAATCAGTGGTTTTAGCTTTCTTTGTCGTTTGAGCCCTCATAAAGCAATATTCAAGCTAAATGATAGAGGTCATAAATACCTGAACGTGGACTAGACGATCTGGTGGTTGACATCATGAGCATCGATCTAAATATACTGTTCTCGCCAATTTTCAGGGGTTTGTTTATGTAGAGTGTACATGTGTGTGCGTGCGCCTGTGCGGATATTTCTTAACACCACACAAAGCAGTATTCAAGTTGCACCAAAGCGCCTCTTCATGGTCAAGTCTGTACCGCACAAACTAGTGAATGATATTATGAGCAACTATTACTTAAGCTAGTAGTCAGCTAGCGACCAACGTATGCCACTCCTAGCCTAGGGAAGGCATAGTGTAGTTATCCAGAATAAAACCGGTTAAATTTGGCTATTTCACTGTAAGCGGTTACGGTATACCCCGAGACTAGTGTCATATTGCGTAATATGATCGATATGCTGTGATGTAATCATATATAGTGTGATGACACTTTACGTAACGTCAACAGTAGAGGCTACATTGCGTCCACAGTACCGTAGGCGCGTGAAGGTATCATAATTTGCATGCCTCATCATTACAAATTCATCGCTTATCTTAAACATAGAGATAATAGTTATGGCAAAATTTACAAATATAGGTATAATATGGGGTTGTCTTCCACTGAACGTCACGCAACCTTCACAGTCGCAATGTAGTTTACCTTATTTCCTCTAATAAGCACCGTTGAAAAAGCAGAGGAAATAAACGTCGGACTTCCAATGAGCACTGGGCACGTTCTTTATATATACTCTTCAAAAAAAAAGTAGGGGAACCTGAACTTAGAAGTCTGGTAGAAAGAAAACCCATTGAGGAACGTTACAATGACATTCATCTTGTGTATGCAGCATCACTTCACGTTATCGCCACACTCAAATACAATGCATATGAAGCACGTGCACAACGTGTGTGCCTCCTACACGTGCATGGGGTGTCATTATGAATCGTGACTTTTTTCAGGCAGGTCGATAAATCACTGTAGACAATTTTCTCCGATAATTTTCTTGCATCTGTGCATGGTCAGGGTTTTCAAGTTCAAATCACACATTACTGATTGAAAATTGTAAACCTGAAATTTTCATGTCATACTCCAGTCACCTAAGAAGGGGGATAACTGAACGAACAGCTTTGCTTTGAATGAAATCCATGTGGTGATGCATTCTCAAAACATCCTTTGTTATTGTATCAACATTGATTCAATCCCTTATATCCCCCAATCTCGACAATCGCACAGTGAAAGCACAGTTCCTAGTTTTTGAAAAGTATATGTATTCTCCCTTGACCCCTAACTAGATGTGTTAAGGAACAATGCGGCAGTTGTGACGGGTACAGCTCTGTCTGTGGGTCCGAGAAACCTCACGAGCATTGGAAACATGTCAGGAAAATCATGCACTGACATACCGTGTTTCCTCTATTAAGCGCCGTGTATAGACTGACTGGTTGTGACAAAGTGATGGGACCAAAGGACAGATGGACAGAATGAACCTTTTGCACTCAACCCCGCTCAGGGTACTGGTATTTTAATCTCTAATAAACGCCGGGCCTGTAATATGCGTCGTGTCTGGAGGTCCGTTGAAAAAAAAGAGGAAATACGGCACTTGTTTACAGCTCTTTAATAGGCGCCGGGCCTGTAATAAGCGCCGGGTCTCCAATACACGCCTGGCCTGGATGTGTGTTGAAAACAACAAAAAATCTAGAACGCTTATTAGAAGAAATGCTGTATACATGGGAAAAACGGGCTGTAAGCATAACCGTAAAGTCACAGTGACACGCAATGACCCAGGCTGACGATCTTGACATGAAGGCCTCTATCACCCTTTTCCGTCATCATCTATCTTCAGATCAGGACTAGACCATGCTTGTCTAAAGAGGATCGGGTAGTGAAACTCGCTGACTTGGTTGGCACGTGTCATATATTCGTCACGTAGGTGATAACTCATGATGTCAATCACTGGATTGTTTTGCTCGGACTCCATAATTTACAGATCGTCGTCACATACGGCAACATTTCTGAGCGGGAGGGAAACAAGCAAACAAACAACAACAAAAAAAACCCTGTCAATTACACGTATTTATTTGATGAAAACGGGTATTGCATGTTTGTTACCACACAGTTTATCTTTTAATTTAATATACATTTGTGTTCTATGTATTGAGGTTTTGTGCTACATATACAACATTTATGAAAAAAAAAGCAGATGAGAAGAGGGGATACTTCGATGCCAGTCAAGACTCGGGTTAGAATAGACTAACAGCTAGTCTATGAAATGAACATATTTTACTGAAAAAACGTTCACAGTGAAAAAAAATAATGAAATGGAGCCCTGGGACTCTTCATTTTCAGAGACTAAACAAATCTGCTGAGCGATAATTTCTTGGAATTTCTCAACACATGCAAAGATTCTTATCACCAATTACTGACACGCCTCTGAAGGTGTATGTGACAGGACTTCTTATTGTCCCCAACATCACCCTACCCAGCCCGACCCCTACTCCCTCTCAGTGTGGTGTGGGCAGCTCAGGGGAAGTATCAAGTGTCGCAACCACAGAGCTCAGGGTTAGCATCTCTTGAGACTAATGCTATGGCTGAAAAACTGGATGTATCCAAAACTCCAACAAAGATATCAAATATAATTTTTCTGTCAAATCAAAATACTATGTCTGCATTATATACGGCAGTTTCATTGAAATCACATGGAACAAGAGAAAACTGTTTATTGGAAGTAGTAACACAGCCATGTCTTTGACTGAAATGTTTTACAATTAACAGTTAACAGGAAATGTTCAACACACACAGCGCGTAGAATATGTTCACATGACGTCACTCATATGGACAATACTTTGTGCCGTCTTGTAAAACCCTTTGAAAAGACTGCCATAAGGAAATCTAGACTTGCCACATTTTCTAGACTTGCGTATATATACTTGGATATATATACTTCAGGGTCTGTAGGACAGACTAGGGTTAGAACTGATCCTCAGTAAACCATGCTTGTTAAAGGTGACTAAATAAGCGGGACTGGAAGGTCAGGCTCGCTGACTCGTATGTTTGACCGAATATCAATTGTGTAGATGCTCATATTTTTGATCACTGGCTTCTCTGGTCAAAGCTCAATTACAGACTGTCGCCATATAGCTGGAATATTGCTGAGTGCGACTTTAAACAACCTATCAACCAGCCAGCCAAGGACAGTTTGAAAGAGAGTCTAAGTACGCTTCATTGACTTTTGATGCCACAATCGAGTATATTTGACTCCTACTGAGAGCCAAATATGGTATACATGTTTTACCATCGGCATCAGTGATTCAATATTATTGTTTTTACGTTGAAATTCAGTTTTATATTGTATCGTAGTCTTGTAGGCCAGGCATAACTCCAACGGTGTTGAATAAAATGACTGCTATGTAATTATAATGAGATGCCACTTCAACTCAGGGGCGGTGGGGTAAAATAGTCTGGTGGTTTAAGCATTTGCACGTCACCCTGAAGACCCGGGTACGATTCTCCAAATGGATAAAATTTCTGGATCCTATTTCTGGTGTCCCCCTCCGTGGTATTGGTGGCGTTTTTAACTGAGCTCACTCACTCACTCGCTCGCTCGCTCTCACTCACTCACTCTCATTCACTCACCCACTCACTCACAGGATCCTGGCGTATATCCAACACGGTGCTCCTGTTCTCTATTCCTATTTCTTTACAAGTTACAAGTCTTTACAAGTTTCTTTGCCCAGTTAAGGTTATCATACCTGTCAATACGTGCGTGTGTTTGCACGCACGCGTGCGTTCTAGTCAGAAACAATGCGGTTTTCTTAAGAGGTAGGTAACTGAAATACTAGTACCTTACCACGGTTGATTATGAACATTCCACAGAGACACAGTATTCTGTCTCTGCGCCCACCGAATGACGGCAACGCAGGGTAACAAGAAGTAAATTGCAGATTAAGTTTACTGCGACCGAGGATCGAACCACCGACCTTCGACTAGCTATTATCATTATTTGTGGAATGGCAATTTGTTGTTGAATTTACTAATGACAAAAATGGATTCTGGGGATTCGTTGGACACGTTGTTTGCTGGGTGTGTTGCGATAAAGTTTTCATTCCGCTTTCGGAATATATTCTACTTTTATAATAACCCCACACTTCCGTTTTCCGACGGCATGGGTGATATTCCGGACGGTTGGGAGAAGAGAACAAGTCGATCCAGCGGTAGGTTCTCAGAAAACTCAGTCTTCATCCATTTCATGCAAATATTTTGTTTTTTAAATATTAGGGCAGACACGTGTCACCTTTGTATTAGTTAATGCACTTGTTTTGTTTTTAATGAATTTGCCTGTCAAGAGGTATTTTCCTACATAAAATTTGACAGGTTTTAGAAAAGCCCGCTAATGATATGTTAAACGGGCGACGATATAGCTGATCTTTAGTTTTGGTCTGTCTACGCATTTAGAATTTAATTTGAGGTCTTAGTTTACCTCATCTTAATAATATAATTTTGGAATTCCTGATGGACCTCTGGTAGGATTGTAAGAAGATGAATGTGCGTGTCTTGTTAGAATCAAATTTAACGTGTCTTTGTTGTTTGCAATCTTGCCATTCTCTCTGCTTTTTATATCTTTTATCCAGTGATACAAAACAGATATCATTTTCAATATTATTAAATTCAGGTATCATGCTTATTATTAACTATGAATCAATAACATCAAAAGGTTATAAATTATTAGATCAGGTGTAGGTGGAGATCAAATGTATAAAAATATACACCCAAAACAAAGTGTTGTCTATGAGAAGATCCTTGTTTAATATCAGCAAAAATACTTTCAACATGCCAATGTTGGCAAGATTGTCTCTTGTAACTTGTAATGCCACAAACACATTTGAAAGCAATTTGGTATTGAATCAGGCCTACCATACAAACGTTGAATAAATCATCCAAACTGAACTCATGTACACCAAACCAAAACTCTTATCCACCAAAAACAGAACAAAAATCCCCAGAAACTGTCACAATATCCTATAAAAGTAAAACTGAAACAAACCCCCTATAACGGAAAACTAATCGTTTGAAGTGGAAACAAAACTACAGCAGCGCCTGAGAATGGTTGCAGAGTGCACAAAACGGCCGTCATAGCATCCTGACACGGCATAAATAGCATCAAAGATGGCGGAGACGAACAGACTGTAGTCAATAATGTTTTTCATCACCATGAGTCTAGTCTTGAAAATTTGATATCGGGATGTAGCACATCAACACCTAATTGTATTAGGCTTCAAACCTATGCTCAGACTTCTCAGAGTCAGGCTTGCGATTCTGCACAATTTGGTTCCCTGTTCGACCGAATAGGGTTTGTTCCGAAAATGTCAACATCTGAGCGTATTCAGTGTAAAAAGAAGTTAAAACTCGGACTACATTGCGTTATCATCATCAGAGGAAACAAAAACTTGCTAGTAATTTCAATTATGAAGTGTGTATCAGGATGGTTTTCCATTCTGCAGTCTTCATCTCCATGGTCGTCAAAATTTTCCATACATCCATACATCATTTAACAAAAATTACAATAAAATAATGCTTAAATTGTGGCACAGACATTCGTCTGTCTTAGTTCTTGTAAGCCTCAATATGTTGCCTCCTGTGGATTTGAAGCAGAAGTCCCTGCCCTAATCAGTGGATTGAGTTGGCACTCGTTTCCTTTATTGTGAAAGTCAAAATGACATTGACACGGCCGTTTTGTGCGCTCGGCAACCATTCTTGGGTGCTGTTGTAGCTGATTCGCAAGTTTTGTTTCCATTTCAAACGATTAGTTTTCCGTTACAGGGCGCTTGTTTCGGTTTTAGAGGATATTGTGGCAGTTTCTGGTGATTTTTGTTCTGTTTTGGTGTGTAAGATTTCAGTTTTGATGATCTGTGTTCACCGTTAGTATGTAGGCCAGTTGAATGAAGTGTCCATGATTCAGTGATTTAGACGCAAAATGCTGAATGTAGGTCAGTGACTTGCAACAAAGTGAGAAAAAGGATGTAATCATATGCAAAGGTCTGTGATGAAACATAACAACAAATGAATGCAACATTGGATGAATAAAAATGACTGGCCAGTAAATGTTGTGACAAGAAAAACACATAACTGAGTCTCCATTTTTGATCCAGACAGTTTTGGGATGCAAAGACAAGCACTGGTCAGAATTCTGTGACAATTCTTGTTGGTCATGGATTATTTCATAAAACTGATTCTGTGAGTTCTGTTACACAAACCAACTGTCAAACTGAAAATTTATCTGCTAATTACCATTGTGGGATAGTGGAGAAATGGTGTGGTCATAGTCTGGGGTTGTTAGCATTGTGGTGCAATGCCTTTTGTTTGGTATGTGAGAACTTACTCTCAGATACTAGTGTCCATCTGGCAAAGAAATGCATAGATTTTGAGAAAATGATTGGATTTATAGACATTTTAGAAAATGTTTGAATAGGGTAATAAAAAGTGAGTGAGTGAGTGAGTTTAGTTTTACGTCGCTTTTAGCAATATTCCAGCAATATCACGGCAGGGACATCAGAAAATGGGCTTCACACATTGTGCCCATGTTGGGGAAAGGACCCGTGTCTTCGGCGTGACAAGCGAACGCTTTAATTGCTAGGCTACCCCACTGCCTGGTAATAAAAACATGGTGCAAAAAGTGAAAATACTGATTACAATATTCTGAACCGAATGCAAAATACAGTGGTTCTACTCATGGCGCTTTATACCATTTCACCCCTAGTGATTGATGTACTGGACATACCATGTTTCCATAAAAGATTGGTGTTTCAAAAATTATTTTATCCATGTATTCAGCTGGACCACTGGGTCTCTGTAGACAACTTTTCTCTTATTGGCTGTCAACCATGGTCATTCAGGACCAGTCAGAATACTGACCGATCTATGACAATCCATGTACAAAATTACGTATCAAGCATGTCCCCAGGTCAAGCCTTCCTATGTTGCCCCATGTTCCTGCTATCTCCCAATCCTGTTAAATCAGCATTGGATACTGTTGACAACTTTTTATCCACACTAGCATGCATTACCATGGATACTGAGGTCTTATGCTCACCTGGATTCCTTGTTGTAATTGACCCATGAAGATGCAAGAATATTGCCGAGTGCAGAATTGAATAAGAAGCGAAAACAAATATTTCCATTTCTTTTCCATATATCTGTGTGTGGTGTTAATCAAAATCAACCAACAGTGTTTTATGTTCCTCAGGTAGAGACTACTACTTGAACATCTACACAAAGGAAAGTCAGTGGGACCCACCATCAGAGCCTGCCAAGAGGATGAGTACAAAGACTGTACGAGCATCACACCTGCTAGTGAAACACCGTGGCTCTCGCAGGCCCATGAACTACAAGAATGAGGAGATAACTCGCACCAAGGAGGAGGCGATGCAGTTACTGCTAGGTGAGGAAGGTGTTGCAGGGTGGGGAGGAGGCTGTAGTGTAGGGAAGGTGTTGCTGGGTGAGGAGGAGTTGCTGGGTGAGGAGGTGCAGGTTGGGTCAGGTGTTAGTACTGTTACTGGGGATGGAGGGGACTACAGTACAGGGTGGGGATGGCTGCAGGTTGGGGAAGGTGTTACAGGGTGAGGAGGGGCTGAAGGGTGGGGAAGGTGTTGCTGAGGAGGGGCTGAGGATGAGGAGGGACTGTATGGTGGGGAAGGTGTTGCAGAGTGAAGAGGGACTGAAGGGTGGGGAATGTGTTGCAAGGTGAGGAGGGGACTGAAGGGTGGGGAAGGTGTTGCAGGGTGAAGAGGGGCTGAAGGGTGGGGAAGGTGTTGGAGGGTGAGAGGGACTGTCGGTTGGGGAAGGTGTTGCAGGGTTAGGAGGGACTGTAGGGTGTGGGAGGTGTTGCAGGGTGTGGGAGGTGTTGCAGGGTAAGGAGGGACTGTAAGGTGGGGAAGTCGTTGCAGGGTGAGGAGGGACTGTAGGGTGGGGAAGGTGTTGCAGGGTGAGGAAGGGACTGAAGGGTGGGGAAGGTGTTGCAGGGTGAAGAGGGGCTGAAGGGTGGGGAAGGTGTTGGAGGGTGAGAGGGACTGTCGGTTGGGGAAGGTGTTGCAGGGTTAGGAGGGACTGTAGGGTGGGGAAGGTGTTGCAGAGTGAGGAGGGACTGTAGGGTGTGGGAGGTGTTGAAGGGTGAAGAGGGACTGTAGGGTGGGGAAGGTGTTGCAGGGTGAGGAGGGACTGTAGGGTGGGGAAGGTGTTGCAGGGTTTGAAGGGTGTTGCAAGGTGAGGAGGGGGCTGAAGAAAAGCTACAGGGTAGGGTGGTGGATGGACTTGTTGGAGGGAGCCAAGGGGGGATGCATTGCATGGAGGAAGCTATCTGAGTGTGTGCGACGGGTGTGTGTGCGGGGTGGTGGTGGACGGTGTGTGTGTTGGAAATGGGATGTAGAGGGAGATGCATGGTGGCAAGTTAGGATGGCATTGTAGGGCAAGGAAGGGGCTGCAGAGGGAGATGAATGGTGGCAAGTGAGAACGGCATTGTAGGGCAAGGAAGGGGCTGCAGAGGGAGATGAATGGTGGCAAGTGAGAACGTCATTGTAGGGCAAGGAAGGGGCTGCAGAGGGAGATGCATGGTGGCAAGTTAGAACATCATTGTTGGGCAAGGAAGGGGCTGCAGAGGGAGATGAATGTTGGCAAGTTAGGACGGCATTGTAGGGCAAGGAAGGGGCTGCAGAGGGAGATGAATGGTGGCAAGTAAGAACAGCATTGTAGGGCAAGGAAGGGACTGCAGAATGGAAAATGAACTTCTTAAACTCAGCAAAAATATAAACTTGACACTCATTTTTGAAATAGTGTTTTGAGACTTTTCTTGAAAGAGTTTTTGTTGTGATTATATTTAAATCCATTGTCAAGGGCATTACGTCACACATTCATTCTACTGGTTGGGCCTGCATAGCAAGGGGTAGAGCAGTGGCTGCTGAAATCACGTTTCCATGTGCCACAAGTTGCGTGACCTATTGGTACATGTGCATTTGATCTCACAGTAGCAGAGTAGAATGTCATCTCAGAAAAACACGATTTTGTGGTTAATTATTCACTAATTTGCAATGCCCATTGTCAAAGAACGTGCCATTTGTATGCTGAATACGAGAATGTCCGTCACTGATGTTGTGAGGGTTATGGGATGCAGTCAACAGACCATCTGTAATCTCCAGACACGTGTCCATCAAACTGGCACCACAGCTGACCGCCCCCTTCCTGGTCGACCACATCTGGTGTCACACGCAGAAGACCGACAGATTGTCTGACGTCATTTGTGTAATCGGTTTGTAACTGCCACATCCACTGGGAATGTATTGTTTGGAGCTCTGCTCGTCGACCATATCGTGGACCAATTCTAAACCGCGAGATTGGAATGGGGTTGTGTTTAGTGATGAATCAAGGTTCACATTAACCTTTGCTGATGGAAGGGTTAGAGTTTGGAGAAGATGAAGAGAACGCAATGCCCAGCGTTGCGTACAGGAAGTAGATTGATTTGGGGGCGGTAGCATTATGGTTTGGGGTGCTATCAATGGTCATGCTTGATCCCGACTCATTGTCATCCAGGGAAACCTTAATGCGGCAGCACAGAGGGATCAGGTGCTCATTCCAGAGCTTTTGTCATTCATGGCAGCTTATGGCCCTGGTCTGACTTTCCAACAGGATAACGCCAGACCTCATACAGCCAATTTAAGAACGAATTTCCTCAGGAACGCTGGCATCAATATCATGGAGTGGCCCTCAAGATCTCCCGACCTCAACCCCATAGAGCATGTGTGGGATGTGTTTAACAGGCGGCTTCATCAAGTAAGGAACCCTCCACAGAACTTGCAGGAGCTTGGTGTTGTGTTGATACATATATGGTGGCGCATTCCCCAAGCTGTGTTCAGACGCATCATCTAATCCATGAGGAGACATTGTATCGCAACTGTGACCACCCATGAAGGACACACCCGATATTGACATGATTTCATGAAGTTGTGACTCACAGTTTTTGATCATGTACATTGTAGTCGCATTTCCATTGGAACCAATTCCATGACAAACATGATCTGTATGTTCTAGCATCTGTAATGACAAGAAAATTGAATACAATCGTTATTTCAAACCCATTTTCTAAAATGTTCAAATTATTGACTTTGAAACGAGTGTAAAGTTTTTATTTCTGTTGAGTTTATTTGGGAGGAGTTTATTGAAGAAACATGGCATTATTTTTTTATGGTAACTGTAATTCTGCTTTTGTTATTTCCAGGTTATCGTCAACAGATAGTGTCTGGTCAAGCAGAGTTCGGTGACCTGGCTAGAAGGCACAGTGACTGCAGCTCAGCAAAGCGGGATGGTGACCTGGGACCCTTTGGGCCAGGCCAGATGCAGAAACCTTTTGAGGATGCCACATTTGCCCTGGAAGTTGGCCAGCTCAGTGAACCTGTCGATACAGACTCTGGTGTACATATTATTTTCCGCACAGCATAAGTCTTTCTCTCAACACTCATCAAAGAAGTCATTGTTACAGTCACATTGTTGCCCCTACATTATTGATATCAGTAACCATAGCAACGAGAAAGTAGAGGTTGCTGTAGAGTAATATGATATCAGAGATGCCAACCTCTACGGTTTTATTGTAGTCGCTATGAATTTTAGCATGAAACTGCGCCAATATGAATGCACTGGAAATTCTGCGAAATTTGTTGTAAATTCATTCAGTTTCACATGTATAAATACGAAAACATATATTTTTACTGATTTGAGACACTGATTCATCAAAATGAGATGACAAGGTAAAATGTAATGCTGATAATTTGGAAATCTGTGAAATTGAAGCTTCAGGCTTGATTACGGTCATATTATCTTTCTCAGAACCCATCTTGATATTTTTAAAGTATTCAGTTGATTACTAATTTTATGGTCTAACTACTAATTTTGATCTTTGAAACTGCTATTGGCAACGCTTTGGGTATGGCATCTCTGTGATATGGTAAATAAAAATGATCTATGAACTGGAACGTAAAGAATTGACTTATCTATTTTGACCGTGTTGTCTACAGAAATTATTTAAGGTTTCAACTTTTTCTTTAAATTTGTTGGACTTTTCCATGTGCTATTGATAGAGGAAACCATATGGTGATGCTGATTCTTATATATATCATCTATGGCTCATTGCACTAATTGTTTTTTCCAAGGTGAAGGATGTACATTTATGAAGTATGTCTTTTTGACAACTTTTAGAATCAGTTTTGTCAATTTTGCCCATGGGATTATTATTTGATATTAAAAATGGTCATTATTTCTATGTCTGTTTACTCTTAATATTTTATGATCTGTGAAAAAGTTGTAAGTACCAAACAGGATTATCAGTGATTCTGTTGAGTGGAATATATAGCAGCTAGATCTTAGTTCCTCCTGCCCTTAAAGATGCAGACTGGAAAAGGTGACTATTTTTCTTGTAAGAGGTGACTAACGGAGTGGGTTGTCAGACTTGCTAACTTGGTTGAGATGTTATTGGTTCCCAGTTGTGCAGTTCAATGCTCATGCTGTTGATCACTGGATTGTCTGGTCCAGACTGCATTATTTACAGAATGCTGCTATATAGCTGGAATATTGCGGAGTGCTTAGTACTACTTGCTCTGAGTTCTTGCTACCCAAGTTGAAAGCACACAGCTCTGACACCGACATTTAATTTCAACTTTTCTTCAGAATTACCTTTTGTCTGACCAGGCAGAGTGATGCTTATCTAAGCATTACAGTCAGAATGTGTTTTCTAATCATACAATCTCATGAGATGGTGACATAAGGTATTCCCAATGAGAGTTCTAGGCCTAAGTTTTCCAAAATCTGGTTATATTATCTGAGAAAGAAAAAATGGGCAATGTCCTGTGCTTTTCCAGTAAACAATATTGAAGGATCTAGTTTGGAACTTTGGCTAACTGTGCCCTTGTCACATCACACAAATTTGGTACTAGTATTGATGCAGTTCCTACACTTGAATCTTATATCAATGTATACATAACACTAGGCAGATGGACACCACTGTCTTGAAAGAATTTGAGAAAGGTCATTCATTGATTAGCTGAATGCTTGCACAGGGTAGCTTTGTGAGTGAGTGAGTTTAGTTTTACGCTGCTTTTAGCAATATTCCAGCAATATCACGGCGGGGAACACCAGACAATGGGCTTCACACATTGTACCCATGTGGGGAATCGAACCCGTGTTGTCGGCGTGACGAGCGAACGCTTTAACCACTGGACTACCCCACTGCCCCTGTAGCTTTGTGATATTGTTGCGTTTAATACACCTAGAATTGGGCATATTGTGACTGTGAAATGTCAAGTTAAAATGTTTTTCTTTCTTTTTTCATTTATGCAGAGGCCCAGATCAGCTGAAAATGCGGGTAAAATATGCATAGAAGTTTCCAACTGTGCATGAAATGAAAAATACAGTGACAGTTACTGAAATCATTTCCATTATACTCAGGTTGGTTCTGATCAGGTATTACACAAGATAGTTTATACCTGTTCAGTAAACGTACTCATTGATATGAGTAAAATCACTGGAATACACACATATTTGAAAGCAGTGGGTAAGAGAAAATGAAATACCCACAGAACGTTCATAATACCCACTCCCACCAAAATAGTGGTTACAGTACCCTTTAGAGCGAAATCTTTTTTTGAGCTCTGACCTGTTGATTGTTTTAATATGCTGTGGGAATAGCTTTCTCTTCAGTAAAAAGTATTTTTGAAGATAATACAAACCAAAACTGCTTTTCCTTCTAAGTGTAAGAGGCGATTAACAGGATCGGGTGGTCAGACTCGCTGACTTGATTGACACGTCATGGGTTCCCAATTGTGCGGATTGATGCTCATGTTGTTGATCACTGGTCCTGGCTTGAATATTTACATACTGCCGCCATATATCTGGAATCTTGCTGAGTGCGGTTTAAAACTGAACTCACTCACTCTTTTTTCTAGGAGGAGAATGCATATCTAGCAAGGTTGCTAATGGTTTGCCACAGGCCACTACGACTTGACTGACATTTCTCACTCAGTGTGGTTTTCGGCAGTATTCCAGCGATATAACAGCTTGAGACAACAGTCTTCACACATTGCTCAAAAGTGGGGAATCGAATTCAGGTCTTACGAATACTGTAACAATTTGATCACATGATAAACAGCTTGTGATCCCAGCTCCAAACCTGTGATTCCTGTAGCAGCAATGCCAATCCCAAAGTGTTGCAAAAAGTAGTTTCAAAATTGGTAGTTCAACCATAAAATTTGTCAAAATATTTAAAATGAGGATGGATTCTGAGAAAAACATGACACTAATGAAGAGTGACTTTTTAATGTCACATACCTCCAACAGCAGATTAACAGCATTACATTTCTTCTTCGCGAAGTATTTGATCAATGAAGCTTTTTATTAAAAATGAATTTGTCTTCAAAATTCATAGAATTTCTAGTGCAATTGATGTGCGTAGTTTGAGGCCCAAATTCGTAGGACTGTGATAAAACTGTAGAGGTTGGCATCTCTGAATACGATCATATAACTCCCATGTTGCAGCATCTGCATTGGCTGCCTATCGCATTTTGATGCAAATACAAGATTGCAACATTTGTGTCTTGCCATTTTGATGGTTCACTTCCGCCTATCTGTCCAGAGAACTTTCTACATACAAGGCTCCACGAACTCTCCGTTCTTCCAGTGAGAAACTGTTAAAAGTCTGAAAATACAACTTAAAGTCAGCAGGACAGCGCTCTTTCAAATACAGTGTGCCCTCAGTCTGGAATGCTCTTCCAAATGAACTCCGTAATTCCCCCTCTCCAAGTTCATTCAAGACCGGTTTATAAACATTCTTAGTTAAACAGGCTTTCCCTTAATGTGCACTTTTCCATCCAATTTTTGTGAATGAAATGCGCAAAGAGTCCTTTCGGAGATTAGCGCTATATAAATGCTATCCATTATTACTGTTACTATTCTTCTTCTTATTATTTTCTCTGCTGTCGCTCAAAAACCTCAGCAACTAGGTACCCATAATGCTTTGAGTATTGAAAGTATGGATCACTTGTTGGAAACTGCAATACAAAACGCAAAAGGCATACATGACATAAATATTTATTACATACAACACATGATATTACATGGAAATGACAGGTGAGCATGTACAGAAAATTCACATACACTTAACGTGCACTGCGACTGATGTGCACGTTCTCACACACTGTACCTACACATGGTGTTAACATACTGCATTCAAGGGAGGTCATCTTGACGATGGAATGAATTATTTTCTGTCACAATCTGTACAGTTTGACTTTGTGCAGATATTGTGAATTGTTAGAATTTCCATTAAAACTGTCACATCTAGGTTCTACAATGTATGATACACAAGAGCGTGTTTTCATCATTCCATACAAAAATATGTTGTACTGGACAAATTGAGCACTGCCTTGACAAACTTGCTGGGTTCATACCTGAACGATGAAATAAGAATTGTAAGCCCTGGTTCTTGGGCACCTTGGCATATCGATTTCATTGTGAACAGTAATTGTCAAAGCTACACACTTCATGTCATGGATGAGGATTAAGTCCTTATGTCTGACACCATCAGTGCAGAGTTAAGAATGGTAAATGTGTTCCGACTTGTTTTCACTTAACTGTGTTCAGTCTTAACTTGTTTTCAATAATCTCCAGAGTATATGTTCTGAAATGTTATAAATCTCCACAGTACCCTGGATGTATCTACAGCTCAAATAAGGCGTCTATGCTGGGAGGTTGTGTGTACCATATCACAACTCACTTTCGCTTCTTAAATTATCCAACCAATTAAACTTGGTAACACAACCGATGCAGAGGTACTCTGAAAAAGGCATGAGTTCTTACAAATATTTTTTCAAAGTTTTGGATCTGTCATTTTGTATGATTTCCCCCCATATCTGAGTGAACAAACATTCGCGGCTGCGATCACTGTTTGTTTATACTGGCAAGCTCGGTTGTAACGGCAGCTAACCTGATTGGCGACTGTGATAATGTGGAGCAAGCAAAGGGAGGTAATAAAATTATCGCGCCATAGATGCATCCAGGGTACTTGTGGAGATTTATCAGAACATATACCCTTGAGAATATCTGGGATGTGAGTACTATTGTTCAACTGACACTGAGTGAGATGGACTAGCACTGTTTCAAGAAGTATTTCAGCCACATCACAGCATGTAGGAGGATTCTGAAAGGATGCAGGTAGCAGAAACATTTATGTATGATTCTAATGGACCAATGATAAATGACTACACAACAACAGTCCAATTTTTCCAAGTGTGAATGCTATGACAAGCGAGTCTACTGTAACCATGTATATTGGGAGTGAATGAGTTTTGGTTTACACAGCTTTCAGCAACATTCCTGCTATATCACTGCAGGGGGACACCAGAAATGGGCTTTGGAAAATGTGCCTATGTAGGGAATCAAACCCGGGCCTTCCTTGTAACAAGCAATTGCCTTTTACCTCTAGGCTACCCAATTGCCCTGTCTACTGGGAAGTCAGACATTCCATATCTAGGTGACAGAACACCATGTACCTTACCTAGATGTGAGCAGCTATTCATATCCATTAGAGATAATCAGATTAATTCCAGGAGAAAATATTTCACCCAAAGAAATTTTACAGTCACCAACATTAACAAGTGGTAATCATTTCAAACGAAAAAATCTCTGTAATATTGGCAACCGCATCAATTTGTAAGCATGTCATGTTGTACAAAGTTAATCTTCACTAATAGACCACATCTGTATAATTGTCCATTAATGAAAAACATGATCCACTCAGGTTCAACACAAAACTGCAGACAGCCACACAAACTACCACGAGTAACACTACTGTACAATACTGTAACCATGGTCACTTCATCACTAACCACATCAGTTACACATTTCACAAGATCTTTGGCAGAACAATTATTCCAGTACAATGCTGTCTGCGACAAAATCTATCCCACCCTACGTAATTTTAAGTTAAGAACTAAAGCTGAATGATTCAGGTTCAGGAAAATAAAAACTTCTTTCCTTTCACATTTGGCCAAATTTTGTCCATCAAGACTGAACCTGATTTCTACACTCAGCAAGTATGGGTTCCTATGTCAATGTAATCATAATGCCAGTTTTACAAAGCAAACATTCCAAAGCATTATATACATCACAAAGTACAAATGTTAGACATGTCGGATGAACAATCCCAGGAATAGGAGACAGTATGTCAACAAAATCTGTGGTCATTCGTCATCATTGCTCCTAATGTCTTCTCGCATGTCTTGATTTTTACGACTTTTGTACACTGTACAAGTTTTCGATGATGCAAGTTGAAAACAGTGGAGGAGGAGGTAATATCTAGTCAGGATTCCAGTCCGAGTTCGAGCCTAGCACATAGTGGCTTTGTTTCATCTTTTGCTGTTGGTGTGACTCGCGCCGCGCATGGGCATCTTGAAGTTGGATGCAGCTTGGTACTGGAGCTGGTAGGCTAGGGGGTGTATTTTGAAGCCGTACAATCTGAAACAAACAAATGCTTGTTACAAGGCATGTAACACTTGTAGAGACCTCACATGGTTAGAGAGAATTGACATTTGTTTAACTCCATATTCCAGCTATAAGGTGGCGGTCTGCAAATAATAAAGTGAGGATCAGACAATCAAGTGATCAACAGTATAAGCATCGATCTGGGAACCATTAATGTGTGTCAATCTAGGTAGTGAACCCGACCACCTGCTCCCGTTAGTCGTCCCTTACGACAAGCAAAGTTGCCTTTTGGGGCAAGCATGGGTTGTTAAAGACCTTTTCTACCCTGGATCTTCCTGACAACCTGATCCTGTAAGTCACTTCTTACATCAAGCATGGGTTACTGAAGATCAGTTTTAACCCCTATCTTCACAGGTCCTTGTGACTTGAGGGTCACTGCATCCATCATAGAGCAATACAGGATTACAATTGTTTCAGTACAAGATATCCTTGAGCAAGTGCAATAATTGTTGATTACAATCTGGGGAAGAAGTAAACAGAAAGATAGTGTACACAAATGTAGAGTATGGATGCAAGAAAACAATTCACTGTGTCCACAGGGATGTCCAATATTATTCATTGTACCTACAACACATCTATAATTTTGTGTTCGGTTGTTTTTTCATTTCAACAATCAGTCCACATCAAATCTTGAAGCGGAAAGCCTCAGAAATGTAAGATTTATGGATGTCAACTTTGTTATTGTGAATAACACTACAGTTTGGAGTGTATGTTTGCTCTTTCACCTGATCAAGGAGCAAGCATGCACTCTGAAATGTCAACATGATAAATTATTCCACCTAACTATTCCTTGAAATGGGACCCCAGAGATGTGTGTAGCCATCTGTTTTGCTTGTGCTAACCATTAGTCTATGTATGCATCTTTCATTTTCTTAAGCAATCACTTTTGAGAACGTGAATCCCTTCAGCTGCTACATACCACAATGCTCTTTGGTGCCAAGAGAAACTTTTGCAGTTGATTAGATTGGGAGGCACTCAAACTCTGCAGAGTTAATTGACTAAGATGACCGTGTTACATGGTCGGCTCTGTAAGGTCAAAGTTCAAAATGGCTAGACCAGTAACGGCCACTCATGGCTGTCCACCTGAAAGTCAGTGGCGTGAGTAGGAAAAAGGACTTGTTAGAACATTTTTGCAGTTGTGCAAAGCGAGGAAAGTTCTAAATCAGACACCCAGTGCACTCAACATGTAAGGGAGAGAATTGCAATTGTGAACAAAGAAGCCAGTGAAAGTGGACAGTGTCAGGCCATTTACATCTTGTGATGGTGGAAAAAAACATGGGAAAGTTAATAAGCGCTATGCTGGAGAAAAAGCGGGAGCAATCGGACACCATACAACACTGTGGTGCCGCTATGGTTGCATTTAATGAAACGTTTGGAGTATTATCTGGAAAGTCACAAATGAACGCATTATTTGTAAACAAACATTAAGCCACCATGTTGTCACAAACAAAGATGGTGAAATCTCATCAGAATTGGAACACCATTCTGATGTTGAGATGGACTTGCTGGAAAGTGACATGGCATGGTATATCAATCCCGAATCCGAAAACAAAGTTGAAGAAGAGGATGAGGTGAGAGTCACTGAACTAGTTGCTGATTTGATGGAATTTTTGTGGAGAAGATTCCACTTCAGAATGCATTCATGAGGATCTAGCCACCTCAATCATGAACAGACTTGCAACAGCGTCAGTTCATAAGATGAAGGACACTATGGACAGATACAAAATGGCAAAGCAACTGTCCTACTTTACTGGTGCCGAAGGCAAATGAGGACGTGTGGACTAAGGAGAAGACATTAAGAAGAACACAAGATGTGAGAACTCAGTATACACAGGGTTTTGTGGTCAAAGCAACTATCCCAATTGTGCAGATGATGAATGACATCACGACAGCTTTTGTCAAGAAGGAACTTGATACCAAGGCTATTCTGAAAAAATCAAAAGATGTCCTTCGTTTGCTGATAGCAGTTTTGTCAGTAAAGAAGGAAATCTTTCAAACCTGACTTAGTGGGCCATACAAAAGTCTTTGACAACCAAATGCACTACAGCAAATTTGTTTGGGGATGAGTTAGGTAAGAAAATAAAGGACATTACTGACTCCAAACACTTAACTAGTACACTTTCTGGTGAGAGGGACAAATTCAAAGGTGGGAAACATCGTCGTTTCACTCCATACCAGTGGCCTAATCAGCAGTCCACCAGTCCCTATGCCCAGCGATGCGGGAAAGCAAACCGAGATTATGGATTGAGGTACAACAACAACTCTGGTCAGTATGGTTCTCAAGGGAAGACTACTGTCCCTTTTTAGCCAGACGCCAGGGAGATCAAGGAGGACACAGAAGACAGATAGTGAATTTCTTTAGAGAATGGAATGAATAATAAAGTTAAATGATACTTACCTGTAAGATCAAGTATGACTTAAATTCCACTGAGCTATGATGTAGGGATTACGTTAAAAGGGTTCAACTTCAACACATTTTCAATTTAAAGACTGATCACTATGTGCATGTGCACATCTCACATAAAACCCTAAGTCATAGCTTGGAGGAAATTAAGTCAAACTTCAACTCACAGGTAAGTCTCATGTAACTTTATAATTCATTCCAGGCTCTAAACAAATTAACAAAACATACACTTAAGAGAAGTGTGAATCTGATACAAGATTATAGTGTGTTTAGCCTAACAGAGATCACGCTAGCCTCTTTCCATTAAAAATGTTATTCAAAATACAGATCCCTGGGACATCCTTAACAATCACCATGACTGGCTCCTGACTCAAGGGCCCATTTTGTTCCATGATGTCTTTACTGTAACATCAACCTTTATCATGGTATTTGTAGTCATCATGTTTCGCTCCAACCAACGCAAGTTGGGCATAAACACGAAGACACTTTGTGTGGCACTGCTGCTTGACTGAGACAACCATGGACAGGGCTGATCCAGCTCAAAGCAGTGCACAGTGGAAACAGCGTAATGTGGGCACCTACTAGTCCTAGCACAGTCTGATAAAGATCAGAATTTAACAGACATTGTGGCTGTGGACTGCATCCGCATCCACATGCAGATCTGTGTGTCTCTCTCAGTTTAAAGAACACCATAAACGGCGAACAGTATTTCAGCTATATAATGGCAGGGAAGACGTGACTGTTTTGGGGGAAACAAAGATAATGATAACGATCCAATGGTAACAGTGGCGGAAAACCCTAAATGAAAGTGTATGAAGCTAGTACTACCTGTATTGTGTATTGCACATTTATCAAAGGAAATCAGTTACTATATTAATAACAGTCACACATACCACTGATGCACCTATTTTTTTGGCTTCTATCACTGACAGATTGCTATCGGAGAGAACAGCAATCCAACTATAGTTCGATGCATCGTTACAGCCCTAACGGCAGATCAGCCTGATCACAGATCTATGATGTTGGCCTCTTTGGTGAATTTCAACAGCATTACCACCTAGTACCATCCTGACAATCACAATCATGTCTGGACCAGACAACTCAGTGATACACAGCATGAGCATAGATTTGAGAATTTGGGATACGATGACATGTGTCATCCAAGTCAGCAAGCCTGACCAAATCCTGTTAGTTGCCTCTTAGTCAAGCATGGATTACTGAAGATTAATTCTTTCCTGGATCTGCACGGGTCCATCTGGACTCAAGGGCAAGTAACCTTGTACTATAAATTAGATGGCTGTGCCACCAGTACACATGCCCTCCAATGTGAAAGCATGAGACCTTCTTGGCACTGACCTGGGAACAAACTGGTTTGCGGGGCGCTTGGGTCTGTACTCTGGGTGCACCATGAACAGCATGTGGGGGAAACCTGTGCCGAAGTAGGCGCCATCAGTGTGGTGGTGGCGGGAAGACTTCGGGGTGTATACGTCTTGACACTTGGGACAGTACAGCTTCACCATGGCCTCACCAGGAACGTCTGACAAACCTGCAACATCCACATCAGACTGTCTGAAGCAGCAGGGATCCACATTGATGTAAGGAAAGACTGACCATTACATGAAACTTACAAAAAAAAAAAAAAAAAAAATACATATTGTCCTTATGTTTCACTTCAACCAACAAGAGTCAAGCACAAACGTAACGACACTTTCTGTGGCACTGCTGCTTGACTGAGACAACCATGGACAGGGTTGATCCAGCTCAAAGCAGTGCATGGTGGAAACTTGGTGGACAGTGTACATTCTACACTACCCAGCAACTCATACCCCAGTTCTCTTGTGACCCAAGCCAATTAACTACTGCAGCGTTATTTTGAATTCCATACAGAATCCTGATGTTACAAACAGTGGACCTTTCATTAATGCTGAAAACTATACAGTTTAAAAAAAAAACAAGAAGGCTTTTCAGTACTTTGTGCATTCTGTAAAGTAGTCTCAAATACAACTCTGAGAGCATGACTGAGTTAATATTTAATGTCACATTGGCAATATTTCAGTCATACAGTGATGACAAAGTTATGTACAAAGAATAAAGATTTATGTGTATCACGATATTTCCTGAACTGTTATAAAAGGAGATAACCTAGAATGGCTTGAGGATGGATTTGAGGTTTTCGTTAAACGATAAGTGAAACACAGAAACATTTCACTTTGGGGGATATACTTATTGGCACAAACAAATAAAACCATGGTAATAATTTCACTACTCTGTTCACACTCATAATTGTGTATGCGGACTCTAAAATTCTGAAGCAATCATGGCAGCCACATCCCATGTAAGGTCAAGGTCATTCACACAACCTGTGTAGTGTGTCATCTGACAAAGTGAAATTCTTCAAAGGCATTTAGAAGTTGGTGAGGTAATACAAGACACTATTATGGATGACAACTTCTTTAATTCTTTTAACACGACGTTTCAAGGCTAATTCTTGCCCCTTCGTCAGGTGAAACGCTGTGTTAAAAGAATTAAAGAAGTTGTCATCCATAATAGTGTCTTGTATTTGACAAAGTGTACAGTTCGTACACCCTGGCAAATTCGCCTGCATGGTTTCGTATGTTTTGGCTACTGACCAATCAGAATTTGTGAAATTTATCTTAACAGTAATGATTGTAAATATAACTGGTCGTTAAGACAAGGAAATTCTGCACCCCCAACATCACCAACCCCAAGCACTGAGAACCACTTTTACCGATAGGAAGCATGGGCTGGTTTTCACAGTACACTCGTGGACAATACCCAAAGTCTCCCTGCTGCCATTTCTCAATCTGTAAATAAAGATCACAAAAACATATGAAGGAGTGTAAACATTGATAACACATGGGTGGAAAACATACATAATGAATTAAGATCTGCAACAACTAACAATATTTGACACGGCAGGTGTGAAGCTTCCCTTCTTTAGGAAACATGAGACGATGTTTTCTCATAAAAGCAATCTGAATAAATGTCCAGTATGACTATTTGTTCCTTTTTGACGATCTGATTATTTCAGAATTGGACTAACATAATAAAGCATTATCAAAGTTCAGTGAGTGAGTTCAGTTTCCAGCCACACTGCAATATTCCAGCTATAAGGACCAGACAATCCAATGATCAACAGCATGAACATTGACCTGGAGTGGGAACTGATGACAAGTGTCAACTAAGTCGGTGAGCCTGACCACCCAATCCTGTTAGTCGCCTCTTGGAACAAGCACTGTCAGCTTCTGTGGCAAGCATGGGTTGCTGAAGACTCAGGGTTTTCACATGTTACTAAAGTTCTGTACGTAGATAAACACTATACAGACAATATATAATGTGTGTGAAAAGTCAATCACAAATATTTTCAATCAATCAATCTATCAAGTTTATTTTGCAAAAAGACAAAGGCCCATGTACATATCATATCAAGTAGACTTTTGTTCTTTTCATTTGGGAAAATATGTTTGGACGTTTTCCCGAAAGGATATTCTTAACTTTGCACGGAAGAGCCACGGAAGTGTAATTTCACTACATTATTTCAAACAAGAAACTATTTTGAGAGTTAATCAAATAGAGCACAGAACAGGCTTACACCAATTATCTAGTCATATCTCATTATGCAAACATACGGGAAGATCAGATTAGAGTCTCATTAAAAATCTCCTCTACACAGAACTAGAACTGTAACATGAATATCATCAGTTCTTCACATGTTTGTAAACACCATGTTCTTCCGTTATCTTGAATACACACAGAGACTGTGGTGCAGTCTCCAAGCTGAAGTTACAAATCATGAATCAGTTTCCAGTGAAACAGTGAGGAGCTTACTTTTATATCGCATTTAGCAATATTCTAGCAATATCGTGGAAAGGGACATCAGAAATGGGCTTCTCAATTCGTGCCCACGCAGGGAATCAAACCCATGCCTTGAACATGATGAGTTAACACTTTTACCACTAGACTACCCTAAATAGGAAGAACAGGCAGTTCAAATTAATCCAGGATCAGATTACACTGCATTGCACAAGTGCAATATTTATAGTGCAGCATGTGCAACAGACATACAGCTAACTCCTCTACATAATCCAATATCAGAAAATCGCTTGCATAAACATTATGAGCAGGAATTATTGGATATCTTGAAAACAACAGACTCACTTCACTAGACCACAAAAACAGACATTACTCTTTTGTCCTGCAGCTGTTGCATATCTTCACAGATATGGAGGAACAGTGTGTGTACAGACATGTAAAAAACTGATGCAATACCACATCTGTGGAATCCATTGTGACATGCACAAATGCTCTCAAATCAAACAGTCAACATGAGGGTCTAGTCTAGATGTGTTTTAACACCTAGCAAGTCACACAATCTTCCCAGTGGAATTAGATAATTATTTGGAGTAGGCATTAAAATAAGCAGTTGTAAGTAATGACCCCTTTTGATGAGGCAAACAGACAATGTAGGTATGACTGACAAAATGAGCAGTTGTCAGTAACGGCCCTTTTTGATGAGGCCAACGAAAACAATGTAGGTAGGACTGAACAAATGATTGATATGAGGCATTAGGTTATCTCACTTCATACATGTTACCAACAATTCATACATGTTACCAATCAGCCAACACTTTATCATATTGGCAATCTGTACAAATCCATCTGAATTTACATGCTTGAAAATCTCCTTCCTTACCATCAGTAGCTACTATTCTCAATACATCTTTTTTGAGGGAATTATCAGATTCTGTGTAAACATATCTTCCTAATTAGGTTGTAAACTTTCTAGAGGACAGCCAAAGAGAAATGGACCAATATTTATTGATGTACTGCCTTCCATTGAATCTATTTAGTAAGAAAGTTAATATTCCATTAAAAATGTCTTCTTGATTTCGCCTTTGTTAGACTGAATCTGAAAACCAAGTTGGGCAAATTGATTTATAATCGTTACTACACACTGAACACCTCTTTGAGGTCTTTAAAGGCAGCAAAAATTATCTCGGACAGGCTATTCTCTAAGAAAACATACTGGAACTAAACAAAGTTCTTGTCATGTAGTACATGGTACCTGTTGTCCAGAGGAAGTGTTTTCACCCAATCTCTGTCATATTCCAGTATATGCTAATATGGCTTTAACCGGTCACATTACTCACAAACTTGGGATGTGAAACCTGAATCGAGACTCAACAGGTAATTCAAAATGAATTGTTATGCTGGTTCAAATGTACAGTTCCATCAATATACACGTCCAGAGACATCGACTGAATCAAAGTGTAAATGGCCTACCCTGTCTAGGTAATATACCTTGAGTAATAAGCTTACCATCTGGGCAATGCCTCGATTAGTCATAATGTATCGGGCATGAATCAAGCCATATAGCATCTCCGCAGCCTGTTCAATTAGATCACTCTGATTTGGGTTGTCTTCTAGTTCATCATCTATACAAAAAGCAAAATGAGTGTTAATCACTTGTACAGATTTGTGTCTTATTGTCACCCACTGGGGTCTGTGAGGATCGGGAGTGCCATTCCTCATCAACAAACATTCACTTGAAGTACCACTACCAGTAATGACCTCATGACGACATTGTTAGTTCCAAGAAAGAAATAATGTCAAGCTATTAACATGAGCTTTGGGATTTCAGGGTGTAAGAAAATATGAAAACAATCCAAATTATACTCAAGTTGAAAAAAAAACCCAAACAAAACAAGCTGAAAAACAAACCATTTCTTTTTCCAAACCAATACCTTCATCAAATTTAGCTAATTGTATTCTACTGTTAATAAAACCCATGATGGCCTCTTCAAGTGTCAGTCAAAACCTAGTCCTAAATGATAACTTTAAGGTCAAGGGAATGCTGGCTGCCGACATCAGATACGCAAATAGCAAAGGGAAAAAAAACAAAAAACAAACAAACAAATTTTCTCATGTCTGAGATATGCATCATGAAGATCAATCATATTTGAGCAGATATTGATTTACTATTGACAAATTTTTGTAGCAAAAATCCCCCAAAGGTAACTCAAAGATATAAACATATTTAACATCACTGGTCAGTCAAGACATATGCAGGCATAGGCTACAGTACAAACACACTGTGTTTCTCTTATAATACAAACATAAGACACTGTGGTGAGCTTATGGGTCATGTGAGAGTCGAAGAGTAGCGAAAGAACATAGATTCACAGACACCCAAAACCCTATATTGAGTACAAATATTTAAAGAGATATTCTACACACTGGTTTAAAAGATTTAATACATATGACTCAAAGGAGTGAAATGCTGGTGATCCTGAAGAAAACTATCAATAATAAGTGAATGTTTCCAAGTAAGTTACCACTCCTTGATCTCAAACTAGACCTGACACGATGGAGATTGTTTAGTAATGGTGGATGTGGAACACTCCAAACAGCTGAATGCATGCATGCATAACAAGCAGGCACTGATCAGTCAACAAAACTACCTAGGAACTTCCAAAGGGGGTTTAAAGAAGCAGTCAACATAGGGGAACCCCCATTCAGCTGGGAACCTGCACGGTGTGTGACAAGTGAAGTTCAACACAAGAAGATTCTTGGCAGTGTGAGCATTGACAGTGCTTAGCAAAGAGAACATGTAGTGTGAAAATGAATTTCTGAATTTCCCCAAAACAATACTTCTGACCACAAGATCAACTGAGTAAAAAGGCATAATTAAAAAAAATATTTACTCCCCAACCTTGTTTCTTACAAAATTGAAACATTCAGATTTCAGAAGTATACCAACAGTGTTCATTCTAAAGCAGGGGCATGTTTACATTTTGTAGCAGGACAAGCAGGACAACATCCATCTATTTAGCAGGGCAAATACACATCTACGTAATAATACAATTTGGTCTGTGTAATAGGGCAGCTCCATATCTACTCAGGTGGAACATATTCACATACATAGCAGGGCTAACTCCACAACTACCAAGCAGGGCAACTCCACGTCTATTTGACAGGACATTCTCACATCTACTGGCACAGCATCTATTTAGCAGGTTGTCATCTCACACAGGACATCATCACATCTCCCACTTAGCAACATAAACCAAAGTGTGCCCAGGCCCCAACTCCCTTTTGATGTTGTTGTTGCTAGCATGTTTACAGCTTTATGACTGAGGCATGTAAGTGGGGCACAGCTAGAATGAACACTGCATGTCCAGTTTGACTACTGATGGAACAAAAGATCATTTAACTGTTCAAACCAAGGCATTATTCATCCATATATGCAACAATCATGGCAATGTTTCCCGACATTTACAGTTACAATCCACTTTAAAGCTTTCATAGAAAACACACTGTCCCCCACCTGTCACACACCTGACCCCCTCAACCATTACTCCCAGGGCAGCAGAAGCTTACCATCTTACAGATGCCGGAATTGGTAAGTACGAATCTAGCATGTATCTGACAGTATAGCATCTCGGCAGTGTGTTCGATCACATCTGTACCAGGGGCCTCCTCCTCTTCATCTAGACACAGGGTAGATTGTTAAACACACCACCAAAACTACCTACATTACTCTAGTAGAGTGGTTGAAATGAAGAACAAGGGTCAAAAGGGTCCTCATCATGATATTAGGATTAAGACACTAGGGGAAAGTTAAATAATATATTTGTACACTTCATTGGGAAAACATTCCACGAGCCCTCAAAATTTAAAAAAAAAGTACATAACATTTTTTTCTAAGGCTAAAGGGTGGTGATGGGACTTTTAGCTCTGTGCTGAAACAGATGTGAACTAGATGTAAAAAAAGACAGAGATTACAATATAACTTATCCTTAACTTGAAACATTCACTTTGCTTAGTGGCCTGCATAGAGACAACATATAATGACGCCCCTCCAATATCCACTAGTTCTCTGAATACCTTCAACAACTGACAAACTGATAGGGGTATAGGCGTAGTGCCCATTTACATCCCTCATGGTAAAACATGTATGGTAAAATAAATAGATCTGTTTTTTTACGATAGCTGGCATTCACACTATTCTTGATTTTCACAACAATGATGAATTGAAATACAAGGAACAGAATAGCGTGGAACACATGACCTTTGATTAATTCAAAGTTGACAGCTGATAGAAAATTAAACTCTTCACACCCAGACTTTCCACTTGGTGACACTTCCCTTGAGCACAGACAAAAGGTAAACTAAAGCAATACACATGTACTTCCTCATTCAGCATAAAATAGAAACATTTGAATAGGGAAGTTACGCTGGAATCATGGTGATGTTTATTAAAACAGTAATTTACAGTTTGTCAATAAAGTTCTAATTTCAAAATTTGTCTCAGTGACAATTGTGCTTACATTTAACCTTTGAATGCTCCAATTCTCCTGCATGGACTTCAGAGGATAAAACGAGTCATAAAATTTGAAATGTCACAAAAGCTATTATCCAACATGGGAAAAAACATTTTGGGTTTCCAGGTTAAAAAGGAAACTCAAAACAGATTTTCCGTTTAGTTCCTAACAGCACTGAAGATAATATGGGGAAACCCAAGCAATGCATGCTGTTATTGGCAGTGCAGTCTCACACACCTGGTTCCAAGTCTAAGATCATGTCTAATGCTTGTCTGTAGTGTGGCACTTGCTCATTGAGACCAGTTAAGTTAAACTTGTCTTGAATATAGTCCTCATCGACCTGAAAACAGAGAGAATATTCAGTTTTGATCTCTGTTTAATGCTCAATTAAATTCTGGTTGTTTGTACATTGTAATAGATGGACGAAGACATTGTACTTGACCACTGATGACCTGATGCAGAAACTTACTGGCAAAAAAGGGAAATCTTGGACCAATACAGAGAATGTGTTTCTGAGAAGTAGGCGACGCATGGCAATGAGCAAATCCATTAGTTTGTGAAAGGAAGAGCATATGTAAGGTAGTGCACATGCAGTGCATGACAATGAAATTGTCGGTGTAGCAAGTCAGTAATATTATGACTTGGGGCCCCCTAACTCTCAATGACAAGTGCCAGTGAGCAGTACTTGTACATGCTCATGTAGGTGAACTGACAGGTTGGTCCTCAACTTATCCTTGTTTTCCAGTGAAGGAACGCTACACCACATACATGGTACTGATGAACACATACCTCGCAAAAGAATTCATTTCCCCTCAGCCCACAGAACCAGGATATCCAGGAGACCTCTTCAGAACTGCTCATGATGCTTCTGTGTCTGAAGGCATCAACCAAAGAGTTATTACAATATACATGCATCATGTAATGATACACAGCACATATCTTATCATATCATATCATATCTTACTTGTGACATTTTGAAAACTTAGTAACTTCTAGAAAATTTAACTACTTCTTTTCCAATGTTCCCAATCTCTTCTACATTTACATTAATTGTGACATATACAATGTACAGCTAAGTTTATTGTAACCTAGCAATTAGTATTATTTAGACCTGTAATGACTCACTATCTTTTCGATATATACAACTGCAACTATTCACTGAGTAAGTTCATTGGCGTGCAATAGGCAACTATTCCCAGACTGAAAGTCTATGGCTAACATCTCAACATAGTAATGTCAACCCAGCAAATGTAATAAAACTCGGATCTTTGTGGCAGTAAATCAGCTCAATAAAAAGGCACAAACCATGCACATGTAAAAATAACAATCGTACATGATTCTAGGTGTTAAAGAATACGATGTTTGGGAAAGAGTTCCGCCTGTACTCTCTTTTGGGATACTTGGGAAAGAGTTCTGCCCGTTACCCCTATCTTTTTTACATAGAAACTTTCGGGGGAGTGTAATCCGTAATATTTCAACACTGATATAACTTCATATTTTTGTACCTGTTCTAGTTTACTGAATGTATAGTGAGGTATAGATGTCAGCTTGTAATTTTGGCTTTTGATCGGGGTAGGGTGTACGGGCGGAATTCTTACTGTTACTTGCTTTAATATCTGAACATCCACGTTACAAGCCATTTCTTCCCCGAACATGTCAAATTCTGAAACAGTCTGTATTTCTGCTAACTTTTGTCAAACTCGAAAATCAAGAGTTGATGAAAATATGCTGTGGGTGTTACATATGTTTCATAAAACCCAACTACGTTAACTAAACAGAAACAACTTTTGCAACAGACATTCAAACATATACCTACCACCAATTTACCTCGTATCAAATCGGTTATGGAGACGACGGAAGTACAGTGCGCATGTGTCCCGCAGCGCCCCCTGGTGTCAATAATAGGAATGAGACCGACCGGTGTCTGTGAACCCAATCTACACATGTTTCGATGACATCACCATTTTCGAAAACGCATCGATATACAAACGAAACTGACGAATTACCTGAACTGGAATTTCACAAATATACCTTTACTTGTACGGTTCTTTGTAAAAAAAAAATCTCCTCATGATTTCATTAATGAAACAAAGCTTGAAATAAAAGTGTGGCAATACGGACAGGGCTAAATCCACTAACTTTGACATCTTTAATGCTTTTATATATAAACGTCCATCTGTCTGATTCATTCTTGCAAGTTTAGTTTGGGATCCTGAACCAAAACGAAAACTGTGTTTTTCAAATCGTGCCGTAGACTTTTTGGGAAAGATCTAGCGGTTAAAAGTCTATTTATAAATAAAAATACTTCTTATAGAAAAGATGGACCCGTTCAGCCATTTTGAAGTGATCAAAGTATTTTTTATTCTGGCAAGCAAGATATGATAGTGATGAGAGAACAGCAGTGAATATGGAACAAATATGTCCCCAAAGGAGCACGCCGAATAGGGTCTTGCATTGGCAATGGATTGTTGAAAAACAAAATTTCCCTCAACTCAACATTTTCTTTAGACTGCACAGTATCTTATATCACAGTACGTACATCCAATTCTCAACGGACATAACAGTAGGACTTGATTCCGCCTTAATATTGTTTATGAACACTTCAACCAAATATTGATGTTTAAATTGCTTTGTTACAATATTCTTACCAGTGTTGGTTTTTGTAATACTTTCATGAATGTTTGAGCATTTACCCACAATAGTTCTGTTGTATTTGTAAGGGATGGCCTTTGCTGTGGGGTAGCATAGTGGAGAAAAAGTTCGCTCGTCACGCCAAAGACCCGGGTTCCCATCATGGGTTCCATCAGAGACCATATAATATCTATTATATGGTCTTTGGTGCAATGTCTGAAGCCAATTTCTGCTATTCCCCGCCATGATATTGCAGGAATATTGTTATAAGCAACGTATTTTTAACTAAACTAACTCAGTAACGTACTCTGTATTTCTATCATAAGGTTAGTGGAACCAGACACCATATAATAGATATCTCTATGGTCTCTGTTGGAACCCAGTTTGATCCGAGAAATGGCACTGTTACATTTTCAGACGGTAAACTTTGTAGTAGTCACATTCGCAGTTATGCATCTGAGACGAACCCCACGACTTACAGGTGTTACGAAGTTGGGACATATTCTTATTTCGTTTGATATTCACGCATAGTTTCAAAGTGTTATGACGTCATCATTACGCGTGTATTATTTCCTGAATGTGAGCGACCTGCCCGACTGAGAACTGGGATCTTGTCTTATGGTTATATGCGTTCTGGTAGCGCTTACTTTGGATGGAACCGGTTATTATTTTTATGCACGCAAACTAAATGATACCGAAGTAACTCATGTTAAAATATGTTCTCTTCCACAACGATGGTTATTTTTAAGTACCTAGAAAAATTGTCTGAAATGTTATAATTTGGCTGGAACTCACATTTTAGTACAAGGGGCCAGCAAGACGTCCTTTGCGCTGCACTGAGCTCATATCTGTGGCGCGCCAAATTTGTTTAACTTCCGGTGTCTGGTCCATGCTGAATATTGTCAACAAACTGCTGTTGGAAATGGGCATATATATTTGATCTTCAGGTCATACGGTCACCGGATTTCTGTGAAGGTATACTTTCACAATGCCAGTATATTAATCTCATTCTCATCTGATACACAAATAACGTCAGGGCAGATGTGATAGTGCACAATCCCACTTGTGAAAAAGACAAAACCGGCGATAACCAGTTGTTAATGCGTGATAAGTTTACAAGACCACACTTTACTTTGCGCAAGTATGAACCCCATACTTGCTTGACAACGATGCAAGAAGCTGTATTGAAACGACGCTTCATCTGAATGAAGAGGTTGCTCGTCCATAAAGTTTGTCCTTATCTGACAACATTGGCAACAACTTCTAAACGTGCCTCTCAAAGAAGTTATGCAGGGTTCTTAGTAAAACTTTATGGTAATGTGTGTGTTTGTTGTAATTCGTATGACAGTTTCTGTTTAAAGTCGGATAAGTTTCCATATTTTGGTGCCTCACTGCAGGTTTTGTTTATTTGGCATGCTAGACAGGTGCAAATTCTCTATCACACGCTTCTTTGATCATTTTCTCGGCTGTTGGGCAAGTTACTCCTCACTATATCATTTTCCAGTTGGTCCCTTTCCGTAAGAGTAAATCAAGCATCATTTCTTGAGCAGTTGTTAGTGTTAATTACATCCCTCTGCAGATATGGTCTTAACGTGGGAAAGTTGGGTGAAGGAGAATAATGCATTTGTCTACTAAAGGTTGTATTCTGTATTTTGTCATGATTTGTTATCTGTGATTTCAGTGATTGAATATTAGGACAAAGATGGCTGAACGTCCCGAGGACCTCAATCTCCCCAATGCAGTCGTAACCAGAATCATCAAAGATGCAGTAAGTGCATAAATTGATCATTAGAGTAATTAATCAGTTGTTTGTCTGCTAAAACTATATTTGTAATAGGTTAAAGGTCACATGCAACCTAAAAAATCAAACATAATTAAAAACACAATTA
Source organism: Haliotis asinina (assembly GCF_037392515.1). Taxonomy (NCBI): domain Eukaryota; kingdom Metazoa; phylum Mollusca; class Gastropoda; order Lepetellida; family Haliotidae; genus Haliotis; species Haliotis asinina. The sequence continues at coordinate 23,499,660 of NC_090281.1, read as the reverse complement.
TCACTTATTCGTGACTTATAATATACATTGCTGCTTGTTAAAAAACCCCAAATAAACAAAATTATATGCGTACAATCGCGATTCAAAAGTGCAATATTGTGTATTTGGGCTTACTTCCTTCAAAACGAAGCCCTTGGTAGACCGAATCCAGTCATAGCAGGTGGTTGTGCGCTCAAGTGTAAGGATGGCTTCTGATTGGCTGGTTTATTTGCTGATACGCTGAGGGCTCATTGTGTGTACAGAAAGATGATCTGTTTGATGGGCATTCTAGAAGTATGGCGAGTCACAAGGAAGTAAGATTCTTTAGGGATAACAACTTATTTTTTATTGTACTTGATGTTTTGTTTCAGTATGGATTCATATACCATTGTCAGACTAAATCATATACACTAGAAGAAGTTGTTATCGATAAAGAATATATATAGAGATGTTGGGTTTTGTAAATACATGTTCTGTGAACTTGCGTTCGATCCAATAAGTAGATATGGTGAACTACTGCGTGGCTGGAAACTCTCATTCGTCCAAGTTCAAAGCAGTACTTGAAACTGACAAGAATGTGCACCAATTCCTGTCAGATCCAGTCATCCGAGAATAATGGATGTAGTTCGTCTGCAACCCACAGACATAAAAACATGTCATGTGTACAAGTATCACACCTGCTTAATTACACAATGTGGCAGAGACAGGACTCGGGTGCATGAGTCATATTCTCATAAATCAATTAGTAGTCAGTAGTCAACCAACATTAGACTACTGCTCACGACCTCATATTCCAGGCATGCATACTGTTCACTGCGCTTGAGTTATGGGCACAGCACAGAACAGCTGTTGAAACCATGTTTTCACCCAGTGCTGGGGGAAATTTAGTGAATTGTTTGAACTCTGATTTCGCGGGCTTTTCTTTCATCGCATTGTTTTTTTTTCAACTTTATAGGTTGAATTGGCATTTTTGATGATTTGTTTTTGTATGTGCATACCGAAAGGTATCAGAATCTGCAAAGTTGTGTTTTACGTTGCATGTGACCTTTAATTAATAAATCAGTAATAAAGCTCTATGATTAACACAAGTTTCAATTGCTGTTTTTCTAAAATATTCATTCCACATTGATAAACACATGTTTGCAGTATTGGCAGCTATTTGTGAATGAACAGGCAAGGTACCTGTTGTGCTGTGAGTGAATCATGAGGTGACATGCATGACAAGGAATATTTATTCTATTCATTTGTGTATCACTTGTTTCTAGGGCTGCATTGAATCGGTTTGATTCTTTGAAAACTGAATCTGACACATTGGTTTTGATTTTCAATAACCATTTTCACTATTTCGATATGATATTTGAATACCTGTTGAAGTTATTTCCATGCAGCTAGAACATAATTTTGTCTCAGCGAGCAGTTTTGAGAGTTTGAATAAGGCAGATTATCCAATCACACTGGGTGAATTATTCAGTAAGAACTGTTGTTAGTAGACATTGCCAAGTTGACAATGGATTTTACATTAAAAAGCTGATTCTGGGAGGTAAATGAAATTTGCTGTTTCTACTTCAAATACAAAAATGATTGAACTGAGGGTCCAGTTTAAAAAATTGAGCCAAATAGAGGTCTGAATCGTTGCAGCTTTAATTATTTCATCACTGTTATCAGTAGTTGTTCATGTGTCACATTGTCTGTGTTCAGCATTGTTTAAAGAAAGAACCCCTGGCAGGTAGATTTTATGTTGGGCCTATAGTTCTGTGGGTCCTGATGAGTCAGTGGGTTCTGATGGCAGTGTGCCAATTATTTATATTTGTAATACAGGCATGTGTTAGTACACACAGAGATTATTAGCCAAGTGTATTGGTGGAAGTATAAGTATCGTATAAAAAATGATTCTCAGATTTTTGTTGTTTGTGTGATAAGGGGCTAAACTAGGTAACTGAATTGAGCTGGGTCGGTAGCCTAAGGGTTAAAGTGTTATCCTAAGCCCAAAGTTTGATTCCCCTCATGGGTACACTGTATGAAACCCATTTCTGGTGTCCCGTGCAGTGATATTGCTGGAATATTGCTAAAAGCGATGTTAAACTACACACTCTCACCCACTGATTACAACAAAAGGCAGTATCACCAGTATTCACACAGAATGTTTATATGAAAGGATCTAAACACAACTAGAGTCATATTAAATGGCACCAAATAGTGAATTAGACTGAACCCAACAAATGAAATGTGTGTTTTGTTTGGTTGCAGTGTGCAAGTGTGATGAAAGTGTACTTGATTTTAGTCATACAGGAACTTTGACAATAGGCCATTTTCAGGATTTTTTGCCATTTTCAACATAGAATGGACCACTGCCTTTGTGTCAATAATAAACTTCAAAATTTTAATGGGCCATTTTTTATTCTAATTTGCAAAATGGCACATTGCCTGTGCCTTTCCCAATCCCTGATCTTATCATGCAAATGTTATGGGATTGTGTGTAGTCCCTCTTTTCTGTGGTTGTTTCTGTCAAGTGTACTAACCCATACGTGCTCTTGTCTAGTGTTTCTGTGTAGTCTTATCTGTATTTTCTTTTCAGATCCCTGATGGTGTGAATGTGGGCAAGGAGGCAAGGCTGGCCATCTCCAAGGCTGCTAGTGTGTTTGTGCTGTATGCAACGTCCTGGTATGTACAGCATACTTTAAATTGACTTCCAATGTAACGAGTCCACATGACTTTGATGTTGATTTAATTCAGCAGTGACACGGTCATCTCTATTTGACTAATGAACATGTGCAGTTATGTGACACCAGTGAAATGTTTAGAAAATCAAATGGGGCGTGACACAGATAACTTCCAGGAAAGCCATGTCTCTGCTCAAGATGCCGAGAATATATTACTGGTTCCATGTACTGGGATTGAGAGAAGTTAGACCTGATTAAGTGGCCTTCATCAGACTAATGCTTGAGCATGTGTCTTACTTGTTTATTGCGTAGAGCAATGTTTCTGTGTAGAATCTTGCATCATTATCAAGGCAAAAATGACTACAATTACTTGATGAGAAGAATATATGCATAGTATCTTGTGACAAACATCATATTATTATCAACAAGTGACCTAAGGAACACATAATTGGATTAGGCCAGCTGGACAGTAATATTAACGGCACAAGTCATGAAGTATACAGATAGACTGAAGTGAAGTTTATTTACACTCTGACTGTGCTCTGTCGCATTAGAGATACAGGTTTACATTAAGTGCAACTTAAATACATGTGTGAAACATAAATAGAGATTATTCATATGACACTTGGTTGAGTGTAATAATTTCTTTTCTGTTTTATTCATGTACATTTATGAAATAAAATGCAGTAAGAAAATGTGTTGGCCCCCTTTGATGTCATGTTCAATTGTTTCATGACATCACAGACGACGAAATACAGAAACAATGGTTTCTAGGCAAAAGTGATATGAGCACATATATTATATGTTACATTGGCTACGTTTCATCATATGGCTAATGAAGTGCTTATGTATACATTTTGCTTGGATAAACTGTCTGTATATATATTTAACCAGTTAAGTAAACAATGTTACAGAGGGGTGAAATTGTAATCAATCTGATTGGATGCTTACTGTACAAGTTACTGATAGTCTGTCATCATATGCTAATGGTAGTTAATGCGATTGATCTCTGTTGATTGAAGGTTTGTATCTGTGGATTTCGATGGACTTAAAGTCAGTAGAGAGTTGTTATCTATAAAGTCACATCTATAAAGTCACATGCTTTGTTAACTGCTAACTAACTTCAACAACGTTGATCAAACAAATAGAGATAAATGCCCTCTTATCCTATCAACAGCTCCAATAACTTCTCAATGAAGGCAAAGCGGAAGACGATCTCGGCACAGGACGTGGTCGATGCCATGGAGGAGATGGAGTTCGAGCAGTTTGTCAGCCCTCTGCAGCAGTGTCTTGATGGTCTGTGGCGCCATTTTGTAGAACAGTCCAGCACTGGAGCCAGTCCATCCTTACTCAGTCCAATAAAATGATCAGATCTCCAACCCACAAAAAACCTCTTCTTGAGTATTTAATGATAGGCTGATAGATGGTTCCATTAGTTGACTTTTCTGATCAATCAGTGTAAAAATCTTCAAAATGATGTTCAAAGTGTTAAAAGCTGCATCTCTGAGTTTTGTGTTAAGATTTTTTGTGTGTTAAGATATGATACTAATCTGGAGAGCACTTCAGTGAATAAGTAGGGTACAACTATATCAAACACCTTTTGCTCTTGAAATTATTTTTATCAGATTATATAGACAGATTCTGGAGAAAGATATTCTCAACTTTGATTATGACTGGTAGATGTACAACAGTCTCTTGTACAAAGATTTTCTTCCTTCAGCTTTCCGGAATGAACAGAAAGGAAAGAAAGAAGCTTCAGAACGTCGGAAGAAGGAACGAGAACAGAATGCATCCTTGGAGGAAGACAAGAATGGAGACACAACAATGGAGGAAGATGGTGCGGAGGTCATCACCATCAACGGTGATGATGAGGAGGAAGAGGAGGAGGGAGAGGAAGGGGGAGAAGAGGAGGAGGAACCAGAGGAAGGGGATGACGATGATGTGCAGGAAATAGTTGATGATGAATGAAAGTAGGTCATGGCTAGGTCATCTCATCAACAAGGTCAAGGCTATGTCACCTGAAATTTTACTGTGTGTAATAAGACAACTGTTTTTTGACAGATAATATGAAAAGAAATTTTGAAGGTGTAATGTTAGATTATGATGTTGCAATAAATAGCAGAAATAGATAACACTTACATTCAAACATCTTATTTTGAACGTTTTGTTGAACTTAAGGCTGTCTCAAAGTTGAGGTCTCAAAGTTGAAGCATGTATGTTGTTCCCTTCAGCTGCGACACAATAGTGTTTGATCATTTCAGTAAATGGACAATACTCTAGGATGATAGGATGACATAGGTGTCTGGACATTGCTTTGACCGACAATTTGTATATATTCATCTGTAAATAAACATAATAGTCCTGTCACAAGCGCTGTGTTCAGTTATTAAAGAACGATCTCTACAGACAATAAGCCACTACATGTATTCCTCAGCAGATGTCACCAGCACCCAGTCGTGACCAGTGTGACATCAGTGTGACAATGTTTATTGCAAATTCAAATGATTAGCTTCATACACATTTTGCAAGATCCCGCACTGGTTCCATTCCTCGTCTTCTTTCATAATGAAGGGTGTGAGGTGTCATTATAATTACTGGGTAACAATTGATTTTACAGTAAGTGGGAATTCTATCACCCATTTTTCAGTTAGCTGAGTCTGAGTATTAGTCAAAAGCAAGGACATAGTAAATGCTAGCTGTTTATTTTCTACTCGGAACAGTATGAATGTGAGTGTGAATGGGTTTCTTCTTTTCTTTTTTCTTTTGGTTTATTTTTAGAAAACATCAGATTGTTTATCAGGAAGAGTTCATACCTTACCAGAAAGTCACCCTTTCCAGTACCCTGGAGGTGATTCTCAAGTCTGTAACAGGGGCATTCTTGGACAATGCAAACACTGAAATTAAAAAAAAAACACTGGATAACTCTTGCTGCCGTGGAATGATCCTAAAAGGACGTTTCTAGCAACTGTCCTAGGACTATAATATAACTAAATAAAACAACCTGGATCTGATCGTGTGCACTTGTTGAACATCTCCAGCTGTCTACTCTGTAAGGCATGTATAGTTGGACAACCCCTGGTAAAGCCAGAGACTTTATATATCCTTAAATGGTCTCTGGTAAAGCTGGGTAATGAGGTAGTCTAGTGGTTAAAGGTTCACTCACCACTCCAAACAAGTGAGTTTGAATCCCCACATGGGTACACTGCGATATTGCTGAAATATTGCTGAAAGCCATAAACTAAACTCACTCCCGCTGGTAAAGGGGTGGCTCCACAAACCCGAATTTGTCACAAGGGTGTGAAGCCTTTTCTTGGTATCTCCGTTTATATCATAGCTGAAATATTTGTCAAACCCAGCTGACCTAATCCTCAGGAAGTTCGGCCAGGAATGACTGTCCTGGCACAATTTCCATTATCCAAGGTAACGGTATATGTAAATTCTGGTTACAGTCTTGGCAACTGAATGTATCTGTCCCGGCCCTGAAATTCCGTACAAATGATGCGTTTTATGTACACGTTATGTTTGCGTTTCACGGTAATGGAGGTTTTCGGATATTTAGGGGGCACGTAAGCGGCATCCCACTCTATATGTGTTTTAAATACTTTGGAAGTATGCCCACAACATACATATTCGGCAGATCTCCGTAGAGCAGGGACCAGTGAAAATCTGGGTTAGAATTAGCTATGCTTGTAAGAGGCGACTAACGGAATCGGGTGGTCAGACTCGCTGACTTGGTTGCCACAAGTCGTTCCCAAAGTTCGCAGATCGATGCTCATTCTTTTGATTCAGACTCGATTTATTACAGACCGTGGCCATATAGAACCCCCCCCTCCAACAACAACAACAAAACAAACAAACCAACCCCCCCCAAAAAAAAACAAACAAAAAAACAACCCACCCCCAAAATAAATAAATACACACTGTAAACCAAAAAAAAAGAAAAGAAAAGAAAAACCAGAACCAGTTGGCGTAAAACAACAAGAACCAGTCAACAAATCTGAAACTGGTTGATGTACGAAAGTGCCTCTTAATAAAGAAACACGATATTATTCTAAAGAAGGTGACTCACGTATCCCTACACAGTATTTTGTAAGAAGAAAAAAATGAGAGAAAAGCTTGGAATGACTCAAAAAGAAATTCGGAATTCAGTGGATAAGCAGAATTGTACACTATTTCCCTTTTTACATCCTCGATATCTCCAGGGTATACGTTCCGATAAGTCTCCACTATACCAGGGAGCCTATATAGAGAGGGGAGTGGAAACTCCTCGAAAAACCGCTGAACGTATGTCTCGCTTTGTCACGTGACCAGTGGAGACAATATGGCGGCAGCTTAGTATTAAAGATTGAGCTCGGTTCATTTTCAACAGCTGATTACATTCGCTGAGTGTTGTGACAACTCGGATCCTACACGTAGAACATAAGTCACCTGTTCTGTTATTTCAGTTCTAGTCACATATTTGTAATTAGTGTCAGTATAAGAAAATATGTTTGTAGTAAAGTTTCAAGTCGGCATCTTGTAACTCTCTGGCTTCAATTATCGGTACACAGCGAAGATAGACTGAGTTTCGTCAATAAAAGCTTCTTTCACACATTCCTTTATGTTTTAGCAGGAAATTATACCTTTAGTTGAAAGGTATCTGCAAGCAATAGTGATAGTTTTGTGACTTAAAAACATGTTGGGGTTTAATTGGGGGGTGTGAAAAATGTGGCAGATCGCCGATCTGATCTGATGCGCCATTGAAATACTACACGCCGTTGTTTGAAGTGTGTCTAGATATTGCTCAACACCGTCTTTCACATACACCTTTAATTTTTATGAGGGGAATTTACCATCAGGCGAAAGGTGTTTGCTGGTAATAGTGATAGTTTCATAATCTAAAATAAATTGTTAGGACGTACTTGAGGTGTGTGAAATATGTGCCATCTCGCCGACCTGATCCGATCCGCCATTGAAATATTGCACGGCGTTGTTTGAGTGCTTTTGTTTCAGCTTCAAAAACTTCATTCACATACACCTTTAATTTCCATTAGGGGAACATACCATCTAGTGAAAGGTGTTTGGAAGTAATATGGCTAATCGGTAGGGTGTTTTTGAGGTGTTGAAAAATGTGCCATCTCGCGGATCTGTTCTGATCCGCCATTGAAATAGTATAACTTTGAGTGTTTCTAGTTATTGCTCCAAAACCTCTTTCACATGCACCTTAAATATTTATGAGGGGAATATACAATGACCCGAAAGGTGTTTGCAGGTAATATTTATAATTTGATAATCTAAACATATTGTTAGTATTTATTTGAGGTGTGTGAAAAACGTGTCATCTCGCTGATCTGTTCTGATCCGCCATTGAAATACTACACAGCATTTTTTGAGTGTTTCTAGTTATTGCTCAAAAAACTTCTTTCACACAAACCTTTAATTTCTGTTAGGGAAAAAAGTTCCATCTGGTGAGAGGTGTTTGGAAGTAATAGTGATGATTTTATGAATTAAAAAAATAATTGGTAGGGTGTATACATTCACAAGTATTTCATGTGTGTGAAAAATATGACATATTGTTGATCTGATCTGATCACTCATTACTACAAGCCAATGTTTGAATGTGTTTAGTCGTCCTTAAATTCATTTCTTTCAAATACACCTCTAAGTATTGAGGGGAATATTCTATCTGGTGAAAGTGTGAGGTATGACATATCTGATCTGTTCTAATCTGCCATGGATGCCTTTGATGCTTGAATGTTTTAGTTCTGAAACTATTGTTGATATTTGACAAAACTGCAAAGGACTTTTTAACGCTTTGTGATGGTTTTAAACTTTCTGTTTTTTTAGGGGGGAGTGACTGTGTCAGTTGACATTCTGTCAGTATCCATGCAATTGCGCACATGCAGGAAGACATCTGGTCATCTTCATTAACTGCCCTCTTAAAAAAAAAAATTTCGACTTTGCCACGGCCGTCCATTTGTCCATTATAGACTGAGTGTCTGTAAGAATGAGAGTGACTGAATCTACAACTCATTAACATGTGCTTAACTTTCCAAACTGTATTCCTGAAGGAAAAAGAAATAAAAATGTGTTACTCCCTCGTCACATTTTGTCTATCAAAAATTAAAAATCAAAGTCTTACTCGTCACTTTTGAAAAGAATGTGCCTGAGAAACATATTTTTATGCAGCCTAAGCATTCCACACAAACAGAAAACCACTGAAACATAATGAGACATTTTAATTGTGTAACAGGTCATTTCACATACATATAATAACATAATAACCTTTAGTTTGCCATTTGGCCATCAGGGCTTGCTGCCACTTGCAGTCTTTAAAGTCTGCATACCCATTTTGTTGAAATCAAACCAATGAAAACAAAATAGTCTTCATTGTAGAGAGTTTCACAGTCCCTACAAAATCCATTAGTGAAGTGTATGGAGCACAGAGAAGTTTACATTAGTTATAGACTGCTGACATTCCTATGCGGCACTGAATATATAATACTATGAAGTGAAACTGGAAGTTATCCTAACATGAGGGATCAAGGATAATTCCTGAACATTAATACAAATTATGGGCACGATGCTAGTTGAAAAGAAAAGAGATCTAATTGACAGAAGACCACATGGGCCTGCAGATAACTGAAACTGTTGGCCTGATACATTAACAACCGACGCTGGGCCTCTGGGCTGGCGATCGTTTCGAATGCTGTATCAAAATTGTCACATAAACAGAGAGTCTTTGAACAAGGCAATGTGTAAACACATTCTCAAGTCCTCTCATTAATCCACACATGCATCATTCGGCGACAGGAAGTGTAACCAGCTTGTTGTGACAACATTCAGGGGAGCCTACTCCAATTTACCGAGTATTACTCCGGGAGATGCCGATAGTTTCCGACAGTAAACTGGTTGAAATACTGTTAAGCGCAGCCGATTTGCGCTGAGAACAAACCAAGTCGACGTGTGCAGTGGAGCATGACGAGGCACACGTTAATTAGTACAAATGGTAAGGAAAGCAAGCGAGTGACCAATCCCTGTTATAGAGTATCCCTGACTATACCCTGGACGCATCTACGGCTCTGCCCGATAAATTTATTACCTCCCTTTGTTGGCTCCGCCTTCTCACAGTAGCCAATCAGCTAGGCCGCCGTTATAACCGAGCTTGCCAGTGTCAACAAAGGTAGCGATCGCAACTGCGAAGGTTTGCTCTATTATATGGTCTCTGCTTGCAGTGCGTCCCAGATTTTAGGGAAGTCATACAAACAAATTGACAGGTCCGAAACTTTAAAACAACATGTGCAAGAAAGCCTTCTACCTCTTCCAGAGAACCTCTGCATGGTTTCTGTTGCCAAGTATAATCGGTTAGATAATTCAAAAAACGAACGTGATTTGTGATTGGTTCGCTCAACTTCCCAGCGTAGACACCTGATTGGATCAAAAGACAGTCAAGGGAGGTAATAAATTTATCGGGCAGAGCCGTAGATGCGTCCAGGGTATAGTGGAGACTTATCGGAACGTATACCCTGGAGATATCGAGGATGCCCTTTTTATGAAGTATGCAGTAATTGACAAAATCTGCAAAGTTTAGTCCTGTAATATGAGGAGAATAGATCTTATATAACACTGTTTTGTATATAAGAGGCATATTGTCGAGAGACGAATGTAGAACTGCACTTTATGCTGGGACTATATAAACTATTCAACCACAGGCAAACTATAGAGAATATGACAAATCTTCGCGCGCATGAAAGAAGACTCTATACTGCGCAACCCATTAGTGCTACAGTTTACCTGTGATTCAACAAACGTTAGGGACAGACCCACTGATTCATGTCACTATAACTAAAGATAATCAGTTGTTGGTTGCGATGGAAGCGGATGGTCTTAACTTCCTTTGAGTCGTACATGTGGTTTTTCTTACAAGCCAAACCAGGTGACTTGTTTGTGTTGTTATGTAAGGTACTGGAGTTTGTCTTATTTTGTTCAAAATGGAGATACACCCTAGTGTGTAAGGCTATTATATACTGTCTGTTGACAGGTTCACCGGGTGGCGGGTAGCTTGTCATGCCGAAGATCCGGTGTCGATTCTCCACATGGGCACAAAGTGTGTGGAGTCCAATTCTGGAGTCCCCTTCCGTGATATTTGTGGAATATTACTAAACTTAAACTCCCTCACTCTCTCACTGGCAGTCTTTCAAATACTGAGTGATTTTTTTAGTGAAAATCAAATCTATTTTGGACGAAATATAAAACCCTGGTATTGATAAGTTGTATCATATTAAGTTAATACTAAATTATGAATGATAAATACCCTCTGTACCATTTTTCCCATAAAAATATATTCTTAAACCCAAGACGATATTTCACAACCTAGTTCTTTAAACGATTTTGTAAACGTTCGCTCAGCACACTGATGTTTCGTGTCATGGAGTCGACAGAATCCAACTTTCTCTCTCTTACCTCTTTTTCATTTTCGTATCAGATCTTCTTACGACACTGAATGTTTTTTCATTAAACGAAGTGTCTGTAAAATCCTAACTAAAGTAAGTTTCCATCCAAACAGTACTAGTGTCTTGCCATGCAGAGTTGTGTCCCTTAGTGATTGTGTTTAGAAATTCAACTGTGTGCTTTGTAGTCATTTGTATGTTCCGAGTTTTGTTATTGACGTGGTTAATATAGTGATTCCATGATATCGTAAACATTTTCTTCCCTGGGATGGTAACAGTTTAAGTTGTCATTCAAACAATTCTGAGCAAAGAGGAACTTTTTCCCTTTTTGACATTTTAATAATCCGCTCAGCTGTGAACTAGGGCGTAACATGTTTTTACATAAATTGTCTGTCTGGACATACAATGCGAGTGGTTAAGAAAACCGTAGCAGGCGGATTTAAGGGGATTAAGGGGCGGTGGAGTGGCTCAGTGGCTAAAGCGTTCGCTCGTAACGCCGAAGATCTGGGTTCGATTGCCCACATGGGTACAATATGTGAAGCCCATTTTCTAGCGTCCAACTCCGTGATATTGCTGGAATATTGCTAAAAGCGGAGTAAAAACCTCACTCACTCACTCACTCGTTACGTCGAAGATCCGGATTTGATTCGTCACAGGTCCAAAATGTTTGAAGCCCATTTCTGGTGCCCCCGCTGTGATATTAGTGGACGTTTGCTAAAAGTGGCGTACAACCAGAGTCATTCACTCACTTAAAGGGTTAAAGAACAGGTTCTCTGTCAAGGGGCTCAATTTAGTTTACGGGTCGCAAGAGGTTTCGTCATCTGAACATCAATGAGTGATATCGATATAAGATACCTGATTGTGAAGACTGTTTATTCTCCCAAATATTTGTGAAAAACCCACTTTCAAGTTACTTGCTTCTTTGTCGGTCGGTTTTGTATACAAACTTGTGAAAGTACAAAACTTGACGATAAATGATAAATTTTCAGATAACCTACGACCCCGTCCCTCACAGACTTGGCTCTTTCTGTGGGAGGTATGATTATGCGCATGTGCAATTGTTGTGACCGAGTTCGTTCCATCAATATTTATTACAGATTTGCTAGCATTTTAAAAATACGGTTTGAAATATTCATGCGACATTTCCTTTCAAGAACTTTTGAAAACCTTGAGAAATGAGAAAATGCGCGACAGCGAGACATTCTGACGAAATTATGCCGTGTGGGACTCTTGTAAAACATGAAAAAATGCAATAATGGAAATAAGCCGCCAGTGCGACTACGCTACATTTTGACGAAATGTCTTTGTGTTAGTTGAGTATTTGGAAATACGCAGTCCTGTTTTTGTTTCTCAAAAAACGTGTTTATGCACGTTCTTTTCACTTTCGAAATAATGCTGATGAGAGCCGCTTGAACGTCTGAATTTAAATCTTACAATAGACTGATTAAACCTTTTTTCTTGTGGTTGTATTTATAAGAGATAATTTAAATGTTTTCTCTTGTGTATGTGCAATGTTTGTGTTCTCGGTTGTTTGAATGTTGTCTCATAGCAACTGTTTGTTATTCTTCGAAGTAATGTATTCCCTGGACACTGGAGTCGACTGTAGCCAGATCATTTGACGTGTCATCATCATCACCTACAGTTTATGTCTTGGACTCCTATACACCTTCTATTGCAACAAAGGGGAAAAATGTACCTTCTTAAACAGTAACCATTCGGTTATTAGACATAATGTCTGATCAAACAGTGCTCATTCGAGAGGCAAGCTTATTAGTCAAACAGTGAGGCATGTTGTTACGACAGAACAGCATCGTGAACTGCGACTTCAGTGGTGTCATGAGTGTGGCCTAACAACAGTTGAGAACTGTTGTCTGGAACAACTATTTACACAAGGTTTAGAAATTGTTGGTGGTAGAAAAATGATCTGTGCGGATGTGTCCCATACTGGTAGAGGAGCTTGGGTTCGAACAGAACCGTGAAGGTCCGTGTTGGAATCGGTCTTCACCTAGCCATGATTGCTGTAAGAGGGGACGATGAATGGGAGAGCCTACTATAATCCATTTGGTTCAAAAGCGGACCGACGAATTGCAGTCTAATTTGAAAACATATAAACAAATAACACTCAGTGAAACGCTGATGGTAATAAAAAATCAGACTGTGTGATTTTTTTTATTTTATTTTATTTTTATTTATTTATTTATTTATTTATTTACTTTATTTATTTATTTATTTTTTTTGGGGGGGGGGGGGGGGGAGGGGGCAGAATTTATGTCCTAAAATAAAAACAACAATCAAACAAACAAAAAACAAACAAAAATATCAATGAAATATTTCCTGAGTTCACTATTTGTGACCCGTGACTACCCGGGGTAGAATAGCCTTCAGCAACCCCTGCTTGACAGAAAAGGCGACTATTCTTGTCGTAAGAGGTGACTAACGAGATCGAGTGGTCAGGCTCTCTGACTTTGTGGACACATGTTATCAGTTCCCAATTGCGTAGATCGATGCTCATGCTGTTGGTCACTGGTCCAGCCTCGATCATTTACAACACGGCGCCATATAGCTGGAATATTGCTGAATGCGGCTTAAGTCTAAACTCACTCATTCACCCATACACTATTTGTTACGATGGAGGAATGCAAAGAGAGGAGCAGCCTGGTGTACGAGAAAGAATAGAAACGGCACAGCACAGGTTAATAAATTAATCATAATATCGGCACATTAGTGGCTAATGCCAATTGTTTGGGCTGCATCTCTCACAGTACCATAGTGCAAAGCTGTTAACAAGACCCTTTTGGTTTGACTCTGGCTAAATAAGAATGAACGGAAATATATACGTTTAAATAAGAGTGAACCTCTTGTGCACGTGCTTCTCAGACACCTGACTGTCTCTTTCTCTTCACGCCTATCAAGCTATCACTGTCTAGCGAGAAAGGGTCCAACATGAGTTTGAGATGGCCCTCTACAGCATTTTCAGCTCAAGAGTTTGGCGCCAGGTTGACTGTGACTGAAATCGACAGGTTACTGCCACCTGTACAGGTTCTGACCCAGGGTACGATATCAACATGCTAAAAGAAGCAATAATATAGTCAATTACACTGGCTCCTCGCAGACCAATTTATCTATATTCTATGATCACAGAATCCGAATCGTATCTCAGTGCGTTTCATTGTGGCACAGACTCTGAATTGCAGGAAGTTATATATTTGTTTACACATCAGATGAAAATCTCTGAAGGTCAGATCACCGTGTGTAAAGTGGCACAGTTTCGTGTTCATCGTTTCAGCGACGGCATCTTCAACACAATACTTCTTTGTGCTCGTCCAGGATGGAAGACTCCGCTAAGGATTGTGTCAACATCTTCAACAATATGAAGCGACTTTAAACAGTTAAGACCGGAGAATTACCATATCGATTATCTTCCGGAACCGTTTCCATTTGGCATAAAAGACAAGATGGTGCCGAAAAATATTTGAATTGATCTATGAAAAAATATTTGAATTGATCTTTCAAAATCAGCAATGACACCAGGTGTTGGCGCAGAGGGTAAGCATACTCTTGATCATACTGATTCCAGAGAAACTCTATAAGTCACGTAAACAAATTAAACATAATTATTTTTCAGTTTGCGGAACCCTCAGATTTCTACCATCCTCGATATCTCCTGGGTGTACGTTCCGACGAATCTTCCTGTACATCCTTGTTGCATCTACGGCCCAGCCCGATGAATCGATTACCTCCCTTGGCTGGCTTTTTATCCAATCAGGTGTCTACGCTAAGAATTTGTGTGTACCAATCACAACTCACTTTCGCTTTTCAAATTATCCAACCGATTAACCTTGGCAACACAAGCCATGCAGAGGTTCTCTGAAAGAGGTAGAAGAGGTTCTTGAATATATGTATTTAAAGTTTCGGACCTGTCCATTTGTCTGTATGATTTCCCCCAAATCTGAGCCGCACTGCGAGCAAACCTTTGCATCTGCAACCGCTATCTTTGTTGAAACTGGCAAGCTCGGTTGTAACGGTGGCTTAGCCGACTGGCTCTGTGAGAATGCGGACCCAGCAAAGGAAAGTAATAAAATTATCACCCGTAGATGCATTCAGGTATAGTGGAGACTTATCGGAACGTATACCCTGGAGATATCAAGGATGGAACAGTTTCAAGGGTTACCTGAAATACGTGAACCATGTATAATTATGTTGACTGGCTGATTGGCTGAACGTGTATTAGCAATACAGTGGATTACCATCGGCAGTAAGCTCATTGATGTTGCCTCACAAAATGTATATCGTTTTTCTCACCGTTTCAGTTCAGTGGGATGCGGGAGGGAACCTTTCCACACATCTACCCTCCTGGGCCTCCTTTCACGAAGCAACCTCAACCGAGGTTAACCTTAACAACCATTTTTAAACATTGCAGTAAGGTTACGTTAGTGACGTATCATCTGTAAAAGCAGGCACTGGACCAGACACTAAAGTAACCAACGAAACCACCACATTTGTTTGATGTTTGTATGTGTTTCTGAAAGACTGTAACGAAAGAGGTCACCCCATTCACAGCCTCAGTAAAGTTTTCAAAATGTTTTATGGTAGACTAACATCTAGTCTCTGAAATGAACATATTTTACTGGAAAAAACGTTCATAGTGAAAAAAAAATAATATAATGAAATGGTGCCCTTAGACTTTCTTCATTTTCAGCTAAGGAAATCTAGACTTGCCACATTTTCTAGACTTGCGTGGGCTTTCTTGGATATATATACTTCAGGGTCTGTACGACAGACTAGTTTTATGGTAGAAATGCGGAGTACAATTCCAATTCATTTGTTGAACCTACTGTGACTGTACTCACTATCGGTGAGTGTGTTTAGTTTTAAGCCGCATTCAGCAATTGTGACTGTGACTGACTACAATTGCTTACCGACTACCCAACCCTTTCTCCAATGCACAATCTACAAATGAAGCAGTTTTAGATTTCCACAGGTTCCGATGTCACTGAGGAAGGAGTAAGTGGGTAATATGTTACCTCGCTTTTAGCAATATTCCAGCAATATTACGGGCGGGGACACCAGAAATGGGCTTCACACACTGTAACCATGTGGGGATTTGAACCTGGGCCTTCGGCGTGACGAGCGGACGCCAGGCTACACCAGGCTACTCCAACGTCCCTATTGAGGAAGGAGTGAGTGAGTGAGTTTAGGTTTAAGCCGCACTCAGCAATATTCCAGCTATATGGCGGCGGTCTGTAAATAATCGAGTCTGGACCAGACAATCCAGTGATCAACAGCATGGGCATCGAACCGCAATGCCCAATTGGGAACCGATGACATGTGTCAACCGATTCAGCGACCCTGACCACCCGATTCTGTTAGTCGCCTCTTACGACAAGCATAGTCGCCTTTTATGGCAAGCATGGGTTGCTGAAGGCCTATTCTACCCCGCACCTTCACGGGTCCGCTGAGGAAGGAGAGGTCGGGGGGTGGTTATGGTGGGGACGGATTCTGGGTTTGTGTTTTGGGTTGTGAGTTGTTGGTGTAGATTAAATGTTCTGATAGCCCTGTCAGAGATTTGGTCAATTCTGTAATTTGTTGCTTGGTTTTGTAGTACTGACGACAGCGCGACGATGTCCCTTGTAGGATTCGGTGGTTTCTATTATGAAACTGTGAAAAACAGGATCTTCGTTAACATTAAATCCTGAAATCAAATTTGTGATATCAATAAAATCCTTCCGAAGCTGATATAATGAAATGATTTATTGATATCTTGGAAGGATTAAAAGGTAAAACGACGTCCCCTCTTTCACTTCCTGTTTTACAGTTCTCGGTAGCAATCACTTTGAAAGCATTTGTATTTTCTCCATAAAAATGCTTAAAATGTCAGACAAAAACCAAAGGAATCTGACATTCACTGCTTCTGTTAAGACATCTTAATGATAGGCTTTTGCAGAGCAAAGTTCAGATCACTTGGGTAAAGTGGACATTGTCTCTTGCGCATTGATATCGTGTTATTGTTTTGACAAAAAATGTTTCTATTAAACAGTTTGTCCCGGAAGGGAATCGATTCAGAAATTGAGCCCCATACTTTCTGACAAATTGCCAAAAACGTCAGGCCAAACAAATCCGATTAATCCAAGAGACATGACTTGAAATATGAGTTGACTCGACGGATTAATCCACGAACCTGGGCCATTCACACTTCACCCATTTCACGTGACGCTTCAGCTCCACACAGCGACAAATCAGCTCCCTGTACAACAGACTCCTCGTAATTTTCCTGTGCATTTCCTGGTGATTCCATTAATGGATGTTGTGGTATTGTCAAGAGCTCTCAAATTTTCCCAAGACAGCTACAAACTCCTTACACTTTCCGGTAGGTGTCTGCGTATAGTTACATGGCGAGTCAATAATGGATTCGGAGGGATTAATGTCAGTTGCAGGCTAAGTTAAGAGTTTCTGTGACGTTGATATGAGCCTTTGAACGATATCGACTGCCGTGTTTATTACTGAAAGATATTTAATCGTGAATGTTGTTTCAAGCTACGAAATTAATGCGATGATACTGCTGAAGTGTCTTTTTAAATATTGAAGCTAAAGTTTGATATATGAGAAGAACTGGTTCTATCTGTCTTTGACGTAGCGAATGTTTCTGAGGGCCTACAAACTAGTGGTTGATATCACGGGTAGGGTCTCCCAGATATCACGTGTAGGGTCTTCGGAGTACGGTGATAAGATAAGAACCTACCCTGCCATGACTACCAATCACTGCCCCCGTACATCACAAAGCTTCCACCAACCCAGCGTTTCAGCTGCTGAACTTAAAATAACGGTTGAACCTCGAATAGTAACAAATAAAACCAGGTAAACTGATTCTGAACCTGAGAAAATCTAGACTTGCTTCAGTGAGTGCTTAGGCATTGCGAGAGGGACAGACAGTATAGAAAATAACATGGTTTAGTACTGCTGAATTCAGCAGTCACCGTTACGGTCTCCACGTGGACGCCCGACTCCATGCGAAGGAAATGAAATCTAGACTCGCCAATAAAGAGGACACGACCGACCGACCGACAGACAGATTATTTATTAAAGTCCCTCTTAATCTTTTTTGACATAAAACACGAATTTTACGGAGTATAAAAGTGTAACAGAGACTGAAATTACAAGAAGTAGATAAACTACCTATATACATAAATCAACATCGATAAAGCATGCCATATACATTGTTAAAACATGGAAATATTTTTTTTAGATAGTCAAAAAATCTTTCGTATGTGCACGCACTTGTATCAGACGCAGCCCTGGTTTGATTGTCTGGAAGCAGGAGACCCTTTTGTCCGCGAATCCCAGAGTCTGGCTCGCAACTATTCATCAAATGAGCGAAGAAATGTAATGATCTTGCGTGACACAAGGTTGCCTTGGGTGTGCTCGATTGCATTTGTCGTAAGTGCTGTGATAACCAGACGGCTTTTCAATTGTGACAATTTAATCCTTGTGGGCACTTGACGTGTAGACGCACCAGTCCCCAGACACCAAATAACTCTTTCTCTCCAAAAGCTGGTATGTTGCTAAGATACTCTGTCTTCACAAACATGGACCACATTAGTGAACGCTATGTATCTTCGCTATATGTAAAGTGAACGGTGTTCAAAGGTAGGTGTGATGCCGTTACATGTTTGAGTTGTTTGCCAGTCAAAGTAAACTTATCCTCAGTACTTTTCGTTACACTCCACTACTGAGTCTAACAAAACCTATGGGAGGTCGCGTCAGGTAACCTTTGAAATTGACCAATCAGATCACAGCTTACCAAATCGTGAAAGTGGACATTCGCACATCCCTTTTGAACTTTTTATCTCGAAAAGGTTCGTATCCGAACGATTCCGAATGATATTTAGTGTACGATCCCTTACGGCTGATACACACAGCGCACGTTACAACCATGACAACGGTGAGTAAACAGTCCCTGAAAATAGTGTTTTTGGCAATATTCAACTTACGGAAATATTGGCTAATGGTTACCATGTCAAGAGAATCCCCAAAGCGTATATACAGCTGGTCAAATAACTGTGTTATATACAGACTTTTGTTTGTGGGGAGATCTGTGTCGGTAACCTGAATATTTTGGAAGTCCCTCCGATCCCTAAATAGTAGCCGTTGTTTGATTGGTTAAATCTATTTAACCGTCTCGCGTTTGATTGCACGGTTATAAGTAGCTCAAAGGTTACCTGACGCGACCTTCTACTAGGTTTTGTTAGACTCAGTGGTGGAGTGTAACGAAATACACTGAGACTAAGTTTACTTAGACTGAGTGGTTTGTCATTGTGTTGTGGAACCGTCACGTTTTCTTCAGAATCTTTTTCCCACGATTTGCCGGTGAAGATATGAATTACAGCTTTTTGAGAAAGGGTGGAGTAGGGATGGGGGTACACACTATTGACATTATTGTGGGTTCGTGTACACACTTCACTTTCACCAGATTCATTGATCATTTAACAAAATTTCAAGAAAAAAGGGGTGTGCGCACTCCTACAACACCACCCCCTGGATCCGCCTATGCAAAATCATGGGTCACGTAATGCAGATGCGTCTCAGTGTGCGTCACATGTGTCCGACACATTCAAATTACGTCAAGCGGTTTAAGTTCGATTTTGCATATTCCATGATCAATGAAAACAGAGTGATGCGTTTCTTGGGGATTTCAGTATGTAAACGGTTAAAGTGTGAACTCAGTGAATGGAATGTACATGAAAAATGTTTATTTCAAATTTTAACACGAAGACGGAAACTACAATCGTACGGATGCATATTGGTTCCATGTAGGTAGGAACATTTTTTTCCAGATATGTTATTAGCACGCTTCCATACCCCGCCATAATACTTCGTTTATTGCAGAGTGCGGCATTAAACAACAACAACAACACACAACCACAGTAGTGAGCGTGGTTTTACGCCGCTTATAGCAATATTGCAGCAAGATGAAGGCGGGGGACATCAGAGATAGGCTTCAAATATTGTTCCCATGTAGGGAATCGAACCCTGTCTTGAACGTGACGAGCGAAAGTCTTAGCCACAAAGCTACCCTACCTCGGAGGAACAACAACCAACGCTTCCACACAAAGTATTAGTTACACCTACAACGCAGTAGGGATGCCGTCGAAATCTTAAATCAAGTTTAAGGACATGAATTCAGCTATTGTTTTCAACATCAACAACATTCCCCTATGTGGCTGAAATTCGCTCAAAGTGTACACTCTCCAGAAGTGACTCTCTGTCCACGGATTAACGGTCAGGGACAAGCGGATGTTAAATGACATTTGGACATCGGATAGCCAGCGACACTGATGGAACAGTCATTGAAAGACTTATAATGGACCTGTTTCTTGTTTCCCGGGAGACGATCATGTGGTGTCTGTTGCGAGTCTGTGACGGCGGTGTAGCCTGTTGCCAAGGGCTGGTTTCTTTACAGAAGAGACGTGTGGAAACAACGATCACAAATGTCTAACACAAATGTTTTCAGTTATGTGACCCCCGAGCGAAACTTGGCTGTCCATTCGGATTCCAAGATGCCCGTGTTTTTGTTTTGTTTATTCATTCATTTGTTTGTTTGGTGTTTAAAGCCCTATTCAGAAGTACTCCTATGTAACGGCGGTCTGTAATTAAATATTCGACTTTAGACCACACAATCCAGTGATTAACGTCAGCAGTATTGGTTAGCTGAAACTCAGAGCTCAGCTCTCTAAAGCAAAATACTCATTTTAGCGAAAGAACACCGCTAAATTACACAATTCCCTCCTGAATAAAACACACCTTGGGTGTACATGGCGCTCAGAAGCAACGAAATGCATAAACAATATCATAACGCCGCTTTAACTTTTGCATTCGGAATTCAAAGATTTCAACTGTTTTCGAGAAAGGAAAATCTGACCTGCATGTCAAAATGCTTCACTCACCCTTGCAAAGAATATAGACGCCTCAACACTTTCACAAAGCACTAAGGTCAATGTTAAAGAATGGGAGTTAAGATTAACCTTAGTAAGTGTAGCTTCCTCAAAGGAGCCCCATACAAACGTTTCGTAAAAGTAAAACATCTGCTTTTAATGGAAATAGCCTCGAACAAGCAACATTATGTTAAAAACTAACGAATTATTTTAACGGTAAACGAATGAGTGCAAAAGCAAACCCACAATACCATGAGCACTTAAGTGAACTATATATTTGTACATGTGCCTCTGATGCCGAGTATCAGAGCCGGAGCGTAAAGAAAGTTTTGTTCCGACAAGTGCCAGATTAGAATCACGGGCTTGTATTGCTGAAAATAATAGGTCCTGGGTCCAACAAGCGTCCACTGATAGCCACACGCTTATAAAGAAGGAAAGGGTAGTAACGCGCACAAAGTTGTCAAACACCCCACTCTCGATTATGGGCGAATTCTGGGTGGGAAATTGTGAAATATACAGCCGTGATTCTTACTGAAATAAATCCAGGTAAATTCTCTTTCGAATAAATCCAAAATTATTAAAATCGGTCCACTATGTACTGAGTAACAATATTAACATTGCTTGGGACTCGGGGGAAAAAACAACTTCTCATTTGTACGCCAAAAACCTGCCTACGAAATTCATCGCTTCTCGGAGAAGAAATACCATGTATTTCAATTAAAAAACACCCGATCGGCGAAAACACACAATCTTTCCGTAATCGCTAGATATTCCACTTTCGTTCTACAACCCTCAATAGGCTTGCACCAACGACGAGCTGCTCTCTGATTAGTCAAAAATAAAACACCAGCATTATTTTTATTTCGTGGCGATCGTGTTGGTGCGAGCCTGTTGAGGGTGAAGGACAAACATGGTGGATTCGATCACTCGATACCGCTAATTTCCCAATAAAGTATTGCAGGTAAAAGAATAACCTATTTCATTTGAGAAGTATCAGTGTAGGCTTTTTGGCCCCAGGACGTAGTATTGTCAGCCATACAAGCCCCCGTGATTAGAATTACTGATGGGTTGAAAGCGTCACTACCCTAGGGTGTTTAACTGAACTTTATCCCATCTCTTATTCAACTCTCATAGGATCGTCGTCATCCTGTTTAAACCTTAGATGATCAGTAACCTGTTAGTTAGCAAAATGAGTTGTTACGAGTACCGGTAAGTAGCTGGCAGTATCGCGAATGTCAGCGGGGTAGCTAAGACAGACACGTGACAGCTATGCTTGGATGAAATAGTGTAAGATGTTTATGCTTTTTAAAAGTACTTTCGTCCAGTAATTAAAACTGACCACATATTGAAGGCAGCGGTTGTAAATATCATTCTATCTTTATTGACAAAACTATAACCACATACAAATTCTCACTCAATAAAAACTTATACACGTACATATTTCATAAATGTTCGAGCATCCATCTGTGTATAAAATATATTTGAATAATAAAACGCAGAAAACACATCAAAACGTATTTATGACCTCAGTTTTAAGTATTTAGTTCGGTCATATTAAAACCATGACTTTTGCTTATGTGTGTAAAGATATTTTCTAGTAGGCGACATTTGGTGCGAAACTGGGGTGGGTGTGCTATGCTTCCAGTACTTCGAAAATTAGCCGGAAGAGTTGACCAGAAATGGTGTTAAATTGTAGACCAAAGGCCTGACTTACTCATGTATACATGAAACGGTTGTTGATAGCCTGGATGATTTTTAAAAAATATACGGTTACTAAAGAAGTCTCTGGGAAAACATTTATTGTTGTGTGAGGCATAAATCACCAGAGCAACCGGAAGCTAATGTATTTCATTCAGGTTGCTGCTACTGCAATACACACTGTATTTTTCCATGCAGCAAAACCCACATCTTGTTTACCTCATGTCCACTTAAACCCATTCGTAACTACCCGTGTCATTCCGGCAAGCCGAATGGCTTGTAGGTCACGGAAAGAGACGAGTAGTTACGAATGCACTTAAAACTTCATTCTTACGTCTTGTGAAAAGGATCCGCTGTATCGTCATGCTTGTTTTTAGAGGCAACATGATGGGTCAAGGTCAGGTGTCGGAAGATTATGGGTCATCGTGGTTCACTGGACGTGGTTCATAATTTCAAAGACTGTGATTTCTGCATATTAAATATTATGCAGATGTCATATATGTTATTACTCCCATACATTTCTACATTTAGCCCTATGCGTTATTCAAACTCACACACGCACTGTGAAGTACCTAATCTCCAGCACACATCACCAATCTAACCCACATATTGTAGTCAATATCCAAAATGTACGATATGTTCCATTTGACCGCTTTCTTAACTAATTGTGCATTCATATCCTTGACAATGGGAGGAAGTTTGCACTTTCAAGTACGGGATCTAGACTACAGGTTGCTATACATTTGGGGTAAATGCGTTGGCTGAGTGGGTCAGATCTTGTGAGCTGGCGTGTGGATGCCTCTCTCTGAGATTGTGGGTTCGAATCTCAGATTGGATTCATCCCCTCACTGGATTCTTTACTTAGCTGATGAAGTGTCTTCTTAGATATTACATATGCCACATTTGTAAACATTCCAAATGGCACTGTGTTCATTTCCCTTGTGGTTTCCCTATGACTCGAATATTTACATGACGCTGCCATTTGTCTGTAATATTGACGACTGCGCTTGTACATATCATTCTATGTTTATTTACAATAGCAAATTCTCACTCACATAAAAATTATACACATACATATTTCATAAATAATCGAGCGTTCATCAGTGTATAAAATGCATTTGAATAATAAAACGCAGAAAACACATCAAACCGTATTTACATGTAAATACAACCAACATGGCAACATGTCGGCGGCAATTTAATTCATGTTTTCGTACCATGTCTGACCGCCGTCCATATTAGGCCTCGCTGTCGTAACCCTTGGTGATTGTCCCGGGGTAAATGGCCGGTGTATCATCCTTCCCCCAACGATTAATGTCAAGGAAATATCGCATTAAAACCAGCTCCCCATACAACGATTTCTCCCCATCTCCAGCCAAGCGAAATAAATGATTGCTCCCTAGCCTGGACAAACCTCGCAATCATCAGCCTCTGTTATGATCAGAGGCGATTAATCGTTGATAATTCGATGTAAGGGGGTCTCATATCCGCCAGCGAGATAGAAGAATGCGAAAGACTCCATGTTTATTTCTCGGTTTATGACGAGAAATCACTTTGGGATAAATCAATGGGGCCCTATCGGGGTTTGATTTCACGTTCCTTTGCCGTTGCCATGGCCACGGGCAGTATAGAACATTTTATTGCGAAATGTAATTGCAGAACAGAATAAAAACGACTACTGACGTGACTGCCATTAATTCTAACGTGATTTGGGGAAGATTGACGAGATTTAGATGATGTGTCTTTTCAACCTCCTCAGTTTCTCCCAAGTTGGTTATCAATTCAGACGGATATTTCTGGTTGACGTAGTAAAATTGAGTTGTTGCACATTCAATTTTATGAAACTCGCAACAACCGGAAGTAGTCTAAAACGCATGACCTTCACACCGGAACCACCGGATGTTCTCTCATGTACATTAGTTTCCCTAATCTGTGTGTTTTCGCGCATATAATCAGGTCGAAGGACTGTTCAAAGTCGACTGGATAGCGCACTCTTCATATTTGCCAATGTTTTCTTTTTGTACAAGAAATGTTTCGTTGCATTTAAAAATGTGTTTCATTAGCGTTTTTAGGGCTGTGAGGTAGGTCAGTGGTTACGGTGTTCACTCGTCATGTCGAAGCCCGGTTTCGATTCCCGGACTTGCCCACACTATGTGAAGCTCATTTCTGGTGTTCCCCGTTCGTGATTTAAAGCGTTTATAAAAGTTTTTTAACCAGGGAATTTAGCAAAAGGGAAGCCCCTGATAAAAATATGCATCAAGTGGGTACCCAGGTTTTATAAGACGGGTCAGAGTAAGTTTGAATCCAATCCTCTGACAGCGACAGACACAAATACCGTTCTTCAAATTAAAAAAAAGCACAAGTCCAATAACAGTACATGGAAACAAAATATTCTTAAAACTGTAAATGCTTCAGGGATTTTTTAACAGAGTATGCGTGTCTTTCTATTGTAGTACAGAGTGAGAGGAGCTGATAATGGGATGTAATCGGTTGCAAGTGCTTGGAAGGGGTTGAGTTTAACCTGACAGAGTAGGGAAGAAGATGAGCATAGTCTGCAAGTGCAGACTAGCGACTAAAGTGGGGTGGGTGGGGATGTGGAGGAGTAGTGTGTTATAGACTTCAGCGACTGAAAAGGGGTAGTACATGGGCTGTTGGAGGTCTAGCTCCGGTTTCGTCATATTCAGCAATTCTATCGGTACATACAGATGTTGGTATGATGATAAGATAGTGTTACTATCAGCACAAAACATCGCATTGTTTTGTTTTAAAGTCGTTTGTCCACAGATTGAATTACTTTCCTCAACAATATTAGGTGTTTGTTCTGTATCAGTTCCCCTCCGCCTTCTTGTCTTATTGGCTTTCCCTGTTCTCTTTGTAGAGTTACGTCCCTTTGTCGTGCCATCATTGTATGGTCGTTCGAATCTTAAAATTACCCTGAGTGTGACAGGTGCTTTCTTTGAACCGTATCCATATGGGTTTCGTTCAAGTGAAACAAATCCTGCTTTAATCCCGGATCATTCTGAATGGAATGATCGATCAACATCGCGGAACTACTGCGAGGAGACAAAGGGAAGTACTGGTTGGCCATATTCGGTAATCGTGTGCATGAATATTGTTAAGTCCAGCTTAAAGGTCACAGGTAACGCAAAACACAACTTTCCAGATTCTGATACCTTTCGGTATGGACTTATAGTAACAAATTATCAAAAATGCAAATTCAACTTAGAAAGTTGAAAAATAACACAATGAAGAAAAAACAAAAGTCCTTGAAATCGGAGTTCAAACGACTAATTTCACAACAGCTGGTTTGAAATGTGGTTCCAACAACTATGCTGCACTACGCAAGATTAGGTTCTCACGGCTTGAACCGGGATACCTAGATGCGGTTAGTCCTGAGAAGGCGACTCGTAAAAACACAGGAAGTGATGCGTGGAAGGATCACCGCTGTGGTCGAAGTTGGAGAACATGAGATGTTTCCTGTCATCACAGGCAAGAATCTTGTGATCCTTGGGTAGGCAATAACAAAATTCACTGGTTCCATACTTTTTATTATTTTTTTACATCGGCACGACTTCGATGTTCAGCTGTAAACAATCTCCAGGGGCATGACTTGTGACACTCTTCTGCAGTGACAATCTTTTCCTAGAAATATAAGCTATTGCCCCGACAACACCTCATACCTAAACGCATTCAACGCGGGTGGTCAAAGATGGATAAGTATAAAAATGTAATAGTAGGAACTAAAAACAAAACTCACCGAGACGGGTGCTCCTTCCAACGACGCCATGTTTTGCTGCGTGAGTTTCCGCTCGCGACCGGAAAATCTCCGGAGATGGCCGAGCGTGTTTCCATTATTACCGACATTGCTTCCGATAGGGCCGATGGGTTTCTGTTATTACCGTTAAACTACCGATATCGCTGCAATTGTTTCGCGAGTGGGCTGGGTTTGTTTACATTTGAGATGCAATTCCTTCAAATTTGCTGTAATTCCTTCAATTACTTAGGGAGGGAGGGGAGGGGGGGGGGGGGGGGGGGGGGGGGGCTGTATTTACAAAACCCAAGATCTCATCTTATGTACACACATCTGAAGGCATCGGCAAATAAACCAGCAATTGAAAGTCTACGTTACACATTGGTATCCAATCAGCTTCGTTTTACAAAAAAAATATTGCACGTTTGATTTGCGATTGTACGCTTACAATCTTGTTTTTTCATATGTGTTATGTGTCATGAATAGTGAGTGAGTGAGTTAATATTTTACGTCACATCGGCAATATCTCAGCCATATCGTGACGGTGTCATGAATAAATGATAATTGTGGTTTATCATGTTCTTATTTTTGCACGTAAACTTTAACAAATGAAATAAAGACACCTTAAGAGTCGTAAAACATCACTCAACCGCCATGATGTTGTTGGAATTTGCTAAAAGCGGTATAACACCCTACTTACTCCTGATTTGTTAACATCGAAAATTAGCCAACCCTCAAAGGGCCTCTGAGCGTACGAAACGCGACTTGAGTGTTGGGCGATTGGCAATCGTTTATAGACAAGGGACTCAGAAGTGCTATTTCCCTAGTGTGAAATTTACATCGCATTCATATTGCTTGAAAAGAAATTTCATTAACGAGTCGACGGTTGTATGTTCCTTAACTTCCCACATGTGTTGTGAGTCTTAGAAAAGTTGTTTCGAGGGCTTGTTTTTCTAGGAAAATTGCTCAGGCATTTTGTTTGGAGAGACACTTCAAGAAAATTACTCTCTGAAATTCAGATCGCTTTACCTGTAAATTCTGCGATAAGGGTCATTATGCTTTGCGCGTTTTGTTGAGTAGATTGTTTTTGGGTTGATGTTGCGTTATTTCCTTGATATGAGAACACGACATCAGCAGTTCGTGACTGGTTAGCGTGACATACAATGTGACTGATGTGCAATTTTGCAAACCGAAAATAACGTTCCCATTTGTGACATTAGGAAACAGGAGCTTTCCTTCTGATGATTGTCTCCCCGCCAAAAATGATTCCTGGAATTGAAATCATGTTAAAAAATTAGTTTTTTGAAAATACAATCCATGTTCCTGATAGCTGGACGGATGTAGGAAAAAATATTAAACGATTGTAAATAGGCAATGGTTTTCCAGATATTTTGTTATTTGACCCTACGGTCTTGCGAATGTTTCATTTGCATATGACATTTCTTTGGATATCATATGGCGATCCGTCAGATGCGACAAATTACACATTACTAGAATTACAAGTATCTTCCAAACCCGTTTTGCATGACACCCATGCTTTTTATCAATAATATTTACATAATGTCTATGTCATGCTTCTGGGCTTGCTCATTTAGAATGTGTTTGCGTTAGAAAAATGTTTGGACGTGATCTATCGTGTAAATAGGTGTAACGTATAGTACCTATTTATAAATCATCCAGTAAATGAATAAACACTGAAATATCGCTGTTCAAAAACTCTGGACAACTCTTATTGGACCTCAGATTCATGAGCAGACA
Organism: Haliotis asinina; assembly: GCF_037392515.1. Lineage (NCBI taxonomy): Eukaryota > Metazoa > Mollusca > Gastropoda > Lepetellida > Haliotidae > Haliotis > Haliotis asinina. The sequence goes on along the minus strand of NC_090281.1, from coordinate 23,471,456 downwards.
GGGGCATGTAGTCATGGCAACCGTATCATCAAGATGCTTGAAAATCTGTTTGGATTGATCGTGACTGACACACCTGTTTGGTGAGCACAACAACACTATGAACTGCAACGGCTGAATCCACTATATTGACTCAAAGACTTTTGGCGACCGAAAATTAGGCAGATATATACTCAAACTGGGTCGTGTCTTGAACTGGGTCAACACAACGCTGCCAACGTATTTGCCGTCAACCAAACTATGATCAGGATTGCATGGAATCAGTGCTACACGTTTGGATCAGCTGTGGTCGACAGCTCTCTACCAATCAGCAGGTATGGACTACCTGTGGCATTATGTCACCACTTCTTGAACGCGACCACACTCGTGAATGAGTTAAATTTTCCGCTCATAGAGTGGACAATCGACTCCTCGAGGAATTGACCAGGGGAAAGATTTCAGGATTACATGTAAAATGAATTTCAGGTCCGATCCTGGGTAGGATCCTGAGTGTGATACGTGGAGCTGGAAGAACCGATCTCAGTGTACTACTGTGGAGTATGATGGCGGGTGTGCACTTCAAGGATGCTGGTGTATTCAGACTTGACTTCATCCTATCGTATGGCGTCATAAAATCAGGGCTGTTGATCAAACATTAGGTCAGCCAGACTGGCAAACCCAGTCGCCAGACCTCCACACTACGGTACACATCCGGAACAAGAAAAACACGTCGTCCTTTCACGATGGCCCTCCCAGCTTTACAGGAACACGGCAATGATATTACTGAAGAGTGAATTTAACGCAAGCAACCATCCAGACACTGGGGATAGTACATGACGGTACCAGGCCGTGATCACATCACCCGGATCATATCCACGCTTCAGAGTGTGGGACAATAAATCTGTTTTCGAGAATGTTACGTTTTGATTTTCATCAGATACTCGTATATTTAAGGCTGATTTGACGACGGACGTTTGCTCGTTCACACGGTACTGCCTTTAGCTACTTTAACGGACACAAATACTTTGACCTATTACCCTTCAAATGTGCTGATCCCTAGCAAAATGTCAACACTGGAAGGATATATAACCTATGCCTCTTGTATTGAAAGTGTTTAGAGTCGAATCAATAACCCTTAATCTTGTTTGTCTGAATCAGTATCGCTTACTGAAGCGCTCGGCAAATATCACAAAAAAGTTTATTTCAATAATTATAATAACCCACAGCACGGAGACTCTATGCTGTCAAACTCTCTATAAGGGCAACGACTTGATGAACCACACCTTTAGAACCATGTCTGCTGTTTATTCAAGTGTTTTCGGCGCCTTTTCAACCTTATTACAATTAAGTTACAAAGATGCCTCCGACTCCACCAATTTAAAAACCTCCAAAATAACAAGAAGGAAAAACAGGGAAACAATGAGACACAGATCGATGCTTATACACATGACCACGGTTGAGATCATTGGATCCCGCTATGTTGAAAGGATAGTGAAATTGCAAAAATGGTAATTGCAGCATATCGAGTAATGGTTCTGCCTTCTGCCACTGCCCAAAGTGTCCAGACAGCGGGGTAACCAATTGCTTAAGGCGATTGCCCGTGACGCCGAAGACCCGGGCTCGATTCCCCACATGGGTACAATATGTCCCATGCAAAATCTCTCACTCGCTCGACACACAAGGAGAGAGTCATGATATAAATGTCACAATCAAAGAAAAACTCGACTAAAACTGTCACTCACTCCTAAGATCCGAATTCGAATCCCATCATTAGAGGAAACATGGTGTATTCGTTTGAAGATAAGCCAGTATAGTAAAAGAATTCAGCATTTTTGATGATTTGTTTCTGTAAGTCCATACCGAATGGTATCAGAATCTGCAAAGTTGTGTTTTGCGTTGCATGTGACCTTTAAAAACACGGAGGTAGAATCTCTGCCTTTGCATGGATATCGTTTCAGATCAGAGATCTTGCAGCGACGCTTTATATTAATCCATGTTATACATTTTCCGCTTTGGTATCTGAAAAGATTTATTCCAGAAGATTAAATTGTGTTTTCTGATAACACGTCAACCAGTAAACATTTATCTTGCAAAATATCTGCCACCGATAACCTTGAGATAGTGAGTGAACAGATAAAGGACTGCGCTAATTCAAAGAGCTTATTTACACACCATTTTCGGTCCATGTCTGAGAAAGCGGCATTTTGCCACCACGGAGACAGCTATTGACGAGCACGATGTATATTTCAAAGGCAACATCGTGTCTTATTTCACACGCCCAGCTATCAACAACATTGACGCATATTTCACGTAACGCCACAACGTCCTTCATTGAGTCTATTTTACACAGATACGAGCTGTGTGCCACGGTGTTATTTTTGTGGCTCTTCTTTTAGCACGCAAAACCACTATCATGTGTATCTTGGAAAGAGCAATTGGCACCAAGGATAGGGTGTTAATTATTCATGTCAATTTCTTTATCGCGTTTGTAAAGGACTGGGTGTGCAAGCGCTGCGTACGAGTTTTGTTTGCAGCGATCACACATAGCTTAAAGCTTCTGGCAGCGACGGTCAAGTGGCGCTTATTTCAATTAAGCAATAAACGGTGAAACATTGGAAGCCACAAATCTGCCTATTACTCTATGTCAAGAATGAATCGATATGTAATTATGTGTCGGAATTCTTCATCATAACAAGAGAAACTCACGAGACAGATTAAACAGTCTGAAATTTATAGAAAGGACAGCTGTATTTTGTGTTTGTGGGTGTGTAAAACAGAAAGTTACGTGTCAAAAAAACGTTTTCTCTTGAAAACGTGGGTGTATATTCATTTGTTGTTTGTTTTGTTTATCGGGTATATTCCAAAGTTGTGGATAAGGGGGAGTGAGTGAGTGAGTTTACTTTCACGAACCTTTGAGTAGTCTTTCAGTTGTTTCACATTACGTCAGTTGGGTATTGGAATAGTGGATGAGTGAAGGTGTTAGTTCCTGTGTACTTGAGTTGCTGCGTGAGCGAGTGAGTGTTGCTGAAATATTGCTCAACCAATGTTAAGTAAAAGAACACTGATTGCAACACCTGACACCTTGATTTTAGTGTTTCTGTGAAAAAGATAAAATAGATATCAACTTTGCAATTTAACAGGGTATAAATGTGAGCCGCACTCACACTCTGCTAAACATATTGTAATACTGCTTTGGAAACCACGCAACTCAACATCCGTGTGATCAAAAGGGGAATAAAACTCATTCCAATAAACCGCATTAACCTATTCTTTAATCTATAGTTTAAAGCATGTAACCAGAAGAAAAGGCAGATTCTACTGTGCTTTCGTGAATGTCAACATAGTTAACCGAAATAAATTACTTTTTCTTCTTTTTAGAAATGGTATCCATTGTTTTGATTGGTGCACTGGTGTTAGACAAGGATGTCCACATGGTCCCTTGTTGTTCTCCAGATTTATGAAAGAGTAGACCAGGCCATGACCCTAGTCAAATTTTTAATTCGTGTGCATTTTTACCTGCAGTTTGGGAGGTCTGCGTTATGGGAGTGAACCTTTCTGAGCAACAAAATCAATGTTACTCACTTCCGTCGAGCTGGAAAGAGCGGAGAAGAGCCATAATGATCATACAAACCCAATTATAATATGAATATTAATGGCAAAATAGGGGTTATGAATTATAGGTCTAGCTATCTCCTCCATGTGTATATGTCGATATATCTAATATCTTTGACATTACGTCGTATAAAATCTCCGACGCTAAATTTTATTCGTGGTGTTGGACACAAGCCCTACCCAAGAGTAGATTTTGCAGTTTTTTGCAATATAGATGCATCAATGATATGTTTCTTTAGATGAACCAAGTTTGGCATCGAACCGGATGTTACGCAGGATAAACCAACTGGGCAGAAATTATCCCTGCAATAAACTGAAATATGTTCATTCCCAATATGACTATACCCAGTTTCAGTACCGGTGCAATACACAATCTGTTCCGTCAGATGTTTTAATTACAGGCTTGCCCGCCCTGTTAACCTGTTCTTTTCTCTCTCATCCGGAACATGTTTATGAATGATGAACGGCCTTTCTTTCATTCCTGTTTTGGTCAAGCCATTTACAATACGTTTCCTGCATAAGAACAGTATTGTATGATTAACCCCACACATGAAACAGGACATTCTCTAGAGATGACAAATCCTTATGGATAATCAGCCTCCTTATTTTCACAATGGAGACGTTTCGGTATAAAGATTCTTGAAAACGGTACCAGAATCTATACCGAAACGTCACCATTACGAAAATAAAGAAGTTGATTATCCACAACGTTTTGCCATCTCTATACCTCCAGCTTCTGGAATATATAAGGCTATTCAAACAAATAAGTCATTTCTCTACAAAAAAATGTGCGTTTGTGAGCAATCAGTCTTTGAAGACATTTAAATGGATTTTGGATGAGAACAATCTAATTTTGGATTAGAGCCAGTCAAGTTCTTGAGGCACACAAAAGAGAGTTTAATTACATACATTTTACTTTTGAAATGCGATACGTTCTGTGCGGACGTAAAGCAGTAATACCAATTTCATGTTTGAAAATGTCGCGTTCCAGCAAATTACGAATCGATGTATTTGTTATGAGGTTTTTTCATGTCCATTGTTTCAGTGAAGGTAATACTCCCGTATGTACTGCTGAAGCAAGGTGTACTATTTCAAAGTGAATTTAATCGGAAAATTAAAACATATGACCTTTATGTAACCCGAAACTAGTATCATGTTTCCTAAAGCTTCGGGTGGTCACGTCTATATCGATGCCGTATATTTTCTCTACTGAAATTAAAATCCCGTTTGCAAATGAATGGGTGCGCTGGCGCATGGCTTGTTGTTGGTTGGTGCGTTCGTTGTTTAACGGCGGCGGTATGTACATAATTATATGTGGACCAGACAATCTAGTGATCACGAGCATCGATCTACGCAATTTGATATGATGACGTGTCCGATGGCCTGACTTTTTGATATGCTGCGTGCAGGCGCATGTGCGCGTGTGGGTGACTGGTTGATTAATTGATTGATTAACTGTTTGAGTGAGTATTAATTTCGCTTTGAAACATGCACCCAATGCAATCCCATCTCCACCCGTCCCCAAACCAGCTCCCCTCATCCCAACCCTCTACCCCTTCACCCGAGTTACTCTTGATGTGCGGTTATTGCACCTCTCCCCAACACAACGCACTGATGCCGTGTTTTCACCTCATTTCACCCACGCTGCTACTGTCTGGACTGTAATCAGCAACTCTACCGTTTCATTCTGGTTTGACCAGACAGGGATTTCCTGGCGCCTTCTCACGTCAGCCAATCAATGACCGCCCATGTTACCAAGCCTGCGAGGATTAGCTGGCGCCGCTAAGAGGATTAGTGGATTATGAGACAACTCCTGCAATGATTCCTTCAGAGAAGGCTGATATAACGATGTGTGTTTTTTTTCTGTCTTCCATCTTCAAATGGTGTCTGTTGACAAAAGATCGTCTTTTCTCAAGATCAGTCACTCATGCAAATCTGCAGCATTTACCGATGCACGCATCTGAGTGTATTTCACATTGCAACCTCGGTTACGATCGACATATAGCTGCTGGCAATTAATGGAACATGTAATATATGAATGGATTTTTTTTAATTTATGAATTAAATTGGGGTATTTCTATGGGTGAGTGGACAATGGAATTTGGTAAACATGTTATGAACTAAAGATGGGGATTGATTCCAAGGACTGGTGGGTCGAGGACAGATGAAGGGTTGTTGATGAAAGAATGAGTGATTAGTGATTAACTGATAATAGATGAACGGCAGACGGTGGAATGAGAGGTTGATATTGGATGGATGCTAGATAAAGAAAATGAATGGTTCTCCAATGGATGAATGGCAGATAGTGGAAAGATGGGTTCACTGGTGGATGAATTGTAGAGACGTGGAATGAAGGGTTGACTGATGGATGGATGGTAGAGAGTGGAAAGAAGGGTTGACTGATGGATGGATGGTAGAGAGTGGAAAGAAGGGTTGACTGATGGATGAATGGTAGAGAGTGGAAAGAAGGGTTCACTGATGGATGAATGGTAGAGAGTGGAAAGAAGGGTCCACTGATGAATGGATGGTAGAGAGTGGAAAGAAGGGTTGACTGATGAATGAATGGGTTGACTGATGGATGAATGGTAGAGAGTGGAATGAAGGGTTGACTGATGGATGGATGGCAGAGAGTGGAATGAAGGGTTGACTGATGGATGAATGGTAGAGAGTGGAATGAGGGGTTTGACTGATTGATGAATAGTAGATAGTGGAGTGGGAGGTGACTGATGGATGACTGGATAATGCGTGGATGGCAGGATGGTAGCTGGCAGGGATGCTGGAAGATGTTTGGACGTTGTCATAGCTTTCTTTATTGAAAACTCGATTGTCTGATAGCATCAAAATATACCGACTATGGGATGATAATACACTACTTCAAAGATAATTACATGATATCGAGGATGAAATTTATCAAATTTCAGATCATCAAACAAATTTCTACATATTTAAAAATTACACATCACACCCGATTTGAAATATGAACCATGACGTTAATATCTAACGCATAGACGTCATCGCATATACTTGACGCAATGATCAATAGTTAACGATCCGTGCCATCTCATAGGGCAATACAGACCCTGCAGCTCAAACCAAATGATGCGGCTGACGAAGATCTTTGATCTTACATCACTTGGCCGCTTTGTTCGCCCATCCGTCGGAAGCCCCGTATTATTTTCATGGGCCGTCGATAAATCTTTTTAGTTTCAATCCAAAATGATGAGGGCACTGCAAACCGCGTAACAGTGTGTTGTCTATTAAACTAAAGTCAAAGAAAGATGAAACCATTACACGAACATCAGGACGCCATCAAAACATTCTGTTTAAGTCTTAATTTATTGATTGCCTTCGATCGGAATTCAAACGAGACTGGAAAATTATAAATATTTAACGCCTCGGGGTTGCCCCTAAAACTTTGTCTTGCAGCATGTTTCCTTGTAATGGAATCAATACCTTGTTTGAAATCCGACTCCCTCGGGTTGGCACGCCGCTGTTCAGAATGCTAGGCTCTGTTTTACATGTAACAAGAAAGAGTCTTGAATTATTACGTTTTGGCAAATTTTAGAAGAAATGGTCTGTTCCGGTCTCGAATCAATACATGTAGTTGATCTTATAATGGGGATTCAGTAAAGATTAAATTGGAATACTGGATATGTTTTCGACGAAAGAAATCGCTAACCCTATCTTCATTCTCTGATTGGCAGCTTCGCCGTCGCAACTCAAAAACTAACGCGAAGCTGGTATCATTTAGCGTTTAAGGAACGACAACAGCTTAGGGAGATTTCCATTTATATTGATTATTTGCCAAATGTTTCATTGAAAGAAATGTTGGGTGTTTTCAGGGTTCACTTAAGGTAATGGCTTTTTTCGCTATTCTTTTTTTTAAATGTATAATGTCAAAAGGCATACATAGTTTCTCTCTGAAAGTTCATGAGCAGCGTTCCCGAGTTGTCCAGGTCACCACCAATGGTGCGAGCAGAGTTATGGTTCTTACTTCGACCTGGATATTGATAAAAGACGTCGTAAAACTAAACTCACTCACTCCCCGTTAGTTTGAGCAAAGTTGTAAACATGTAAGATTACAGCATGAAAGAACGTTATATTTTGGACGAAATGTCCAATGCGGCGAAAAAAAGAAACCAAACGTGGCTAGGCATTAGCCTTATCTGTTAAGTAGATAAGAATGTGACGAAGGTCACATAAAATACTCATAGAAGAAAACAGTAAATTATACACGAACTGAGTGTAAATGCCAGGAGTGAAGGTAGAAGGAAGAAGTATAATTTCAGAGAAGTGTCAGAAATGCTGTTTCCGAGACTTCTCTGTAAGACTCATGTCATCCTTTTGTGCACCTTGTGCCACCTCGTTGACTTCCAAATATCTAACATGATTTCTTAGACGATTTTATGTACGTTGCTGGGCAGAAAGTTTATTCATTTTTGTTGTTCTTCATTCACTTCAAGTTTATTTCCACGAAGCCAAAATGCTTTGCATGGCAAAGGTAAAAATCTTATTGGTTGTAAACAGAAAAAGGCTATTTGTATCACTCTTACAATCATCCTCTCGGGGCTTCGCTTTTCAGCAAATCTAGGAAATGGGCAAAAAACACGTCTCATTTAGTGGAGGGAGGAATTTGTTTCTATGGACCAGCTGACAAAAAAGAAGATTTTGAAAGTTTTTCTTTCTGTGTCAGTTTTTCAGGTTGAATTTCTCGAACACTCCTTCGTAATCACTGGGACTGGTTGTCATGCTGGCGACAGCGCTTCTCCAAGTCTCAGAACTATTTGACTCGTGTAGATCTGGATTAGATCTTCATTACACCATTCCTGTCGTAAGAGGTAACTAACGGAATCTGGTAGCCAGGATCGTTGACTTTCTTGGCACGTCATCGTATCCAAATTGCATAGATCGGTGGTCAAGCTATTTATCCCTGAATTGTCTGGTCCAGACTCGATTATTTACAGACCGCGGTCATACAACTTAAACTAAACCCACCCACTCACTCAGTGCTATTTGCTACATAAATATTGGTTGATTGGGAAATGAAAGAAGTGTTCTGAATGGTGAACATTCCAAATTTTATTTATAGACAGTACGTCTGTAGAGATCACACTCACTGCTACAGAGACATGTGAAGATCCGTGAACACCAACAACCCAAGGAGACTATGCTTGTCGTACAAGGTGACTAACGGGATCGGGTGGTCAGGCTCGCTGACTTGGTTGACACACGGTATCGGTTCCCAGTTGCGCAGATCGATGCTTATGGTGTGAACACTGGGTTGTCTGGTCCAGACTCGATTATTCACAAAACACATGTGTTGTTGAGTGCGGCGTAAAAGCAAACTCACTCATTAGCACAAAACCTCTCACTGGTCTTCACGACACAGGATCTCAAATATGTCAGGATGTGTCACAGAAATTTCTTTCTTGTAAGGATCTGAACATAATAACCATTTTCAAGCATTTCGGGCACGGCTGCATTTTTTCGACAAAACCCAAGATCCGCAGAGTGTCAAGAGGTCTGTCTCTTGTCGTACCAACAACATTTCCCCTAGAGGTTTGAAAGTTATACTTTTATAACCGTAACTTTCATAACGCGCAAACTTCTTAACAGTAACTTTCACGGGCGCTGCAAACTTAAGAGTTTTAATTACTTTTTGTGGGACTCTTCCTCATGACGTCACTCTGGAAAGCAGTTACGTAATTCATAACACAATGAGGTAAGTTAAGTGTTTGATATGCCATTTAAAGCCCCGGTTGTCGTTGTACAAGACGATATCTGCGTTAGGAGAATTGCATCGTCCTATCTTAACATGGACATTGGGTAGTCTTAGTAACATTTGCTTCGTACTAATATATCCTTATAAAATATATATTTTCTATCTCCATATTTCATCTAACGATTTTTCTCAGATTGCTGCACATTCTTTTGCAAATTTAAAAAGAATAATTACATTTGCAACATACGCCATATTTCATACATGAATGTAATTTTAACTGTTGTCATTTGTAAAATTAATTTAGCTTTTGTCATTTATAAAATTCATTTAACCTTTGTCGTTTTGTCCTAAATAATGCCAAAGAAACTTTTGTCATTTCTATTCTTAAAGAAATTCACCCAAAATTAACCTATACATTTTCTGTACTTAGAAACCAGGAAAAACGTTAAAAAAGTAAGAAATCTGTCGTATACTTTTCAGTTATACGTTTTATATGTGCATGTTAACAGCATCAGGTTAGCATGCTTCTGCTTTGTAATTTGTGACGATCAGATGGCACAGATATTGATGGTGAATTTGTTCTCACTGTTCATGAAAAAGACCCCGTGAATACTCGCTTTGGGCATAGAAATGATCAATTCAAACTGAAAGACTTAAGACGTCATACCATGCGAATTATTAGATTGCCCGAAGGAACATTTGTATTGAACGCATAAATTTAGTCAGTGACTCCTCACAATTAATCTAATTAAATGGCAACTGAAAAAGTTAAGTGCTTGTCAAGGTAAAAACAGGCAATGATCATTGCGACACTTCGTGTTATTGTCTCCAGGGTCACTGGGATTGATCATAGCAACGGCAGGGTAATAAGCATGGTATTAGAATGGGTAGTTGTCATGGAAACAATTGGTGTGATTGTCATGGAAACGATATTGACAACTGGCATAGAAATAATACTGGTAATTGTTTTTGAATCAATACGGTAATTTCTCACTGAAACGGTAAGTGTAATTGTCATGGATACAACACGGGTAATTGTCATAGAAACAACACGGGTAATTGTCAAGGAGTGAGTGAGTTTAGTTTTACGCCGCACTCAGCAATATTCCAGCTATATGGCGGCGGTCTGTAAATAATCGAGTCTGGACCAGACACTCCAGAGGTCAACAACATGAGCAGTGATCTGTGCAATTGGGAACCGATGACATGCCTCAACCAAGTCAGCGAGCTTGACCACCCGATCCAGTTAGTCGCCTCTTACGACAAGCTGAGTCGCCTTTTATGTCAAGCATGGGTTGCTGAAGGCCTATTCTACCCCTTCACGGGTAATTGTCAAGGAAACAGTAGTGGTATTTGTCATGGAATCAATACGGATATTTTTCGCTAAAACAATATATGTAATTGTCATGGAAACAACACGGGTAATTGTCACGGACACAATACTGAATTGCCATAGAAACAATACTGATAAGTGCCATGGAAACTACATTAGCAATTGACATTGTCAGTGAAGCAATATTGTGCCGGAAGCAATACGGGTAATTGTCACTTAAACACGTTTGGTGACAGTCATGGAAACAACACAGGTAGTAGTCTTTGGGGGATTTTTTGAGGGAGAAAAAAACTATTTTGGTCTCCTTCCAGATGAAACAAATGTGTGTTTTAGAAACAAAGACTGACAAAATGGTTTGTCATGAATTCATGAAGACAACCAAAGGTTACCTCCCCAAACTATCCAGACATTCGAGAAAGAATCAACGATACTAGCATGTCTTGAAGTTCGCGTTACAAGTTTCCGTCTGGACCAATGTATACACGTCACGGGTCAAGGCTCAAAATGTTTAGAAGTATTCAGTTCTAACGTTTTATTGACACGCACATAAAGTGTAGTTCAATTCCGGGTTTCCATTTACCGTTCGTGCGTACAGCGTAGTGCGTAGTGCGTAGTGCGTACAGCGTAGTGCGTAGTGCGTAGAGCGTAGTGCGTAGTGCGTAAACAACACTTTATACTAAAATAGTAATGGACGTTTCCATGAACGCCTGCTGCGTAGTGCGTAGTGCGTGATTTTGCTTAGGCTAAAAAAGTTCCAATCCAAGAAGGACCATACGGATGTTACAAGTGAGTGAGTTTAGCTTTACGACTTTTTAGCAATATTCCAGCAATAGCACGGCGTTGGGACACCGGAAATGGGCTTCTCACATTATACATATGTTGGGAATCGAACCCGAGTCTTCGGCGTGACGAAATGACTCTTCGAACATAAGGCCACCCCGCCGCCCCTTAAGAAGATAGACAATATTTTTGTGTCTATTTTCATCTAACAGTACAATAAACCTGCAATGATCACATCCTCTGTTATGGCTGTCAGGTCTCGTGCGTTCGTGAGAAAGAAGGTGACAAGAGCAATCGTTATCAGCAACATCTCCAAGAAAACAAAGAATCACAAAACCTTTACACGCGTACACATGAAATTGGACTCTCTGCACAAGTAATACGCTCTACGCGTCACGCAATTACGTGCACAATACGTACACATGGAAACCTTGCTCGGCTGTAAATGTCACGGCCTTGCACCCACTCTAAGATTATAGTGCTCACATTCTCTGACCAAGTATCATCAATCAACTCCTGTCTGAATACATAGCCTCTAGTCGTAATGAAGAGAACCTCGTGTCTTGGAGTTCCTCCCTAAAACAGACAAATTAACTCTTTTGTTGCTCGAACTCCAACTATCCATTTCTTTGTGTGAAATTCATTACCCGCAAAAGAACAGTTAATTTCAGTAGAGGGCTGGTAATTTCTCTTGGATTGTAAAGAATGGATACATTAGACACATCAATATGGGTCCCACTTACCCATCTGCTTCCTATCGCCAGTCTCATTGTGGCTCTCGGTGCTTAATGCTCCCGTGAAGATCCGTTGGAATTTGAAATCACCAGCCCATGCTTGTCACAGGGAGCGACAAAGTGGTTGTCATGGTTCGTGTATGTCATCGTATCCAACATGAGAAGATTGTTTCTCATGATGTCAGTCACTGGATTTTCTGGTTCAGATTTCGATTTTGTTCAGACCATTGTCATATAACTTGATTATCGCTATCAGTGTCGTATTCGACAACAACAAACTGACAGACAGACAGACTACCAAATAAACAAACAAATAGTGCCAGTGGGTCATCTACTCTGGGTTCTTGTCCTTTGATCTCCCATCCTACTTGTCATTTGACGTCGGCCTTCTCCAAACAACGTGTAGCTACTTTGTACAGGGTTATCGGTTGATATTCATGTTGGGAATATTCATGTTAGCTCTTGCTTTCTCAAAGCGACAGTCATGTTAGATCATGCCTTCTCAAAGCGACAGTCATGTTAGATCATGCTTTCTCAAGAGACAGTCATCCTAGATCATGCTTGCTCAAAATTAAAGTCATTCTAGATCACGTTTTCTGAAACCAACAGTCATGTTAGACCAATACTCAAACCGAACGTATTGTTAGATCACGCAGGCTCAAAGCGACAGTCGTGTTAGATCATGCTTGTTCAAACAGCAAGTCATGTTAGGTCAGTTTTTTTCTCAAACCGACAGTCATGTTAGATCATGCTTCCTCAAAGAGCAAGTCATGTTAGATCAGTTTTTTTTTCAAACCGACAGTCATGTTAGATCATGCTGCCTCAAAGAGCAAGTCATGTTAAATCGGGTTGTTCTTAAGCCGACAGTCATGTTAGATTATTGTCTCTTAAATAGAAAGTCATCTAAGGTCATGCTTGCTCAAAACGCAAATCATGTTATATCATGTTTTCTCAAACCGACATTCATGCTAGATGATGTTTTCTTAAACCGACAGTCCTGTAAGAAAATGATTTTTTTTAGAAAAAGCCCTGTCGTTTAGCACCCTTCTTTTCTGACAGTTCTTGACAGTTCAAAACCATGCCTCTTTTCTTTTATGATCCCCCTTACTCAAAAAGGCACCCATACAAGATCGTGCATGCTTTCTCAAACACACAATTCTTTAAGATCTTGCTTTTTCAAACCGATTGTCATCTGACACCTTCACGTAATCCCAGTCACATAAGAACATATCTTCCCTAATCATCGGCTCCGGTACAACGTATTTCTCACATTGGTAATTGCCTGACCTTAACGACCGGTCTTGACCACAATCAATCCTTGCCAATGACCCGCTTATTGGTCAGCCTCCATTGCTGTACACCATGTCGTGGAGGGTGAATGTGCGGCGATCATGCTGTAATCACAGACAGATATCCCCAACGGACACCGCGCTGACCACAGGCCAGCCTGTCTGTCATAACACCTCCGTCGGATATCCTCCCGGCCAAGTGTGTCCAGCTCAATTAGAAGATGATTGTCCGAGACGACAATGCTATTATGTCTGTGTTGGTGGATGTATGCGTCACATAACACAGATGTTAAGCTCAACCAGAGGTCGCACCAAGGCTAAGTAGGCCGGATTGTGTCGTAAACTGGTCGTATGGCACGAGTGCGCTGCACAGTATATGCCCTGGTGTAAAGTGTAAGTCATATGCAAACACCTTCGAGAGTATTATGTGAAGAGAATGACCAATAAACATCCAAAAGACCAGCAAGAGAGATGATTTCAACTTTCAAACTGCCAGTTTTCTGTTCGTGTCGGGCAATATTGCCACAAGTCCAGCCTTTGGTGCCTTAACGTCACAACGTGTGAGTTATGATCGGGAACGCTGTTTTCGTGAAGATTTTAAAGTGTGTCCTACTGCTTTTGTTCAGGGGTGTTTCGTAAAGGTTAGAGCGTTCAAGTTGGTTGGTTGGTTTGATGTTTAATAGCAATATTCCAACTATATGGCGGCGGTCTGTAAATATTCGAGTCTGGATTAGACATTTAATGATCAACATCATGAGCACCGTTTTAAGCAATTGGAATGCTATGACATATAAACCAAGTCACCCGATCTCTTTGGTCGTTAGTTACTGAAGATCAATAGCTTTCAACTTCTCCGGAAATATTTCAAAACGTTTCATGAAGACACGTCAACGAAACTCCCAAATATGATGGCTGGTGAAATTCTCTATTTTGTCTTGTACTACCTCATTTCTGAAACTACCAGTCAGCGTACAATATGTTTCTCAAACCGCCACTGTTATCGTGTTCCTTAGACCATCAGTCTCCAGATGACGTGTTTCTCAAACCATCAGTCTCCAGACAACGTGTTCCTCAAACCATCAGTCTCCAGACGTGTTTCTCAAACCATCATCACACTTACAACGCCTCAAATATTAAAACACCTATTCGAGATGACAAAGATGTAAATTATACCAACACAAATAAATTTCATCTCACGGATTTGTTTCTTCAAGGAAGCTATCACTTGCCTTTGCATGTGTTTGTGACAGGTGGGACAGGTCACGCTGACCTTTCTTCTAACAACTGGTATCATCATTAGTTGATAGTGATTCATAAACACGTGCTTGTCATACACTAGTAGTCTGGACCCCTGACGTTCCGTGTTAGATTTGATCTTCAGTAACCCATACTTGTCGTAAGAGGCCACTAACGGGATAGGGTGATCATTCTCGCTGACTTGGTTGACACGTCATCGGTTAAGAGTTGCACAAATTCATGCTCATGCTGTTGATCACACTGGATTATCTGCTCCAGACCCGATTATTTACAGACCGCAAGACTCACTCGCTTCTAGTAGTGGGAACTGTAAACAGACTCTGTTTTCAGCATGGCTTTCTTATAAATATCAATAGGTGTTAGTGTATATTTACTATGTGTAACCCCCCCAAAACAAGTGACCCACCCAAAAACAAAAAAAACAAACAAAAAAACAAAACAAAAACAAACAAACAAAAAAAACCCAAACCAAACCAAAACAATTAAACAAAACAAGAGACAAAATAACAAAGAAGCCACGGATACCAACATAAAACCACTTGTCCGTTTGCGACATACGATCAACATAACCGAAACGAAAATTCCAATTTTAATAATATGGGCCACGTGCTACTTTATTTCTCAGCCCTATGACAATAATTCGATGACTACCTTTAAGGTGACTCTTTTAAGTACATTGCATACCTCAAGAGGATTTGTTCCTGGTTTGAATCTGAACTTAATGTGTGAAATGTAATGGTGATTGATGATGTAATACGGACATTAATTTCCCCACGAATGGATCTTAATCAAACTACATTCCGAAGACAAGGTTTCCCCAATTCAGAACCAAGTCATACATCATGTTTCGTAATGTCTTCAGCGTCAAATAAATCATATTCTCCATTGGAGTATTCGCATTTGACGCCATGATGAAGTATGTCCAATAAAAGCAAAACGTTCTGGGGATATTTATGGCTTTCACTGCATATCTGAAAGATCGATTTATAAATTGAAGAAAATATTGCATATCATTTGAGTGATTTTTAAAAGTTGATTTTTAAGTTGATTTGGGTGAGCAGTGCCACCGGGCAGTAAAATCAACT
The DNA here is from genome assembly GCF_037392515.1 of Haliotis asinina. Lineage (NCBI taxonomy): Eukaryota > Metazoa > Mollusca > Gastropoda > Lepetellida > Haliotidae > Haliotis > Haliotis asinina. Next base: position 23,455,668 of record NC_090281.1, on the reverse strand, counting down.
TTCCGTTGCTTGTTTTTATCGAAAGATATCTTTAATGATCCACTCTGCGATAAAGTTGAACAAGGAAGTAACGTTTTATGTGCTCTGTTTGTATCCCTGAAGCATAACTCATGGGAATTTCATGCATGTGACCTTGCCGTGTCGCCCTGACCTTGCCATTGAGGTCATACGCTACTGGTGACCAGTGGTTCTTCCAGTCCAGTTTTGATCATTAACGGATGCCTCTGGAAATCTGAAACAACTGTCAGCCTCCCAAATCCATCTAACTTAGTTCAACAAAAAGCAAAGCAGAGACAAACAAGAGACTGATAGTATGAGCACCACTTGTTTCTGTCACGCACCTCAAGGTATTATGACCGATCATGGAACATGGGGGTGTGTTTTACGCTGCTTAGAGCGATATTCCAAAAATATCACGGTGGGGGACACCTGACACAGCACGCCCGGGTCTTATCTGTGATATGCTGACGCCTTAAACACAAGGCCACGCCTCAGCCTTTGTCGAAGTAGGGAGCCCACATGTATTCCTCCGCACACCCAAGTGCCACTACTAAGACCACTGGACTTCGGATGGCATCGCTACAACGGGAGTGCTCTAATTATCCACTGCTCCGCTAGCCTGTGGTTAACAAAAATCCAGTCGGGCCGGTAAATCTCTACAGGCACTCGGCTGGCTAGCACAATTTCGAGACTTTCGTACACTGCACAACGACTACAGCTTAAGTGTATGGATGTGTTCATTAAGACGTATAATTCCACATAATAAAGGGAGGTAACTCTAAACCAGTTTCACCTTTCTTCAGCGCGGCATGCTCTACCTCAGATTACGGCGTCCGATTTGCCGTGTTTTTTCTTCCTCAAGGACATTCCGGGAATGTGCATTAAAGAAACCCCGTAATCCTAGATTTAGTTCGAAGTGCGAAATGATTACCTGTTTTTCACTTCTGATCAATACATTTATCTTGACATCGATTCTTTCAGAGGCACATTTTGTATGACAGATGACCTTGCATGTACAAATGAAGATTTTGGTTAGGATGCATTTATCGTCAGTATCCCATGCATGTCGTAAGAGGCGACTAACGTGATATGTTGGTCAGGTTCGCTGACTTGGTTGACAAATGTCAGCATCTCCCAATTGTAGAACGATGCGCATGGTGTTGATCACTGGATTGTCTGGTCTAGGTTGTACTCCATTATTTACAGATCGACGCCATATATGGGAAATTGTCGAGTGCAGCGTTAAACAACAAACAAACATAAACAAGCAAAACCATGTCCAAAATATAACAACTAAACAGTGCTGGCATGTAAAGCCAACATTTCAAAGAATGCACGACTTGTTATTTATTGACATTATGAACATATCATCATCTTAACGATTATCGCACGAAAAACATGAATTTATGCTGCTTGGGTGTAAAACTCTGTGAAACGTATTGTCCACAACTTAATATCGAATATATCTGTGCTCAGTATGTTTGAGACCGAACCGTAATCAGAAGTATATAACTGGAAGTTAGCATTTAGACGGATGGCATTATGGAGTTACAGTTCGAAAATTTTCATTTCTTTTTCCATTTAAACACATTACAACAACACACTGACATGTTTAGCATGTTTTAACACCCTAAAAAGATTTTACAGGGTATACTATTCAGCGTAATTTAAATAAACAAATATTGTAAATATACTGACGTCCAAACAAAACTATACAACTTTCAAACCTAAAAATATCGAAATCTGAAAAAAAAACCAGGCGAAAAACTAAAACTAAAATGATGTGAAACAAAACTTCACAAACGCAACAATGTTGTATCCAGAATATGGTCACTGTGCACGTCACGTGTAAAACGTGAAAAGTGAGAAAGAAAACCATGGCTATAGCCGCAGTTGTAACTGCACTTGTAATAACAGCACAAACGTCATACTGACAGTGCGTCAGACACTCACAGTGAAAAAGGAACATCAAAGAAACACCACGACCGATACCAGAACGACGCGAGAGAGTCCTTGGTAAGATACAGATGGGTGCCATCCATGCCCACGTTGCAAGAACGTGGCCAAGAACACGAAGACCTAGGTCACCAACGCCCATAAAAACTGGAACCTACGCACCCTGAACGTCAGTAACCGCTGCCTTACAGTGATGTCATCAGCAAGGAATGCCTTGCGGCACGTGGTCAGTCGACAGACAGTTGCCAGACGATTGAGGGCTGAAGGAATCAGAGCGTACAGGGGACAGTATTCACAGCGCAACATCGTCTTCGGAGACGTGGAATGTACAACGTTGACAGCGACGTAACTGAGAGTCGTCTTCACTGACGAGAGTCGATTCTGATACAGGACTGATGGTCAACAATGTGTGTATCGTAGAAGGGGTGAACGGACAGCAGCTTGATGTGTTCAAGAGGTCGTTCCGTATGCTGGAAGTAGTGTTATGGTTTGGGGAAGGATTTGTTGACAAGAGAGGACGCCATTGGCCATCGCAAACGAAAACTTGACAGCTCAGAGGTACACTGACCAGATTCCTCGCCCAACTGCCCTTCCATTTCTCCAACAGCAGCCACGTGGTGTCCTTTACCAGCATGACAACGCCAGGCCCTATGTAGCCCGAATCGTCCAGAACTTCTTTGCAGCAAACATGGCCGTCACGTTCCCCAGACATGTCACCGACTGAACACCTCTGGGATGCTTGGATCGGTGTGTTCGTCAGCTACCACACCCACCAAGAGACAAGAGATCTTCCAGGTCCTGACAACTTATCAGCGTTCGAAATAATCGCCAGCCCGGAGGCCCTGCGCCGGTTGTTATTGTGTCAGGTCGGTAGTTTCAAATATTTACATCCCCTTGTTGCCTTCAGTTCATTATCTGTCATTTTGTTTCAGGTTTAATCTTTCCCATATTGTGTTTCTTTAATAACGTTCGGGAATCATTCATGATCTGCCATGTTACGATAGCTTACAGTTTCATTTCCTAGTATTCAGCGCTCTGCGCATGAGAAAATCAACACCAGTTTTTAACAAATTAAAACGTCTCTCTGCGCTATAAGCTTCCCAAATTGATTTTGAAAAACAACGTGAAACTGTTTACAGTATAGTGTATTTTGTTTTTATTGGTTTGATAGAACAAAATGGGCTTGCAGATTTCATTCAGGTTCTATAGATTTTAAAGCCTGCAGGTGCCAGCAGACTGTGATTGCCAACTGGCAAAAAGTATTGTAAACACTGCAACGTATACTACGTGACGTATTCAGACGACTAACTTTTTCTGTGCTTCGGAGAGTTCTTGCGTGTATTTACACACATTACTAATGGTCCGTGTTTTCGTACCTGAGGTGGTTTCCTGTGCTTTGCCTCAAGTGCAGTCCTTGAACATCCGATTTTGACACCCCAGCTCAATATGAGCTGCTGTGACATTATTAGACGATTTCCAGTGTTCTTTACGTCGACATTGTGATCTTTTCAATTAATTTTATTTCACGCGTCTAACTTATGTGTTTTTTTTACTCAAAATCTGCTGTGGAGGGGTTTTTTTTGACGTCAGTTGGAACTATATCAAATAAAAATCGGACGTTCCCTAAGTTCTTTGTGAAGCGAGTGAGAGAGTGAGTGAGCGAGTGAGTGAGTGACTTTTATAAGCTTTCAGCAATATTCCACAAATATCACAGCGTGGAACACCAGAAATGGGCTTCACACATTATACCCATGTAGGGAATCGAACCCGACTCATGGCGTGACGACCAGACGCTTTAACCACTAGGCCTCCACACCTTTGAGTAGTAGAATCCAAAGCACCATACATACGTATTCGCGTGCACTTTTTTCTGTGATCAATGACACAGCATGATCTTCAACGCTGTATTCTTGCGCGAGCGTATATCGTTATGTAAGGTTCTCTGATACCTCATTGTTGTCCCATACTCTAAATAGGACCAAGTGATCTATTTCCATATCTACTGAGCGCTCGCTATCGGAGACAGTGAATCTCTCGGATACAAATGTCTGTTAACCCAGACAGCAATTTAATGTCTGTATTCCAGGAAGACCAACAATGCTCTCTGGAAACTGTTTATGCATGACGACAAGTGTTGTATCTGGCCAGGTCCGTCTAGACCGTGAAACTAAAGTGCCCAATATAGACGTAAGCTCGGATCAGTGTTCATAAATGGGCTGAATTTTCTGCTTCGTTTTTCGGGATGTCGTATTTTTAGCAGGCTATTTGTAATTTGAAAAAGCCAAACGTTGCTTTACAACCGCCGTGTGTGTTTGACATGTGAAGACTATTAATAGGAAATTGTGTTCACGTAAATGTCAGACAATGCTCTTGGTGCAATCTAGGTCGTATGATGATCATAGTTCGTGTGTGTGTGTGTGTGCCAGAAGAGAGAGAGAGAAAGAGAGAGAGAGAGAGAGGGAGAGAGAGGGAGAGAGAGAGAGAGAGGGGGGGGGGCGGTGGGTAGCCTTTGGGTTAAAGCGTTCGCTTGTCACGCCCAAGACCCGAGTTCGATTCCCCACTTAGGTACTAAGTGTGGAGCCCATTTCTGGTGTCCCCGCCGTGATATTGCTGGAATATTGCTAAAAGCGGCGTAAAACTGTACTACCTCACTCATCTAACATATCCCACCGGCTTTAATAATTTTATTTTATATTAAACATGTCTCCAATGCTTTACCGAATATTCAGATGTCCTGTCTAGGTTCCCTTACGTTGCACACACTGACCCTGTTATACACATATCGTTCAATACACACTTCAAAACGGGAAATGCACATGGGATAATAAACACTGATTATATTTTCCCAGGAAACTTTCAATACATAATAAAAATTATGCAATTTTGTCTACTGAACGATTCACGCATTTCGTTAACTAGTGAAGTGCCCAAACGGAAACATTTCAAGCTATTGTAGCTTTGTGCACCACTTTCAAAAGAATGCACTAAAATTAAAGGAAATGAAGGCGGAAAGCAGTTGACAGTTGCCCTGGGTGAGTGATTTAGTTTTACGCCGCTTTTAGCAATATCACGGCGGGGCGCACCAGGAACGAGTTTCACTCAGACAAGAAATTGAAGGGTGCGAGGCGGAAGACCCAGAGTCATCTCCCCTGCACAGGGGCGCGATATCCGAATCTCCATCTACGTCATTGCCATGTCGAGACTCCAGAACTTGTGTCTGGTTGGCCGAGGGTATCGGACCAGACAATTAGGACTCACCTACTTCAGGTAGTCATACCAGGAACGTCTGCGATGAAGCAACACGGCGCAGGCATGGACTACAAGAAACTGCAGAGAGCTGATTCAGGTGATGAATCACAATTTTTTGCCCAACGTCGAGATGTGAGACAGCGTGCCTACAAGGCTCAAAATGGACGTTTGTGTAACGAAACTGGGTTCGACAGATTCGTCTTGGTGGTGATACGGTGTCTGTGGTCATGCTCTACACGCAGAGATCCAACTTGGTGGAGGTACAGAGGAATCATACGAACGTCAATGGCTTGTGGCTTCCAGATCTGTGGGAAGTACACCTTAGGCGTCAACACACTTACCTACATGTCCAATACGTTGCAGGAAGAAGGAAAGATAGTTTCACAAAACAGAATCCATAGACGTATTCAGTTTGTGTTTTGAGGGAGACAGATGCAATAACATCACATGGCGGTCTCACAAGGTACTTACTGGAAAGCCTCTTCGTTGATGTGCGTGTTTCGTGACAGGCCAATCAGAATCTCCATTATCACTACAGAACACGTGACTATCACCATGCAACGTTTCATCCATGTATCAATCAACTTATGTGCAATATGCAAATTTATTAGACACAGTAATTCCTTTTCAAAGTAAACGTATGCGTTTCTTTTTAGGAGTGTATATATGGAAGCATCGATAGATAGATGGTATCAGTCTCAGACTTATCAACGCGGTTTCATTTTTTAAGGTAAAACAGGCACTAATAGCCATTTGTCTGAACAGCCCGTGTAGTATCATTTGGAGATTGGATAACAAAGTCTAGATCGTTGATCGTGTGTATTTTAGGATGAAATGCAACTAACGAGGAAATATTTTCGATTGTTTCAGTGAAATGACAGGGACTCAAGTGGAACGTGATCTTTGTTATCACTTGTCCGACCTCCATTTTATGGATGCCGGTGTGGGTGAGTGGGTGATATTGCTGTCTTTGAGTGCAGCGATTAGATGCTTCACTCTGAGTATGGGTTTGAATCTCGGAAGAGGGAGAACCTGAATCAGTAGTTTACTGATTACTGGTGTAATCCGAAATGCAGAGATATAACACAAGTTGACCACTTCCTCAGTGACATCATGCACGTATTGGCCCATGCGCTTCTATCTGCACTGGGGGCAGTGGGGTAGCCTAGTGGTTTAAGCTTTCGCTTGTCACGCCGAAGATCCGGGTTCGATCCCCACTCGGTACAAAGTACGAATCCCATTTCTAGTGTCTTCCTGCGGTGATATTGATGGTATATTCCAAAATATTCACTCACTCACTACTTACACCAATCATTTATCAAAATAGATACACATACTAAGAGCAATCTTTTACCTGCTGATGATTGAGATTTGCGCGCCATGAATTGTACTGCAGTTGTCTGCCCATGCGCCAAGGCCTTCCGACACCAATACATGTATTCACGTCAGTATAGTGGATTCAATTTGATAAAGTAAAACAACTTCGTTATGTATTCATGCAGGACCCTAATATCTTGCGTTCGATTGATTAACTATACTCTCATCCGTGGGGATTTTTAATAATTCCCCTGATTTAAATAATTCATAGCGGTCCGGATATGACTATGCAGTCCATGTTTACTTCCAAACATTTTATCTATTTATTCATGCATCTCTTATGCATTTCTCATGTTATTAGGATGTGCTAATATTTTCTCAAGTCACTGCCAAGGGCTGTCGCAGTTGGAGTCATTGTTCATACCAGCAGCAGTAGTCTAAATGAAATACAGTCCCTTGTGGCTCTCTGAATTAAACATAATATTCACTTGAATGGTAGAACTGTTACGGCTGAATCCGCTTTCGACACCCACACGAGTCACGACTTTTATTGCCACCCATGAGTCCTAAATTTGTATGTCTAATTTGTATGGGCATTTATATAACAGACCTTAAGGTATTCAGGGTGTGTGCTCAATTGGGCACGGAAGTCTTTATCCATTTATGTTTGCTTGGGAATTAAATTAGTGGAGGATCTTGAGCAGAACTATATATAGGGACAATCAGGGAACTGACTTTGCGTTTAACTTTAGGAGCGGTCATACGGTACGACTTGTCGTATACGATTTGTTGCATGCGACACAACCTTACTTACTGGCGCCACCGACTCAGTGTTTGTCTGTATTCTGTGAGCAGACTGCTTGGAATGAGTTGAGGGTTTAACGTCACATTGGCATTTTCAACAAACAAACAAACAAACAAACAAACAAACAACCTTACACGTACAACCTTTCTGCCAACGGTATGACACACACTTACAACCTCTCTGTCAACAGTATGACATCCAGTTACGACCTGTCTGTCAATAGTATGACACGTAAGACACGCCGTCACAACCACCCTGCCGGAGGTAATAAGGGGTCAAGTAGAAAGCTGCCTATTGGGAAAGGAGAGAGACTAATCATTTTCCATGCTGGTTGCTCCAGCAAAAGCGTTCTCTAGACAACGACTTGATATTCAGGGCAAAGTCCACAGATGACAGAGACTACCATTCCAAAATGAATGTTGCGGTTTTCCTCGATTGGGTTAAAAACAATTTGGTACCAGCTACACCAGAGAAGTCTGGAGAATGCCCCATACCACGAACAAACGAAAAGTTGATATGATATCATGACTCGAAGCCTCAGCTATAAAACCATAAAAAGCTCACAAAGGTGAAACTTTCTACAAAGTTGACAGTTACATAAAAAGTAAGGGCCAAAATATTCTACGACTTCCACCCTATCACTGTGACCTTAACCCCATTGAAATGATCTGGGGTAATGTCAAAGGAGATCTTGGAGATCAAACACAACTTTTAGATTAATTGACGTAGAGGTTTAGGTTAAGGAATCCCGTGACAAAATCACGACTGAAACTTGGCAAAACTGTGTCAGCAAGGTAGCTAACGTCATTGAACAAGGTCACTGGTCTCGGGATGGCTTACAACAGGCAACTGTGGCACCACTTGTCACCCACAAGTCGTGACTATGACAGTAAGACAGGCAAGGAACCGACAGGTCTCCCGCAATAGATTTTGAGATGTCCCCAGCCATGACTGGCTGTTCCTTTTCTGCGGTTTCACCCCGCCGCGATATTTATATGGCAATTTTGTACAATGAATTTGCAATTTATCGGTCCGTTTCAAACTCAAACGGACTGTAAACATGTATGCCTGTGAACGTATCTGCCCTTTGTGTATCCATGGTATTTTGACAGCATTATTTAAACGTTCTTTTGACATTAGAATGTAACACTTATATCCTCCAGTTTAAGACAATTACCCATAATTCATGCTAATATCTTCATGACCCAAATGCCTATCTGATGGTTGTAGATGAACACGATGAACTTTGGAACTTACTGAGATAATTTGAAAATTACGTTTATGACAGAATGAATGCATTTGGGAGGGTCGTGATGAATGCACTTTTGTTTATTATGGTTGCATAACCTTCGGGGTGATTGTTGGAAGAAAAAATATCTGAACAAAAAAGTGGAAGTGGTCTAATTAAAACAGTGGGAGCGTTCACAGTTTTAAGTGATAGCGTTAACATAATAATCATAATTGTTCATAGCAACATTGAAACATATCATCTAAAAGTAAATCAACTTCTTGACGAAAACAAAAACATAAATCGAAGTGACCGTAATATAGACGGAGGGATGTCTCCGACAGGACCAGTCGGTAACCTAACTGGGTTGGGCCTGTCTTTCGTTGACATTTTGAAAAACACAAGACTGTAACCGATGTGTCAGGGCGGTGGGGTAGCCTAGTGGTTAAAGCGCCACGCCAAAGTCCCGCACACATTAAAACAACGTATGAAATCCATTCCTTGTTTTCCCCGCTGTGATGTTGCTGGAATATTGCTAAAAGCGGCGTAAAACCATATTCATTATCTCACCCTCCGACGTGTCGCTGTTCCTTTGTCTGTATCATCGCAAAATACGACAACTGAGTCGCAACACCACCACGCCGTACACTACTGGAACAAGCTGTCGCGATCATTTTCATAATGTGTGTAGATGCAGGGACACAACGTCACGTTGAAGCACGATACTTATGCCAGCATACACACTGTGAGGCAACATTACGTCAGCAGTGCTGTCATAGCCGTCTGTTTCTCTAGGCCCCCATGTCATGAGACGGAACGATGCCTACGATAGGACCAGGATCAGACGGTAACACTAACTGGGCTGTGCCTACCTTTGGTTCACATTTGGAACAACCCAAGGCTATAAAAAAAGCGGTGTCACGCCGAAGACCCATCGGTTTTAATACACCCTGCATAACCGAGGATGCTCCTTTGTGATGATCAAGTGACTGAGTTATATTTTAACATCGCCGTGAACAATATTCCAGTTTTATCACGGGGCGTCTTCTTGATGTGGTGGAAATGTCGAAGTCATACAGATCTTTGATATTGACCCATGGACCACCCGCGAATACTTGTACGGTGCTTACAAATCTTAAAACATGCTGGGAACGACCTGGGATTCGAACCTAAGAAGTAGGTTTATATCAATCCCAAGATCGCAGCTTTGGACAAAACATTGCGGAGCCTTATATCTCTCGTTGTTTTATGAAATAAAATCCCATAATGCCTAAGTAAGCAAGTATGTAATCCTTTACTCCAAATCTGCCCAATTAAATTAGCCTTAGAGTTTATTTGAGAGCGAAATAATGTGCTCTCACAACAATATATAAACACGCCCGTAGTTTCAAAATGTGTTAATTGTGCGTCTGAATGTATAAAACGTGAGGCAGATTGTTACATTCTCCAGCCGCTCTTTCTGAGACTTCGGGGCCGAAATTATTTTCTGTAATATCGTTTCCTACACTCTTGACAGCGCCATGCTATGCTCTCGAGTTTCACCAATGTCACAAACGTCTAAGAGCTGCGTAACGTATCTCCAGCCTCAAGCTGACATGACATTCTGCAGGGATTACGTTGTCTCTCCAGAAGCTAAACCCATAATGCCGTGTACAAACCTAAACTACAGTGAGTGAGTATGGTTTTACGCCGCCTTTAACAATGCCTCAGCAATATCAGGACAAATCAAGATGACACCACGATATTGTTCAAAGCGGTGTTAAAATATAACCCAGTCACTTGATTATCACACGATGTAATAAATCCGTGTGTGCGTGAGTGCGTGCGTGCGTGCGTGCGTGTGCGTGTGTTGGGGGTGGGGTGGGGGTAGGGTAGGTCTTCGGCATGACGAGCGAACGCTTTAACCACTAGGCTACCTATTTGAATTGTCAGTGACAGTAATGATCGAGATGGTCACACGGATTATGACAACATTGGCGGTGAATTATCCCATGACATTCCTCAGAATGGAACAGTTACTCTCGACAAGTAGCCTGCTGGATATACTGGCACCATGACCCTATATATAGCCCAGGCGGTGGGGTAGCCTAGTGGTTAAAGTGTTCGCTGGTCTCGCAAAACGCCCGGGTTCTTTTCCCCACACTGGTGCGTGTGAAGCCCATTTCTGGAGTCCCTGGCTGTTACTTTGCTGGAATGTTGCTAAAACTGGCGTAAAACTTAATTCACTCACTTACTAGTAGCATAACTGATGTTTGGACGGCGAGGTAGCCAGGTGGTGGAAACGGTAGCTCGTCACGCTGAAGTCCCCGGTTCCATTTTGTGTCCAAAGTGTGAAGCCATTGGTGTTCCCAGTCGCGATGTTGCTGGATAGTGCTGAATATAAAGTAAGTAATACTTTCTAACTAACTGACGCTCAATAACGAGATATGTTCTGTGTTCCCCGCAGTCATATCCAAACTTGATGTTCCTGTCCCATGTTGTTTGTGTGGACAGTAGGTAGCTGTAGTAGTGTAGGTCATACAGCAACTCGCGTATACTTAAACACATACAGAAACTAAATTAAACGAACTGTAAAAGACTCCTTGACTATATTTTGTCTTCTGTGCCTCTGAAACACAATTAATTTAGCTGTGAATCTCTTAAAAAAGTCCCCTTTTTATTCTGCTGAATAATCATTTTATTAATTTATGGATAAGGTCGTGAAACATAAACGATTACCCATAAAACAACCATTTCTAAATCTCACCAGACATCAAACAGGCACGTCACGACCGACTTGACGGAATATTAACAATGCATGCTACAGTTTGTGTAAAAAGATAAAGTTTTGGTGTCAATAACAATTTCTTTGCGTGAATATTTCTTTTCCACGGCATGAGTTTTTATCGTTAGCTTTATTGTCTTATGACAATCTTTATTTCATTTTGATCAATTCCAATATTAACTCTGTCGGTGGAGAAAAAGGGTCCACACGTTGATATTTCAACATCAGCTTAATGACTGTTTACAACATCCCTCATTCCGTCAAATTAAATATTTAATCAGTCAGTCAAACTACAAAGAAAATAGATTTCCCCGTAGGCTTCTTCGAAGACTGTGAAATTAAGAGTGAAGAACTTTAATTTGACTTCATCGCTTGTCCCATTTCCTTAGAAGTTACCTTAAAACAAAATCGAAGAAATAAGGTTTCATTTCTCGAAGCGAATGACGAATACATTATTGATAGCCCTGAGCGAAAGAATTCCTCGGTCAATTGAAAAGGATACACGCATTTTTTCAACGTGTTGAAACAAACGTTCAAACACAGAGCCAGTTCCACGCACATAGCAGCTAAGAGCTCACAACGTCCGTCTTGACAACGGCGTTATTTAACTGACCATGATTCAAAATGAATAGGAATATTAAACGATAAGTGAGAGAGTGAGTGGGTATAGTTTTACGACGTGTTTAACATTATTCCAGCAATATCACGGCGGGGAACACCAGAAATGAACTTCACACACTGCATCCATGTGGGGTATCAAACCTGGGTCTTCCATGTGACGAGCGAACGCTTTACCCACTTGCCTACCCCACCGTCCCTAAATAATAAGTATTTGTGAAGGTTATGTAAAGGTTTAAAGTGTGAGAACAACAAAAACGGCACCACAAATTTACAATAAGGGATGGGGTGTGGGGGGGACATCTTATTTTATTGAGCACAGAATGCCAGCATGGAAACAACGCGTTGACTTTCGCCACACTGAACAATTCATACCAATATATGTTTACGGTCCGGATTTTAAGCACTGTCGACGAAACCACGAAGGGATTAAGGGGAGATTATCCGCTCAGTCGTGTAAGTCAACATAGTGACGTTAATCAACCGGGTTATATGGTAATATCTGAGGCAGGAGTATCACAAAATCCTAGTGCGCATGGCCAGACAGAACACGTGCATGAGAATTTACGAGAGCTCGCTGAGGACGTATCTAGGTTTATGTTAAACATGACCTTAATCTAAGGAAATGTTCTCATAACAGTACCATAAAATACATATTGATATTGGAACGAAGTCCCACAGGACACAATCTTCAAGCGATCATATCTGTACATCATCTGTATACTGAGTATATTTTTTCTGTGATGTACAACATCGTGATTCAGGTTGGCCACGATGATAAACTGCTCGAATATGAAAATGTCAGCGAAGGCTTCGTCTTTCACGGGAGGTAGAATGCTGATATTGATTTGACACATGTTACTAAATTTTCTTTTCAGGCATGGAGTCATTCAAGATTCGCATCGGTGTATCGGAAAGGATTACATCTCTGTAAGCGACCTAACGGTGAAAGGAACTCAGTGAACGAATAATCGAAATCGGAATTTTATGCCCCGGTAAGCTTTGTTGAATTTCTCAAGGAATTCGTGAAACGTGAAAGGGGCATATCTGTCAAAGACGTCGTCCTAATTACTCCGGACGATGGAGTGAGATCATCTGCCATGAGTATTCGGATCTAAGACGCCTTTAGTTTAGTTGTTATCGTGTAAAATTCAGATTTTCAAGATTTGATCTTCACTGCATTAATCATTCATAGACGATGGAGATATCAGAGATTCGTTATGACGGTCAGATGCGCCCGAGATCTCGTTACTCCTGACGAGAGTTGTCTTGTCGGGATGAGAACAATGGGGCCGCGGCATGATTGACTTGGGAAAATTAATCTTACTAGGGAATATGGAAAACGTATCGAATATTTCAAATAACGGACATGTGATGGAACAATTCCCGGCATAGTAAACATTTTGAATTTCCTTCGCGTCACATTGATGTGCCATTTTGATGCCAGAGAATTGTTTGAAACTCTCTCCCAAACGCCGGAATAGGCATGTCGGGTTGGTGTTTAACTGTAATAGAGTGGCTTTGCTGATGGTGTCTGGGTTTGGTCAATACTGACTTTAGAATGGATTTTCACGCGGAATAAAAGATTGCTTCAACTTGCGAAAATATCAGGAAAAAGCTAATTATCACGATTCTCGGAAGTTTTTGGGGATAAATGTAAACTGTACCGACTCGATAAAACTGATGGTGTATTCATACGGAGATGTTTTCGTGGCAACAAATGGCAAGCATCACGCTTTGGCCGATAAAAGCATATGATTTCAGCTGAAGCCAGGATTAGTCGGTCATAAAATCGCTTGTGACTGCGGGATTACGTTTTTGTAGCGGCTTATATAGTTCGCTTATATGACGGCAGTTATGGAAATTTGACAAAAGTTTGCTCTGCACACGCGACCGTTTTAGAATCATGCTATCTCTCGGCTGACGACGATTCGCTGAACCAACCTAGCGACTGTGAAAATATAATCAGTGACTCATCAAATCCAGATTAGACTTACACTGACCGGAACAACCCACGTATCGATACTGACCAAAACAAAGCGACTGTATCGAATTATCGACTTTCATATCAAAGCTCTGAACACGGGACTTTTTCATTGCGGGGCAGCTATATATTCACGTGCAGTGCTAGCACCAACGTCAAAACAATCGCACGCGGCTCGGGGCTAGAAATGTGATACACTCTCACTTGGAAAAACGGAGGCCGACAGAAGTCGATGTTGAGCTAATTGGAGAGGGTTTGATAAGGCACGGGGATCTAACGCTGTGACGAAAGGGGGATACCAGATCGCTACGCCGACATCGACAACAGTTGCCACAATGGGCAGGCAGTGGATCTCGCTAAGCGTGTTGTTCATAGCGTGTACATTTCAACTGGCTGATGTAGCAGGTGGGTGCTGTGCTTTTTGTGATCAATGTCGAGTGTGTGTACATTGCGTCTTATTGCCGTCAATCAAATATATGTAATAACATGAGTAGTCTTCCTCAGGACACATGTGACTCCCATATGTACATTTCATATTGATTACTCTATCTGCATCGATAGATCTTCTATTTGTGATGAGAATTGTGATTTCATTTATTTACATAATAGTAATGTTTCCGCGCGTTTATTTGATAGTTTTGATCATCACCAAACCGTTTGTTGAAAACACAGACAACTTTTTCAGTATAAATTAAGTTTGATCAAGTCTATTTCACCGCCAAATGCACATGAAGAGTAAATACTTAAGGTGTAAAACAGTCTGCTGAAATGTTGTAGAAAGTAGAATGGAAGACATCGATTTGCTTTCATGAATAAAAAATATTAACAGGACGTGAAGTACGAGGTACAAGTTAAACAGTTTGCCCTCGAGCGGTGACCAGGTGCACAGGTAATTTGGTTCAGTTGGTTTGATAGACAATAATTCTAACAACATTGATAGGTTAAACGAAGCCAGATATTATTGGAGCTCGCCCAAGCGTCATGTTTACTTAACAGTAAAGAAAGCTTTGTAAGTGTAGCATCTCAGCCACAGTGATGAGTTTCGTAATGGAATGAACTTGTTAACGAACTCCAGGTGAACTGTTTTTAAAGGTATTTCAGTCCAGGTGAATCGTTGTACATTTCGGTTTTTCAGTTCGACCACCTGTGTTATTTATATTTGAAAATGGCACCGAGAGACGATAGGGACTCGTGTTTTTGTAACGACGTGTGGTCCTCAGAAAATGTCGGTGTGATTAGAGGGGAGGCCTGTTATTGATGGTTTGGAATCGGAGTTCTCGCTGGTGGGATATCGCGTGGCAAGTTCCGTGTGTGTTATCTATCAGCATGTAATCAAGCTATTTTTACGTACATAGACGAATACATGCATGTTGTGTTCGTTCACTGATCTGGGTCCAGACGTCAGTAGACGTCATCCCACTTGACACACATCCAGTGTGGACCTCAGTTCATGCTATCTAGGTTCATTCATTACGTGCACTGCATCATCAGCAATAGTGGTGATAATCGTAGAAATAATCCTGATGATGATGATGCTGGTGATGATGATGACGACATAATGATATATCACTGAGGATCCGTTGGTTGCTTTTCGTAAGAGGAGACAGGATCATGTGGCCAGGCTCGCTGTGGCACGGTTCCCAGTTGCATAGATGGATACTCATGCTGTTGATCACTGGATTATCTCGTACAGACACGATTATTTACAGAATACCCCCATACAGCTGTGTATTGCTGAGTGTGGCAAAACAAAAAAATAAAAGAAAGAAGAAGAAAAAAAAAGAAAATAAAAAAAAGACAGAAACTATAACCATGGAAACAATGACCTAGTCGTGACATCATCATTCTGGACAATTTATTCTTTTGACTCGCCCTTCGCATGTAAGTTCTATGGGTGAATGAATTGTGTTTGACACTGTTTTGAATGACTTTTTTTTGGTTATATAACGGCCTCTTCTTATACATAGAGATCCTGAAGTGACTCAGTTCCTAGACTTTTAAAACTTTTTAGAAACCTACGGGGATTGTACCGCCAAACCTAAAAGTATTACATCGAACGCAAGCAGTAAATATGAATCCAAACAATAACTGATTTGTTATTAATATGAGAACAGCGTTCAGTAGGACTCTGGTGTTACTGACATCTAAACTACACCGACCTTCCATTTATAAGCTCAGAAAATGTCCTTGCTCTCTGCTTTCATCTGTTGAAGAATTGTCAACACGGGGAGGAGGTCCATCTGTCATGGGAAGCATTTTAACTCAGCACCGGGAGCTTACGCTTTCAAGCAGGATTGAGTTGCGTTCAGCTATAATACGCTCTGTAAATCCCAGTATGATTACGTGCCTCGTGAATAGATTCATAACGGGATTAAAACGAGACACTGAGAACGTTGAAACATTAGGCCACACGTAACTACACAAGTAATAAAATCCCTTGACGATATCATTTCCATGTAACTCCGTATCACCAGTACGGTACATTGCATTTGACATGCCTAATGGGGATTTTACACCGGGAAAAGGAGAATTTATTAAAGTAGCGGAAAACGCCTGCGATATATGGAGATATGATTTTATCAAGAACATGGCGGTGTGTTGGTTAAGTAGAGGAGCCGTTCTATATCCAACAAAGTTAAAAAGTCGAACCTCTGGTGGAAATGGGTCAGTGGGATTGTTTAATGGTTAAAGCGTGATTATGACGCTGAAGACCTTGGTTCGATTCCCCACTTGGGTGCAACGTGTGAAGCCCATTTCTGGTGTCTCCCGCGGTGTTATTGCAGGAATCTTGCTAAAACTGTCGTAGAACCCAACTCACTCACTCACTCTGTAGTAACATTACTGATGTAGGGGTGGTGGGATTGTCAGGGTGCTGAAATGTTAGCCCGTGTCCCCCGCAGTGTTATCGCTGGACTGTTGTTACAGCGGAGTACAACCATACTCACTCACTCACTCACCAACCCTGTATAAATATTATTACAACACCCGGTGTTCTGTGTAGATGTGATCATGGTGTGCGATATACATATGCGGATTAATACCAACTTCACTCGGAGAAACGGAAACTATGGCAACGCGGGTACGTTCTGCAGCTGCAACTGTTTCAGCACATCCGGGGTAGAATTGGTCTTCAGTAACCTATGTCTGTCGTAAGAGGCGACTAACGGGATCTGGTGTTCAGTCTTGGTTGATATCTGTCATGGTATCCCAATTGCGTAGATCGATGCTCATGTTGTTGATCACTGGATTGTCGGGTCCAGACTCGATTATTTACAGATAGCTGGAATATTGCTGAGTGCGGCGTAAATCCCAATTCATTCACTCACTTAGTACTGCTACGAATACTTTACATATGGTATGTTCCGCTAATATAGATGATTCATATATCGATATGATGGAGAGGAGTGTGTTAGGGGGTGGGGGTGTAGGGCGTGGCTTATGGTCAAATGTGATCGTACCTATCGCCCATGCTAAAAACACTCGACTAATAATATTTAACGTGATGTTAGTCCAAATTTCACCTAACCAGAACCAATTCAAGAATTTCGTTTATTGCATAGTTCGGTGGAACAATTTTCGGTAATAACAACGTTCGGTAGAACAATTGAAAGTTATTACAAAGTTCGAACAGAACAAACGCCAGTTATTACAAAGTGCGATAGAACAATTGCCAGTTATTATAAAGTTCGGTAGAGCACAATTGCCAGTTATTACAAAGTTCGATAGAACAATTGCCAGTAATTACGAAGTTCGGACAGAACACATTTCGGTAATTAAAAGTATGGTTAGAACAGTTATCTTTAGTAACGAAGTTGAACCATGATTACTACATGTCGGATACAGACCAAGTGGAGGAACGACTGCCTCTCCAACCACTACCACGACAACTACGCCACACCAACAGCATCGACGACAATCATTATCACTCGCCCTACGTCATTAGCGTCTAGGGGCTCTTATTCGGCAAATCAATATCGTACACACGTGTTGTATAACCCATCCTGACCGTCGCTGACCGACTAGATCACCCCAGCTTGACAGGCACCTGTCACCTGCGTTTATTACAAGAGCAAAAATTCCCCACACAATAGTTCCCAAATCAGTTTTCCCATTAGCAGAGTCTCCGAGGGAATTTTTCCACCCTCGAGAGTTCTCGATGCATAGGTTTTGTGAAGTCGTCGCACTCTGATGAAGGGGACAGACTTTCTCCGCCAAGAGGGAATGCTTTAAGAACTGTAGAAAATCTATTTTGATATCATTATTCACGAAGATTGCGTGACGAGAGGAGATTATTCCCATAAGATATGTAACATTGACTTCTTCGCTGACAGACAAAGTAAGGATGTTGTCTCACAATATGTGATGTTGTACGGTAATAGGTTGGTGGTTTTTGTGATTAGCGCAGAATACTGCGGAATGTCTCGCAGCCAAGGCCGCTGTGGGGATATGGTATTCATGGCTATTTCGGGAGTGGCTGAGAGTGTGACGCTTTCCAGATGTCATACAATGTCATTCATTTTGATTGATGAGGTACACTGTTGATAACAAGCTGTCTGTACCCCACGGCTGTTGGTGGCAACTGTTGTCTGTTGTAATGAAGTTGTTGATGATGACGTTGTTGGAAAAGGTAATGATGATGTTAATATTGGTGATGATGTTGATGATGAAGATGATAATGACGACGACGACGACGACGATGATGATGATAGGGGTGAGGCGATGATGATGACAAAAGTTTTGGTTACGATTAAGTTAAACGATTTGATGTTGACGATGTCGATTATGATGAGGATGGTTTTGATGATGGCGGTGAAGCTACTGCTGTTATATCCATTATAGATAATAACGTTGATGATTATTACAGGCTTGATGGTGGCGCTTTCAATGATGTTGCTAATATTTAGAACAATACAGAATATTCATTCCATAGAAATAATGTAATTAGTGCGTGGTTTCAGAAGACATTACTGTGAAAAGACATTATTCATAGAGAATGCAGATGGCAGAATAATGAATATTGTGGTACTAAAAGCAGTGATGGCCTTTTGTTGAGGATGTTGTTGGTGATGATGTCGAGACTGGTCATGGTGTCGATGCTAGTGGAGGGGACGATTATATTGTAGCTGCTTTGGACGACGATAACGAGGACGGCGGCCATGATGATGATGGTGATGATGATAATGATGATGATGATGATGATGATGATGATGATGTGTTCTTCATGGAAATGTAAACTGTATGAAAGTCCAGATATTGGGGGAAACGTCCAACTACTGTTTCATGAAGTTGTAAAATATATAATGTTTCTTTTCATGTGTTTCAGCAGGTTCTGTGTACTTCATATGCAGACACCATTTAACATGTCATCTAGAAAACTATTTGTAACAATAGTAAAGGTAGATGTCTGGATTGAAGAAATTAGGAGAATGTTAATACTGAAAATTGTCCTTTGAGTGAGGGTTTCAGTGAGTCAGTGAGTTTAGTTTTATGCAGCTTTTAGTAATATTACAGCAATATCACGGCACCACAAATTAGCTTCACACATTGTGCCCACGTGGGGAGTCGAACCCGGGTTTTCAGCGTGATGAGCGGACACTTTAACCAGTAGACTAATGATGACGGTAGTGTTGTTGATGATAGTGTGGATGATGCTGTTAATGAAGTTGAGGATGGTGTTAGTGTTGATGAATGTGATGATAATTGTGTTGGTGGTGTTCATAACGTTATTGTTGAAGATGTTGATGGTGATGTTGTGACTGGTATCAATTCTCCTGCCAGAAAATAAAACTGCTGTCAACCTGTCTTATCTCACTTTCGGCATTCATATTTCAGCAAAAACATATATTTAAAATTCATCAACCGTTATCAAATCCAGCAATAATTACACTTTTTTACAAGAACAATTATCTGTTTGCAGTTACGTTAAATTTTTAGGTCACACCAAGAACAGCTCTGCGAAAAGAAATTAATCAATGAACGATTTTGATTCAAAAACCTGTTCCACCGAATTATTGGTTTTGATGAAATCTCATCATCCACAACAATTCCATAATGTCACTTTCCACGTGAGCACGTGCGGCAAGGTGAACTACACGCATTTAAGGGCCCGATCGATGGAACTGTTATAACACTCCTTCGTGTCAACGTGACATGAAATTGACATGTGAAGACCGGCTGTCATAAAAGACCGACGGTAAGGTTATGTGAACGGTATCACTGATAAAGTTTCTCTTCACAATTAATTGAACTGATGCGGAATTGCAAAGTATCAATGCTCTAATTGAAATTGAAACAGTCGATATTTGTATGCCGCTACGATTTTTTCGTACATTTGATAAGACCAGCATCGATGGAAAGTTGGTATATCTATATACAGAACATCCAAATGTCAAACTATTATCGCAACAAATCGATCAGAAATTGTAGAACGAAACATAGTTTTATGATCATTGACTTGATTAAATTGTATTCCAAATAAAGCTTAACGTGTATGATTCAAGTGCGCCTGAAAGGGCGGTGGCCTCGTGGTTAAGGCGTTCACTCGTCACACCGAAGACCCGGGTTCGATTCCCCACATGGACACAATGCAGCATATTTCAGGTATTGAAAAGTTTGGAACATCGTTAAACCGCCTTAAAACTAGAAGCATTCACTGAAAGATGTCACGCACATGAATAGCAGTTCGTAATGTCCGGGTGGTATGTGTTAGTATGCGTCATATACATGTTGCCAGGTGATCACAAAGTGAGTGAATCTTGTTTTAAGTCTCTGTGGCGTCGCCCTGTCAAATGTTTTGTCTTTCCGTGATCTAGTGCATGGTAAAACATTCTGTATGATGTTGAGTGATGCCCCATGCCAAATGCGAGGTATTGAGTGATGCTCGGTGTTTACTGCGCTGCTGTTTTGTGTGTGTGATGGTTTTGACACATATACTGTATATACTGACACGGTATACTGTGCAGATGCGTGTTGTTTTCGACTACGTAGTGGTGTTTACTACCTAATGTTGTCTAGCGTAGACTGTGGTTTGACCAATGGGTGATATCTACTACATGCTATTGGCAGTTGAGTGATGTTTTCATCTGCGAAGTGGTATCTACTTTACCATATATTCTGCTACATAGTGATGTTGACTTTACAAATATTCTACTACATAGTGGTGTCGACTTTACGATATATTCTACTGCATAGTGGTGTCGACTTCACGACACATTCTACTGCGTAGTGAAGTCTACTTTACGGTTTATTCTACTGCGTAGTGGTGTCTCCTTTATGATATATTCTACTGCGTAGTGGTGTCTCCTTTATGATATATTCTACTGCGTAGTGGTGTCTCCTTTATGATATATTCTACTGCGTAGTGGTGTCTACTTTACAATGTGCATGTATTCTGCTGCGTAGATATTGAATCCCACGCGTACACGCATGCTGCGTTATCTTGAAACGTGTTTGGTATTTTATGTACAATGCAGAGTGTGTAGTCTTTATTAATGCTGCGCAAAGTTGCCAAATGTCAAACGCGAGGGAATACATGAAGCCGCTTGTGACGTGTGGCTGTAAGTTGTTCCCCTACACCACACACAACTCTCGGGAAATTGATATCTGTGTTGCCTCTGTGCCCTCTGACGTTAAGCATGTAAAGAGTGTTATTGGCACGTGCAGCACGAGCATTCAATCTCCTATCTACGTGACGCACGGGCTGCATGCGGGATGTGAAGCGTTCATTGCTATTTTCACTGTCTCAAAGGCGAATAGACAATCGCTCAGTAATATATTTCTTCTCGTGATAAAAGACCATTGAACAAACGTTACATTCCGACCATATAACTGCTGGGGTACGGAATGCGCGAAATGCAAATTTTTAAATGAAAACGGAAAAAATGAATGCGAAAATCGCCTTTGGTCACAATGCAATGCTTTGCAAATCCCCAGGAGGAACATGTTATTCTCGGGCGAATTAGATGTATCGGAGTCAACCATTGTTGATATGAAGATGACTGTTTTGAGAATGCGGCGATCTGTAAATAATCCTGCCTAGACCAAACAATCCAGTGATCACCAGCATGGACATCGACCCGCAATGCGCAATTGGGAACCGATGACGTGTCAACCAAGTCAGTGAACATGACCATCCGATCTCGTTAGCCGCCTCTTCCAATAACGCATAGTCGCCTTTTGTGGCAAGTTTGAGGTGCTGAAGACCTATTCTATTGAGGGTCTTCACGGGTCTAATTGTTGGTGTATGACGTGCATGTGCACAATTGTCCTTTTCACACATTTAAAAAAAGGCTTGAAACAAACGCTAACAACTGTTTGAGGTAAGATTATAGTCAAATTTAATGGTCTGCAGTGATTTACCGACCTTTCTGAAAAGTGTCAAAATCGAGAATGACACCCAGTGCACGTCTGTGGAGCTAAAGCGTTGTGCACGTGCATTCCATGCGGTGTGCTTAAGGGTGAACGTGAAGAGAAATGAATCCAGAAATTTGGCTTCACACATTGTACATATGTGGGGAATCGAACCTGGGACGTGCGAACGCATTAACCACTAGGCTACCCCACCGTCCCGACACATTGGATAGATCCTTGGTTGTTCCAAATGTTAACCAACATAGGCCTAACCAAAACAGGGTTAGCGACTGGTCCTGGACCTGTCATAGGCATCGTCCGCCCCATGTCAGAGAGGTCAAGAGAAACAGACTGCCCGGACAGCCCCGCTGGTGTCATATTGCCTCACAAGGTCGTGCAGTATGTGTGCTGGGACAAGTGTCGTGCTTCAACGTGACGTTACGTCCCTGCATCTACACACAGTATGAACATAATCTTGACAGATTGTTCCAGTAGTGTAGGCCAGTCAGAATACCATTACGAATGATGAAGTGAGTTCTCTCATGTCACCCGACACTTCTGTTTCTCCTAAACTGAAGTTACATTCAGTGACAGAAGCGTCGTTGAAACGTTCTCCAAGGCGACCTTTGCACGATTAGCAGTGGTGTCATGATAAAACACATCTGTATACAATATCCTTCTTAGTTTTTTCCCTGGGACCTGGGCACCAAGCTAGTCTGACGAAACGCTGACATTAAAACAAAACTGGACGTATCACGTCGGGGTCAATTGTGCTCCCCGGTTGACTGCTTACATTCTGTCTCTTCAGCTTTACATGTACACAACCTGTACTAGACAAATAGGTCAACCTTCCAGAAAGTGTAAAATTAGGAAACACGTAGAGTGATCAAGCCTGTCGTGTTTGTAAACAACCAAGGGCAGATAACTGTAAGTTACTCGATCCTGTCAACCACTATCACATTTTGAAGAAACGCCATTGGTGATAAAACTGACCGGTCAAAGTTAACTTATGGTATGGCGCTTTGTTTCGTCAGAGGATACAACACAAAAACAGGTCCAGGAGATCAAGAAATAAAAAACGTATTTTGATTTGCAGAGTCAAAATGACTTTGTTTCAAGACAAGAACATTACAGGTAAATGTTCTCCGAAATGGTGCATTCCACAGTAACTGCAGAACCCAGGGATATGGTATTTTGTAACGATGTGTAAAATACCACTGGTTTAATCACGCTATTTAGCTGAAACCTGTGGAAAAAGGGTCCCAATCATCTGTACGCCGTTGTCGATGTTTCGAAAAAATCTAAAAAACTACTTCCAATGATTCTTTGCGTGAATGTTAGTTACCATGGCAATGAGATAATATAACAGCGACACCATACTCTCACTTCAAACAAAGCCAATTAACAGTCACGTTGTATTTTCTTGATGCCTGAAGATTTCACGGCCCATCACTCTCGGCTCACTTTGCACCCCGCCAGGCAAGGCTGCCGACGCCATTTTACAGATTAGTCAACTGTAAAGATTGTTGATTGAAACGAGTCAACTTGAGAGTAGTGAGAACGCGAACACACACACACTAAGTTCGCAACGCTCCCCACAGCGATAACCCATTACCTACTGACAGTGCCGGCATGGGCTCAACTATAACCGTTCTGTTGGAACTGGAGGTCATTGCCGAGGAATCTATATATAAACTTCAAGTAACCAATGTCAATATATCTGTGCATATCGCATGTTGTTTCAAATGTCAAATGCTTTAAATTTATGTGTGAAAAGAGTTGATGGCTAATAAAAAAAATGCATTATTCATTTAAAGGATATTCGTGGTCAGATCAATCTGTCAGAAAATATTGGGAGATTACCATCGGCCATCTTGCTATGTGGTATTTTGTATAGCATTCTTTTTGTAATTTTAGTACTTTATACCTTTTGGAATTCTTTATGCTCCTTAACCTTGGAGACCCGGTGTTTTTTTTACTTACATTTGTATTCCGGACACCCAGTGTTCCATTCCACCTTAAACAGGATCCGTTTCTTCTCGGCATCTGGTACCCTTGTGTTAAAGCGTCCGCTCGTCATGCCGAAGTCCCGGGTTCGATTCCTCACATGGTACAATGTACGAAGCCCATTTCAGGGGCACGATATTGATGAAATATTTCTAAAAGCGGCTTAAAACCATGGTCACTCTTCCCTGCATCTCTGACTTTTGGAAATTGATGATAATATTGTGCTGGTTTTATTTATTCTCCCGGAAATACAATACTCTTACCATTATTTGTTGTAGGAATACACACTGCATCGAGGTGAAACACTTCCTTGAATGTTCTTAAGAACAGTATCTTAGTTTTTGAGTTGTTTACTCGGTGCTTCGGCAATACTTTAGCATGTAAATAATCAAAAACGGACCAAACCAGTGGTCGATATACTAAGCAACGTAAGGCACCATGTAGGAAGACGGAACTAGACCACATGCCTGGTCATTCGATATGGCAAGTGCAGGTTTGCTTCAGGCCCATCCGAACCCGGAATCCTGTTGTTAGCTTAAGGTTTATGGCCTGACTTACTATCCAATAGTGGACAACTTGACCATTTCATCATCGTGCCCTGAGAACCTCAGACATCTCATTTGTTTAGCTATGATGAACTTGACAGTCCTGTCACATCACGTCATATCATATGTGTGGTATTCAGCAACCCGTGTGTAACATTATTGTCGCGCACACATGTTGGACATATGTCAAGCTCTTCGAAATATGGCCAGCTGAGAGAGTATGTCCGTGAGAACTGCAGACCTACGCAGATTCTTAGTCCTTCAACTGCCTTTAGGGGCGGTTGGGATAGTCAGGTGGTTGAAGCGTTCGCTCGTCACGCCGAATACCCGGGTTCGATTCCCCACATGGTCACAATGTGTGAAGCCCATTTCTGGTGTCCCCCACCGTAATATTGCTGGAATATTGTTGAGAGGTGCGTAAAACTAACCTCACTCACACATTCATGGCGACCGAGAACATCCACAACTCCTGGCAACGTCAGATCGGTGCATGAAGTTGTAAACTCTTAATCACTGTTGAGATCAAGTACTGAATACATGATCTGTCATCATCTTGCGTGACAGCGAATCCTCCACCATAAACTGCCGAACGTATAATTGCTTTTAAGGCCTCAGGGGCTTGCCGATCTGTGTCTTAGTGCCGGCGTTTTCAGAATTCAAGGCAGCAACTTCATGAAAGAAAATGCTACATCTTCCATCCCAGTCGATGGCATGCGACAATGCCGGTTCGTGATATATACCATTTAGCCTTTGATAGGGATCATAACAGTAGTGTCTGTATCGGCGTGACTCACTCACTCATACATTAACGATACAAGCTTGCACGCATCACCATCATGGAATGGCCATTGTAATGGAGGCAATAAACCCATCCAAAACACTTAATTTCAAAATCCCATAAATGGGGTTATCCAATAGAGTGAGTGAGTTTAGTTTTACGCCGCCTCTAGCAATATTCCAGCAATGTCATGGCGGGGGACACCACAAATGGTTACACAAATTGTACCCACGTGGGTGCGGAATCGAACCCAGGTCTACGGAGTAACAAGCGGGCGCTCATCCACAAGGCTACCCAACAGCTCCTCATCCAACTGAAGACCCGTGAAGGTCCCGGGATAGAATAGGCATTCAGCAACCCATGCTTGTCATTAAAGGCGACTACGCTTGTTGTAAGAGGCAACTATTGGGATCGGAGGGTCAGGCTCGCTGACTTGGTTGACACATGTCATCGGTTCCCAGCTGCGCAGATCGATGCTCATGTTGTTGGTCACTGGATTATCCGATCCAGACTCGATTATTTACAGACCGCCGTCATATAGCTGGAATATTGCTGAGTGCGGTGTAAAACTAAACTCTCTCACTCACTCATCCAACTGAAACCAAAATGACCAAGGACTATACTGAAGTCAGAGAGACCACCAGTTGGTGTTCTTCAGTTTCCTCCAGCCATCGATACAGGAAGTCTTACTTGTGGAGATCCGGGTTGGAGTTGGTCTTCAGCATCCCGTGCTTGTAAGAGGCGATTAAAGGGGTTGGGTGGTTTCCCTCTTGGTTGACACATGTCAACGTATCTCAACTGCGTAGGTCGATGCTCGTGCTGTTGATCACTGGATTATCTGGTCCAGACATGATTATTTACAGACCGTCGGCATAGTTCTGGAATATTTCTGAGTGTGGCGTTAAACAACACAGAACAAAAGCACAGTGTAAGGCTTTCACAGAGTATGATCAGCGCAAGGTTTTCGATGTTGGATAGGGAAAGGTGATAGTGCTTTCTGTCTGAGACATGAATCCGGCCTTGATTATTTACTGACAGTCGGCATATAGCTGGAATATTGCTGAGTGCGGTGTAAAACTAAACGCATACACTCATCCGATGTCTGCTTGATGAATATCCTATTTCATATTTCAGATAGGTGTTCTGGGTTTAAATCGATTAAGTTCATTTATTCATACCTATATCATAAATTTGTTTACCTGCAGTTCGTAGGTTACTTCCGCAAGTGACGATAAGTCTTCATCTACGACTTCTTAA
Source organism: Haliotis asinina (assembly GCF_037392515.1). Lineage (NCBI taxonomy): Eukaryota > Metazoa > Mollusca > Gastropoda > Lepetellida > Haliotidae > Haliotis > Haliotis asinina. Next base: position 23,428,811 of record NC_090281.1, on the reverse strand, counting down.
AGAATGACATATGATAATGACAGTGTTTCCTCATCGTAATTATCATTTATCAGGAATAAAATTATGTATCATGTTTGACAATGGACAATATAAACTAAAACGTGATAGTGATGTCTGTCGGTCTCGATGTTCGAGTGTTTGCTCGTTACGCCGAAGGACGGGTTTGATTCCCCATTCGGGTACAATATGTGATGTTTCTGGAAAACTGGTAACAGCGGGTAAGACCCTTTCTCAGCAGCTATCACAAAATACGTTTCCTCCATTAGTTCAGCCGCGGCGTGTCCGTGCTATAGCAGATTGCCATCCACATATGACCGCGCACCAGACTTTCCAATTAATCCTCTGATCCAGACAACGAAGCGCCGAATTAATGTATTCAGTTTGATGTTTTAAAAACATAACATTAGCAAAAAGTATGCTTTCATAGCGCACTTTCGAAATCAATCCAAGTGTTTTTTTCTGTGTTGATGAAATGTATTGTGTTCGCAGAACATTGTAGCCATTGTCTTCATAATCAACATTTAATACGTCGATGTCATGGAGATGGGAATGCGTGGTGGGTGGCTGATTATGCCAGTGTTGTTAAACCAGTCCCAATCATCCGCAGATGACAGATTGCGTTGGCTGAGAAAACAGATGATCATTTGTCTGTGTTGAATTACACATGTTTCTGTGAAAACTGCGTTTGTAATTATTTAGTGAGTAATCTACAAGCTATGAGATTAACGGACGTACGTGTATTGAAGGAGCTGGTTCTTCCAGCATTAAGTCACAAGGGACAGATGATCGCGTATTCCGAGATGCGAGTAGGCTTGTCTTCACATTATCCATTGTTCTGAGATAATTTAGAAAATGGCGGTTTCTTCATCTCATTATTAAAAAGAAAACCACAAAAAGCCCATCTTGCCTGTTCTGTTGCCAGAATCATCTGTGACGTCATGGGGAGTGGATGGCTTTCTATTCATGACTGCTCACTGCTATTGACTTTGGTTAGACTGGATGTGTAGCCACCTGTTTATTATCACATCCATTATAATATCTGTAATATCTGTCATGTTTGATGTTATTATGTTATTATTAATGGCTATTGTTGTCACTCAGTTACCATATTTATTTAACATATGCGTTGAATATACAATTCTTTATAAAGATCTTCAAGCGGCGTAAAACCAACTGACTCACCCCTTTTAGAAGGTGAGTGAGTGAGTTTGGTTTTACGCAGCTTTTAGCAATATCCCAACAATATCACGACATAGGATACCAGAAATGGGCTTCACAAGTTTTACCAATATGGCGAATCGAACGCGGCTCTTCGGCATGACGAGCGCACGTTTTAACTACGAGGCTACCCCACCTCCCCTTTTTAGAAAGTGGTCAGATGTTACAAGTTATTTCATGGATGAGATGGATAAAACATATTAATGTATATTTGACATCTTTCTTAAAGGGATTCTGTAGTCATCGGATCCGGTCGTGTTAATTTTCTCTTCTCAGGGATACACAAGTACGTTGTCTTGACTACCAAGCCCTGTTGGCTGTGTAGGCCAGGTCGGTGACTTTGAGAGCTGGTTATAACGGTGTTCCCCCCTGAAATTGTAGGGCTCAACCCCTAAAGTACTAGAATTTGTACATGACTAGGAACGGGTGATATATAATATAACATGACATCATCGTTATTATTGTTATGCAGGAATTGCAGGAAGATGAGACTTCAGTCAACCCTGCCAATGAATTTGGCGACAAATAAGATCGCTATGAAGGATACCGATTTTGCACGTACACGCATCGATTCAAAATTGAGCAGATAGCTGAACAAGCGTGCCTGATCTACTATCGTACCTTAACGGCACGAGTACAAAAATCACACGGACTATCTCAGCGAGGAATTCATAGAGCCGCGTTTCATAACGGTTGACAAGGCTTTGAAATTTGAGCCAGAAAGGCCACTATCGCCGATAATACGTTTTCATCAGCTTGCATTATTCCGGCATACGGCGTGTCATTGACGAACCCATTGCGTCAGGTCCGCGCTTGTTATGCCACTGCCTTTGACAGAACCTGTCATCGTGGGCCTGTAATTGACATGAGTCTCTCGTCAGCCACGTGCGTATGTCCCTGCTATCGATTAGATTTAGTGTCTATGTATGCCAATCAAGTCCATTCACAAGGTGCGCATTCTTCGCACGGGGACTACGTGCATGTGGTTCTACTATAGACTTGTTAATTGCAAATCTGCTGACAGCTTCATCAACGGTTACACGCACACACGCATTTCAAGGTGATTAGCAGAGAAACAGATGGTCAGACCAAATCCAGTTGGTAATGAAATTAGACTTACGGGGCCACACAGTGCACATAAATATGGAATAAACATTCATGCATATATACAGCTTCTGAGTAGATGTTATCAATAAGGGTTTCAAATATGCATGAGTCAGTCCGTTCAAATACCAAATGCATGTTTTTTTACTGCTATTCGTCAACAGTTTGCGAAATGGCCACTCGCCCACTAGTCCATGACTAGTAAACATCCAGTCAAGACAGTACATCTCCACAGACACTGGCCTGCCTGGCTGGTAAAGTTTCATGGGGTAATTTTGTAATTTAAAACCTTTCACTCTCTGAGACTTGTTAAGTTATAATACCCTTTTAAATCATGCAAGGTTATAGCGATAAAAATGTGCATCGTGTTAGCAGGTTAGTGGTGAAATCCATATCTACGTTGAAATGTCGTAATAATGAATTATTCTGTGGGCTAGTACCTTTCAGTCATAAACATCACGACTGGCTTGCAAAATTTGAAAACTATTTCGCAAACTGTTCGTAAACAGTAATGCTGAGTGGGAAACAGGGTGATTCAAGTCTACAAGGTGCTGCAACCGAGGATGGAACCCCGTCCTTACTCTATCTACTAAACAGGAGAAACTACTGTTGTATATCTGAAGTGATGTTCTTAATGGCAACACCAGAACTGATTGGTTGAATTTATTTTTACGCCGCTTTTAGCAATATTCCAGCACCGCGGGTGACACCAGATAATCACACATTGTACCCGAGGGAACTGAACCCGGGTATTCAGAGTAATGAGCGAAAACCTTAACCATTAGGCTATCCCACTGCCCGCAACATCAAAAGCATGTATGATAGGCCACTGAAGATGAACACGTTCCTATCGCACAGATGCAGGATTTACATATAGGCAGTTTTTTAATCAGACTGACGCATCAACTTTGAACGGGAATATTACATATGCATTTAATATTTGACGAAATAAGGCGCAACAAATATTCAAAGTGAAAACCATATGCGTGTAATTTACCATGTAATTGTTATTCAACACGCGTCCGTTCCAAAGCGGTAATCATGTTATTTATCCACTGTGGTTCTAATGTAAACCATCACTTCTCAGATGTGCTTATTTCCAGCATGTCTTTATTGACGCGATAAATGGTAAATCGTCTCCGGCAGCTGATGCATATTTACACTATATAGTTGAGTGTAATAAACACATATATATAGTTAAGGGTTGTTTGAAAATCTTGCACGTATCCAGGTCAGAACTGGTCTTCAGCAATCCATGCTTATCATGAGCCGGCTAACGTGATAGGTGGTCAGATTCATGACATATGTCATCGTATCCCAATCGCGCTGGTCGATGCTCATGATATTGATCACTAGATTACCTGGTTCAGTCTCAATTATTTACAAACAATCACCATATAGCTGGAATATTTCTGGGTGCGGCGTTAAACAACAAACAAATATCAAACGCACGGTGTTAGGCTTTCACAGAGTATGATCAGCTCAAGGCATTCGGATGTTGATTAGGGGAAGGTGAGAGTGCTTTCTCTTTGAGACATGAATCAGAATCCATTTGCTATCTTTCCTTGTATGACACCCACCATGTATACGCGTTGCCCGGCAACGCCGAATTGGTACGAACACATATCCATAAAATGGTTCATAGCCTTCATGTTTGCGACGAGAAAGTGCATTAAAGGAGAGACTATAAACTATTTCATTATATTTTATGGTGTCAGATAATAGGAATTCATCGAATGATACTCAAAGACTCTTTTATCATCTAAATACGCCTTTTTGGCAAAGTAAACCTACTTCAACAACAACAACAACAGCAGCAGCAGCAGCAGCAACAACAACAACAACAACAGCAACAACAACAACAACTACTACTACTGCTGCTGCTGCTGCTACTACATCATTGCATTTAAGCTGAAGTTGAAGCATTAAATTTTGCAATTAAACATTGATGATGACGACTATGAGAGAACTATCTGCCTGAGTGTTTATTCAGCATTAAAAACCTGTTTCTAGAGTATACACACCGTCATGGACAGAGAACAGCCGATTTCCCACTGATTTCAGTTCAAACAAATCCACCTTACACCATGTTCGTAACGCCAGTCATTTACCTGACGTGCTTTCAATCTGTAACCGGTCTGGTCCTAAATTAATGACTATGTTCGGTCTAGTGTTGTTTGAATACGCGATCGCATCCTTCCTATAAACTGCTTCATGATTACATTTAAAAGTGTGAACAGGCCCATCGGCTATGAAATACCGAGATTTATGATTTTATGAAAAGAAATCAAATATCTTACGCGTCATTTATGAAATAAAGCCACAGCTCGGTGAATTAGAGTGTACATTGACCGCGAACGCATTACTCACGGAGGAAGAGCTCTGGTTGGGAGGAGAAAAAAAAAACAGGGTCCGGTTGAGTTACTCTCCGGCTTTTAACGCACTTCCGGTAAACCTGACAAATTATTGAAATGAGTCCATCAATATATTTCCCAGTCAGAAATTTGGTGCTTGTGAATGGCTCTCGACATTGAATATGACAAAAAGGTCCACGCATACGAGAGGGTTTTTTTCGTCGAAACATGCATGTATATTGATTTTCTTCCGTGCACACCGAGGCAAGTTAGAAAAGGATAATGCGTTTGTTGAAACGGTTTAGGAGGATCGGATGACATGACGAGTATGTCTATACGAGCAGTCCTGACTGGTGATTGTGATGCCATCTTGTTTCCACGATCTGTGGCCTCATGATGTAGGGATGTCTTTGTTGGATGCTAGATGCTAGATGTGAGGGTTTGCTGCAACACAAAGGTTACATCGATCCATTCCATCCGTTTCCAGACAGTGTATTACCTTTCAAACACTGAAAACGAATAAAAGGTGTATTTGTACATTTATATTAACATTTTTTAGAAGTTCATGTCGGAAAATAATCCGATTACCCTTTCTGGTATAATTATATCAGTCATAGATGAAAAGGAAATCACCATCTGCTTCGGTATATTAATCAGAAAAGGATTAAAATAGACCCTCCTCTTTAGACGAGAATGTGACGCGACGCATGTACAACCTGAAGCCAGACATAATTGCGAGGGTTTCGTGGGAACTTGTGACGCATTCGGTACAATCTCCGGAGTAAACACGATATGGTCATTGCTCTTTCGACAAGCAGCCAACCCACAATCATTGAGTCTAAGTTGGTTCCTCTGTTTGAATGAGTTTAGTTTAAGGCCGCACTCAGCAATATTCCAACTCTATGGCAGCGCTAGGTAAACAGTGAAATCGAGACTGGACCAGACAACCCAGTGATCAACAACATGAGCATCGACCTACGCAACTGGGAAATGATGACATGTGTCAACAAAGTCAGCTGACCTGATCACCCGACCACCGTAACAAGCATACATTAGGCCTTTATTCTTTGAAATCAGGCGTTTGTTTAAAACCAAGAGAAAATGTCCAGCCTCGTGGTATCTAAATTAGCTGGTTGCTGTGTAATTTTAAGTCATTTCTGAACTGGAGTGTGCCATATTTACCCTGAAAGCTAGCATGGGATGATAAACGACCCTTTTATACCTTATCTGTACTTTGGTATAGGTTTCCAAATTATAAAGGCTTACAATTAACGAGTTCCCGCTATGACTTGCACGGAAGCAATTAAATATTTATATGTGGTATTTGACTTAAGTTCTCTCCGCAGTTTCTTTTACAGGCTATCGCGTAAGCTGCATATCCCTGTGCAGCTGGAAACGGCAATTGGATTACGTTTTTAAACTGCACAACTCATATCTGTTATCAAGCGATCAGCAAGGTTGTCTATTACATTCGCCAAATGTTTTCACATGAATTGATCACGTCTTAGAGAAACGCTGCAAGTATATCAAACGTTGATTGACAACACGCTCGTCTCAAACGTGCGAAGTGCTTTTAACCGCCCCTTTGTTTTATAGTGATAACAGACGTCGATGTGAAAAAAACCATTTGAATAATTACGGTTCCATATCCAGCTGAAACCAGCGTTAGTGAACACGGCGTTAGAACAAGCAGAAGTTCAAAGACTTAAAATGAATCTTTGAAGCTGGGAACTTCTGATAAATGCTCTTTATAGATACTAGGTATGTGGTAAACAATATTGGCTCGCGATTTTGTGAAAAGTCTAATTTTCCTAATGGTTCTGTTTCAAACTCGTCCGAACCCAGCACCGACAGTGGTGTCTGTATCGGCTAGGCCTTGTCGTTCAATTAATTGGTTAAGGGAGCTTTCTGTCAACATTGTACCTCAAGGTCGAATGAAAGTATAACTGGAAATTTCAGTTTACAGTGTTTTACCTCATAGTATAGTAAGTGTCTGTTTGCAGTAGTAATCTTTCTCAAATATATGCACGATTCATTTGTCCAAGTGACCCGTGAAGGTCCAGGGTAGAATAGGCCTCCAGCAACCCACCCTTGCCATAAAGGTGACTAAGCTTGTCATAAGCGGCGACTAACGGGATCGGGTGGTCAGACTCGCTGACTTGGTTGACACATGTGATCGGTTCCCAACTGCGCAGATCGATGCTCATGTTGTTGATCACTGGATTGTCTGGTCCGACTCAATTATTTACAGGCCGCCGCCATATAGGTGGAATATTGCTGAGTGCGGCCTAACGCTAAACTCACTCACTCTCAAATATATGTCTCGTGAAGATCCGGATCTTCCGTAACCCATGATAGCCCTAAGAGGCGACTAACGGGATCAGGTGGTCAGGCTTGCTGACTTGGTTGATACATGTCATTGAATCTCAGTTGCGTAGATCGATGCTCATGTTGTTGATCACTGGATGTTTCTGGTCCACATTTGATTATTTATAGACCGTCGCCATATAGGTAGAGTATTGCTGACTATAAAACTAAACAAGACGTCTCAGTAAAGGTTTCCTGAAGTTCTATGACAAACGTGAAAGTTGTGTTGAAAGTCGATGTATCGGTTACACATGCGATGTTCCATGCAATCCCAATTTTCATTTTTACCGTATGTTCTTATCATCATGTTTCAGACGAATAGACTATAGCTGACTTGTTCTTGCATGTATTTGTGACGACAGGATGTGCATACCATTGGAATATTGCTAAGAGAGGCGCAAACCATTCTTATATACCCGATTCATGAACACATGATTCTGATCAGTCCCTCCTGGATTCCGCGATTCCGCGGTTGCAGAAAAAATCACGGAATTTACCATTCCATGCAGAAAAATGTCTGGTCCGCGGGAAACGCATTTTCTTGCAGAATCCGTGCAGAATTTGCCACTTTTCTGCCTCGGAATTTGCTTATTTTTAAAATTGAGTGAAAACTGACTGACAGCCGAAATGAAGTAGAGTTAATGTGAAAAGTAGGATCGGTTATACGTAAAACGAACTCACATATGTATAGACTAACAACTAGCCTCTGAAATGAACATATTTTACTGAAGAAAACGTTCATAGTGAAAAGAAATATAATGATATGGATCCCTGAGACTTTCTTCATTTTCAGCTAAGGAAATCTAGACTTGCCACGTTTTCTAGACTTGCGTGGGGTTTCTAGGATATATTTTACTTCAGGGTCTGTACGACAGACTAACATATGAATTGTGACAACATTTTCAAAATAATCTTGATTAAAGATACTTTATTAATAAAGCAAGCTTTAGGCTTCTTTCAAATAATATTATGTGAATTTGACACTGTAATTACCTTTTCAAAATGAATCATTCTGAAAATTGAAATTATTTCAGATTTAGTGTAAAATAAAATTATTTGCATAAAGCCGGAAGTAGTTCGTCTGCATCAAAGTTACGAATTCTCAAACACAGAAAAAGGTGTTGGTGCTTTGTCATCAAACATACTCAAAATGTGATGTGTACTGCCGACTTAACTATATATCTGTGTTTGAGAATTAAACTGTGAAGGTCTGTATAATGTTTTTGTTGTTTTTCCTAAATGTTTTAACCGCAGAATGTTTGCAGAATATTGAAAAATAGGGTACAAAATTTGCTGAAATTTGCCTCGGAATTCTTAATAATTTGCCGCGGAATCCAGGAGGGACTATTCTGATATAGTAGGGACCACAGAAGCGATTGCCTATTACGAACATTATATTGACACTTTTATTATCTTAGGCATGAATACCGTTCGCAATCCCTTTTCGAGAGTAATTGAATGTATTTTTTGCATTTGGGATTTCTGAGCTTTAGCATATTTTGATCCATAAAGAAAGTCGCCAAAACATAGGGAGTTAACCATTCTTGTTATTGAATTATTGCTCCAGACAATTCTTTGAGTCCTTCCTTGGCGAAAGTACGAACTTCGATTCTAAAACGAGATAGTCGTATACACTGGCGCCTGAGTATGTTCCACCCTCAATGTATAAATCTTGGAGGTATTGGTTTGAATCCGGTGACCACTATTTTATTCTTTGTGGAGATGAATTTGAACTCCCTCGCATGAGCCGCCGGAAGATTTTACGATCGAATAATTGCACGTTCACCGCGCGTGAACACGCGTACATGTTCCGGTTAAGAACCACGATCACACGTGCACTTGTCACGTGATCAAGCACCGCACCTTTCGTGCGGTAACCGTAATGTTGTCGGGATCGTGGAAGATGAATTTTTATCTGTTTGGAATTGACCCAAATTCCTACTCTAGATGGCCCTTAACAAGCAATGTTTAATTGCCACCTAACGGATACGGGGGCCAGGATGGGTAATTTGGTTGATTGCGACTCATCGAGTTAATAATTTACAGGTCGCCGTCATTTAGCCGGAATATTTATGAATGTGGCTTTAAACAAAACAATCAAACATCAATTACCCGAAATGAACCACAACAATAGCTTAACGAACACGTCACATATACGCATGAAAACAAATAAGAAATACTCTGCACAATAACAAAGGAACTCTTGAGTTTTCACTTGTTACCGCACACGAAACAAACATACGAATAAACGAGCCTAAAAGCAGCACAGACTTTCCCTCAAGCACACTAAATGAGAAGATTTGTCAAATATTTAATTTTACACTGACAAGTCGAATCAATGTTAATTACATTATCCATCCACAACGCAGTCTTCACATATGACAATGATAATGTTTCACTCTGGCGTATGAATCTTTTATGACGAATGGCTATTTTTCACACACAGCTGTTGGTGTCTCATTCCGCCGGCAGCACCTCTATAGTCCCAGTCTCGTTGCTATCAATTATTCACAATGATGTCATGGATATGTCAGAAGGCGTTTTGCTTCTGGAGCAGGCCTGATATCTATATATACCACGAATCACACATACCAACAACGATTGATCTCTGTGATGCTTTGCCTCATGGTTTAGGCTTTCTATACAGAACACATCATCCCAGATAATAATTCCTCGTAACGATTCCTCAAAATACGACGCATTTCAGGGAATTATATGGTCTAGTATATAAAGTGTCCTTTTTATTAAGATTGGAATAATGCCTTTCCATGACAAAATGTATGTTTATTATACAGTTAATCGATATGCCGATTGAAGAGGTTTCTTGTGCTGCCAGAATGTAACAATACAGCACTAATTTCATTAATCCAGACGGTTGTCATGCCAACAACGAAGAGTTGATCATACTCGAGTTTGTAAATTGTAAAGGTCCGTTTTATGAAGTATCAGATTTAGGATTTAGACGTAGGATTTTACAAACATTTTACTTCCGTCTCAGAAGGATAATCTGTTTTTGCTCATCCGGTGGTAGGGGCAATTTGGAAATCCCATCAGGAATTTTAGCAAATAATCATCTGAACAAAACATATTGTATGGTTTTTGGCCCAGTCGAAATGTCACCAGGAGTAATCCAGTAAAGTTAGTGGTATTTTGTAATAATGCTGTGTGATGTGCAGGTGTATTGATGATGTAAATCATATTCCTTTACTGCTTATTCCCAGAAATGTCAACAAAAAGCTGGCACAGTAAGACCACCTGAAGCGGATAAATCCCTGGTCTTCGTGTGCGGAGTAGTGGTGTAGGCGAGTGGTTAATGCGTTCACTCGTCACGTCGAAGACCCAGGTTCGGTTCCACACATGGGTGCCATGTGTGAAGCCCATTTCGAGTGTCCCCTCACGTGATGTTGCTGGTATATTGCTAAATGCGGTGTATGATCACACCCACTCACTTTTCATGTGCTTGTGATTAATCGTTTTGATGAGTGAGCGAGTAAGGCTTTACGCTGCTTTGAGCAATATACCAGTAAGATCACGTCAACAGTGTCAGTTCTTGAAATTGTCTGCTCTGTCTTGACGACAAAAAAATCCCCAGATATTCATGATTAAAACATACAGGTTCGTAGTTTTACCCCGAACCTATTCATCAAGAGAATGTACACGACAATGATTGAGTGAAATGAAATGGTGCATGATATGTTTGTGCTTGCAGTTCCAAAATGTTTTCCCTTTTAAACGTCAGCATACCTTTCAATATGAGACACGTGGTGTTTTAACAGCAGGCAGTTAAATGCACTTAAACAAGGCAGAAAACCGAATAACCAAGTTTCATTATCAAGAGAGTTCTGTTCAATGTATCAGATGATTTGTTATTGTCGATATTTCCAGATATCCGCGAAATATCCCCGATAAGCACCAATTCCTGTTTATCTACATGCAAACTTCGTAGCAGAGTGTTATGTTTGTAAACATCTGAGGTCATCAAGTGCAATCTGGCAGACGACTTTCGCAGCCGCCATGTTGATATTTTTGTTTGCTTAGTTAGGGAATATGTTTTCTCTTTACTACCAACCTACTTGGGAAGGCCTTTTTTGAGTGAGGTAGTTTTTATTCAACAAGCAAATAAACAGCTTTTATCTAAGGTCGTATTTTGCCATGTGGTTCGTAACAAAATACCCTATGAAAAAATGCTCACCGTATAAACACGATCAGTGCCATGTTTGACAACTGCCTAAGGAAGGATTTTTTGCGGTGGCGATTCATCAATCAGTTTCATTGTACATTTCCTTTTTGTGTGATTGTATAACTTTCTGTTTTGTGAGTAACAGAGCAGCTTGTTCACACTTTTAGTCAGTTCGAAAAGTATAACTGACAACAATTTAGGTCGACTCGTTAACTAGACAATATTAAAAAAAATTCCGTAAATCAAGTACAGATGCGCGTATGTTTTAACTTAAACGTTCCGCCACACTGGATTCAATTTGTTTGCAAATTAACTCATATTCCATTGTCTTATTTGTTGTTTGTTTGTTGTTAAACACAGCAATATTCCAGGTGCGTGTGGGGTGGTGAGTAAACGAGACTGGACTATGTAATTCGGATGCACTGACGAGTGTCAAGTCAGCGAATCGGACCACCCGATCCCTTTGGTCGCCTCTTACAAGCATGGGTTACTGTTGATTAATCCTCCCCCTGATCTTCACGGGTGTCTGCATGTTTGAAATGAAGGGTAGATGTGCAGTCATGTGTGAAGGAATGATTGAGTAAACTGTTTAGCTTCGCAAAGATCTGTTCGAGGAATATCATTAAGGACTGGACCAGATAAACCTCTAGTGGTTGATGTACTGAGCAACGTCCCCGTTCAGGGTGTGATAACAGTAGTGATCTTTAAATCTGATTGTCTAGCCCTACAGATGTTCCACGACCCACACTATGTGAATGAGTGAGTAAAAGCTGGGTTTTACGCCATTTTTAGCAATATTCCATCAATATCACGGCGCGGAACACCAGAAATGGGCTTCACACATTATGCTCACAGCGGGAATCGAGCCCGGGTCTTCGTCGTGACTAGCAAACGCTTCTACACTAGGCTACCCCACCACCCCGACCCAAACTGATCCAACGGGGTGGAGAATATGTCATAATATCACACTTGGCTCTGACAAAAGAGTGGATGATAGCATGGGAAACGGCTCACTACGACACGACATCATCCAGTTCATATGTTCACATTTTTCTCTCTCCCATATATACGTGTGTGATGGTGGTGTGTTTATTAGGATTTGGTGGAAGGGGGAGGGGGGTTGGAGTAGAAGGAGCTTTGGGAACGGACTTAAAGCAGACAGAAAAGAAGAGAACACCTACAAGCATCACCCATTAGCGCGTCAGTTAAATACCATATAAGTACAAAAATCGATAGCACCATTCATAGTGCAGCGTCTTCTGCAGTCGTTCTAGCACTTTTGTAATCGAAACCGCTCTTCCACCAAGGTCACTCAGAGATATATGAGGAATGTACGAGGATAATTACCATCTAAAACAGTTGTCTGACCGATGCTGTATACCTTGGCTCGATAACTGAAACGCAGACACCGAAATTTCAAGTCAATATCTCCCAATTCCTACGATCAATCGAACGGCTTCAAGAAATGCTACCGTAGAATGGTAACGTAATGCAGAAGTCAGTCAGAGAATTATTTCATTTTCCATTAAATGGGTAGAAATGGAATAAAATCAATATTACGTAAGACTGGCATGCTCACAGTCTTTTCGTAAGAGCAATTAGAAATCAATGAGTTTTGTCATGATTTATTTCATATGACGTTATGTCTCTCTCCAGATTTCCTCGAAAGGAAAAGTCTATAGAAATAAGCAATTTATTGCTGTTCTTCATACACTAAATACCACTCATTATGTGAGTTTGAGCGATTGACTCCATGAACAGATCAACCTTTGCCACGCCGTAGCGTATTTGTCGATTTCAGTGTTCCATGGCGTTCTATACACAACGCTAAAAGAGCCTTTATCAACGTTAAATGCTCTTCAATCCAAAGACCCTAGATGCCATGGGAAAATCCAAAAAAGTGGTACCTAATCGAAGCAATTAAATGTTGGCATTTTTAGCACGGTCTGAAAGTTATATTTCGTTCAGTAATCTGATTGATTGAGATAAAGCCATTTTGCTTTTCTTTTTGCTTCCCCAATTTCCTTTCCAGCGGCTGACGCAGTCTTTAGGCAAAGGAGTATTAATTACGTACAGGGCGAGACGTTGACTTTCACGTGTAGCGACCAGCCTTTTTAACACTTAATGTAATTAGTTTCCGTCGTTTCTTAGGCCTTTGCAACCTTGGTTTGTAAGGCGCAGGGTTTCAAAAGTAGAGGTGAAACTGTATTTGCAAAAATGCAATTATTGCGCCTGTCATGTAAGATTTGACGTGCCTCTGTCCTTGTTGAAAGTTTGAAACTGACGGGCTTGCGATCATGGAATCTGTTGGTTTTCCAACCAATAACCCTTTTGAAGTGTCGGCTCTCATTTAACAGTGAGAGCCAATAATGATCGTTTACACTTCCAAGTTGGAAGACTTGATTTTGTAAGACCTCATAGGTTAGGTCCGCGCCTTCAGCCATTTTGAATTCAGTTTGTTTGCAAGCCTCGTTTTGACATTTCAGTGTCGGTTGTGTCATCCAGACATTTAAACGCTCGTTTTCGGGTGTGCGTGCGTACGTGCGTACGCGTGTGTGTCTGATTTTCAATACTGAGCACGTGCATAATGGTTACACGTGAGAAATGCCCTCATATAGACGATGATCGTGAGCTGAGAATGCAGCATGCAAGAAAAAATGTGCCTTTGCCTCAAGTAATCTGTCTTGAGGGTGGCTTTATTTGAAACTACTTCTATGTCTAATAATTGAAATTGCATCCTCACTATCAGTGAAGAAAAACAGCGATAGCTTTAGAGGGGCTAGTATTTGCAGGGAAAGGTTAAAAAGCATGTAAAAAGGGTTGTTATCCATACAGACACGATAACAAAGCTGAGTTCGATGAAACTCCTCTCAAAAGTACACCACTGTCTACGGATGTGTCGAATCACTTGTGCCAAACTTACAATCGGGTCCCGAGAAGTTCGTATCACACATACGATAATGCTTACCCGTATATGTCGAATTCCTTATTCCTCGAACTCAATTTATATTACTAAGGTAAGTCAAATCTGTCAAACTTACACAAAATTCGTTGTATTTGAATAAGATGTATGAATGTAGAATAATTAAATGATACAAATAACATATAATGTTCTTAGAATGTACGATAGAAGTAGTACGAGTGCTTTCTTATAACTAGGCCAGGCAGCGATTTCGACCCTGATATAGGGCGAATTATCAATCTGATCCCGGGAATTCGAAACAGTTGTGTCAACGGAAACCCATGATAATCAAATTCTCATGAACGCAAAGCTTTTGACCAAAACCACGATTCTCAATATGACATCAGAGACCACACCCCTCCCCAAAAGTATAACCCACCTAGACCCCTCATAACCAACCTGACCTGTCCATTGATTCTGCAAGCCGTTACACCATCATGTTTAACCACTAACCGATCGAGTAATAAATAGCAGTACAGGTTGACATGAGCATTCATACGGAACACACGTCTCAATGTCACGGTTTCATCGAACCAATAGACATTTGTTACAACTCTGTCCTCAGTGTTCGATTGATTTCACGTCTTAATTTGAAAGTGATTCTCGTAGAAGATTGAGAAACATTTGAATGGATGGTTGTAAGATAAAGCAAGCGATTATCTTAAGCCGCATCTAGAATAATTAAGCCGTTCGCCTCCACAGAAACCGAAGCTAAATGTCAACGGATCCAGAAAAGATCGATCTAATTCATAATCGTTACTCTGTAAAAAAAACCCACATATCAAAAATCGAGACATAATTAAAGTAGGGTTTTATTTTCAAAGTGAACGAAGGCAGGATTCAGTCGTATTGGTGTGCAGCAGAACAGGCGTAAAACAACGTAAACGTTTCACTCCTGTCAATTGACGTCATAAAACAGCTGTAAACGCGAATATTTCTAAATCATGCGTGTCTATTTTCTTTGCGATCAATCCAAGCTTCTGATGTAATAAACACAGACTCAGACTGTTCGGCTCCTTCATCTACAGGAGGTGGGTGAAATTATATGCGTTTTGGTGAGGTTGCAGCCTTCTTGGTTTAATATTTTAATATAGTTTTAGTAAATGAACCGATGTAAATAACGATATTTCTTACTTGACTGGCGTTAGGTATACTTAGTTATGAAACTGGGACTAGATTTTGGGAGCTCTCTTAGCGCTAAGTCGTAAGTTAATGTTAATGTATGGCACTATCATAGCGCTAAAGGAGCTTCAAACATCCAGGCCCAGTTCGACTTCACTTCGCGTACACGATCGTCGTAGCTATGGTAAACAACTTCTGTATATATGTATCTTCCTGTATATTTCAGTTGAAATGCCACTTACTACTGCTTTGACGAACTAAAAGTAATGTTAAATTTTAGTTCGCTGTGATCGTAGTTTGCTGTATAACGTGGGAAGATTTGCAGCTGTCTTAGCTAGATCTCATTTGGGCCTGATGGGAGACAGGGTGTCCTGGCCTTAATTTTCGAAGCTCTCTTAGCGCTAAGATGGTCGTAAGTTAATGTTAATGCATGACACTTACGACTATCGTAGCGCTAAAATGATCGTAACTCCCATACTTTAACATAAATTTACGACAGTCGAAGCGCTACGAATGTTTGGCGGAACGGTTCCTCCTTTCACAAAGCACTAAGGTCACTGTAGTCACTAAGGTAACCTTCGTGCCATGCTAAAGAATGGGGGTTAGGGTTTACCTTAGTAAAGGCTCCTTTGGGAAAGGACACCCCGTCTGATAGGTTTACACGTCATATCAGACAAAGAAGACGTGTCTGACTTAGTCGGACTTTGAGAAGCAACTACATGTATCTTAGGTAGACCACACATTGGGCTTGATTGGAGACATAGTGTCCTGTCTGGAGGTTCAACAAGTGATATTAAACAATGATAATTCGATAATATCTCCAAGACAGGGCTTGTACGGAGTCACGATCAACATCGGTAGTCATACTTTAGAACGTTTACGCCGCTTTTAGCAATGTTCCAGCACCAGAAATTGTACCAATGTTGGGACTCGAACCCGGCATGACGAGCAAACACTTTAACCATTGGCTACTCCACCGGACCTCATGCTTGTGAGAAGTGACTAGAATGAGGATCGGGTGGTCATGAAATGCGTCCTTCCTGACTGAGCGTCACCGTACCCTCACTGTGGAATGTACATGCGGCGTGCAGTACCATTCCTTCACTTCACCGTGACCCACATTGAAGGTTGTGGAAAATCACAGTTTATCAGGGGCTCGAGTTTACACCAGTTTAACAGAATTCCAGCAATATCAGAAATAGGCTTCAAGCATTGTACCCGTGGGGAATCGAACTCTGGACAGGCGAACGCGGTAGCCAATGGGCTACAACACCGCTGTAAATTAACTGCCTTATTGGGAAATTCAGTGATCGTCAACCCTGCTTCCACTTGATACATCGGGGGATATGGGTGGGAGGGCGTCGGTGGTGTTGGCGGTGTGGAGGGGTAGAGCAGGAGTAATAGGCGAGGCTAAGTTGCTGGTGAATATATTGGATTAAAATTGTTTGGCCTCAGATTCGATGTACAAACATATATTCTTGTGAAGAAAACAATGAATAAAAGTACAAAAGATTTTCGTCTCATTAACAATGAGATGCATTTTTCCCCGGTCACCCATTCGCCATGTTTGTTATGTGCCCCTAATGTAGTCCCAAAAGACCCCTCTTACTATATGGACAATGCTGTGATGAACAACAAAAAGCCGCAAACACTTACTTTGCTTGCATCTGCAGGGTGTAATGTGATTAAACCTTGAAATTGAATGTAAAAGCCATTCCTGACCATGTACATCAATCAATGTTGAACGATTACTTGAGTTTACAGAGAAGGAGAAAATAAATTGAATCATCATCTTGAGATGTTCTTTAACGTAGACTGGCGTTTGAATAGCCTGGTAAATAATGAGCAAGTGGTCCCTTTGTGTATCGGGAACGGCGGGGTAGCCCAGTGGTTCAAGTGTTCAAAGCCGTATTAAAGGTCACTCTGTCACTCTGTGTTTTTGTCTCTCTTAAAGAGCCAACATGTTTTCCAATGAACTGCTTTTATAACGAACTCGCATATGGCCAACTGACGGATATATCGAACTCATTTTGGATTACGATCACTTGATGTATGTTTCAGCTTAAATACGTTACTCACACTACGGTTCTGCCGAAGTAAAGCATTGCTACTTTCGAGTTCGTTAGAACCATAGCTTACTGCATATTGCATTTCATGAAACAACAACCCCCATTCCATCCACATTTCTCACACAAGAGGCGGTGAGGTCGTCAAGTGGTTAAAGCATATGTTGGTCACGCCGAAGACCCGGGTTCGATTCCCTACATGGATACAATGTCATATTCTGGTGTCTCCCGCCATGATGTTGCTGGAATATTTCTGGAATATTGCTGAAAGCGGCGTAATACCAAATCCACGCGTGAAACAGACAATGTACTCATTCGAGACTGACATTCCATCCCCAAATTACATTCATTTTAATTAAATATATGCTCATTTTTTTAAAAAAAGAAATCGATGCAAGGGCATCCCAGGACGATTGCTACCCTCAGGTCAAGAACTTTGGCCATCTATATTTTCCAAACCATTCTAGACTCGCTTTGGGCTCCTTTTCAAATAAATTCTCCAAGTTCTTGGAGAGAAACTAATCAGTTTCTCATATTCAGTCGTTCTATTTCACTCGAGATTTCACTGTGGAATTATTCAATTTTACTTAAACTTAATATAAGTTCCGGTAAACCTCCACTGGTACACATGCATGTTTTATGCAAGAAACATAAGGCTATAACGGTACAACGATATCAACTGTTATACTGTAGTTTTGGTTCTAAAATATCCATATTTTGGTAATCATGGCTTGTTCAGAAAGACAACACAATCCTGACCTACTTACGTCAGATGTTATTTTGGGTCACCGAAGAGCGGTAACGTTCGCTCGTTTCGCCTAGAAACGGGGTTCGATTCCCTCATGGATACAATGCATGAAACCTATTTCCCATGTTGTGATTTTGCTATTGCAACATGATATGATATACTGAACAGCAAAAGAAACGCAACTCTGTTGTTTTGTCAAGCTTTGAAAAAGAAGACACAAACATGAACATTTACTTTCGTTAGATTTCAGGGATTTTTTGCGTTTCTTTTTGGAGTTCAGTATACCTAACTCTCCCACGTAGGCCTTCGGGTTGGTTTATACGGCTCAGCGAGTATCTATACAAAAGGTGGTTTGTCATAAAGTAATTGCCCGCTAATCAGCTTGATTTAGGATCGGGGATCTACACAGCATCGTTCATAAGTCAGTGGGCAATGCATGATTTTCCGCTAGCATAGTACAGATGTATCTTGTGTCCTGTACGCCTACGGACGCTTATGTTTGTAATGATCGTAAAGGAATCCAATGACGAGACACGTCACAAAAACGTGTAATTTCAGTCACGAAATGTATCATGGTAGAGTCATACCCAGCTATACTGTTGTCCACTGATGCCATGTTAGCGTTTGACTGCCCATGGTTATGTTCGTTTTAGAAACCCTTAGTGACAAATATATACTATCTTATAAAGTTGGAAAGAGGAAATGATTGTATAAACCGTTTCAGAATTAAGAGAATGATCGCACATGCTTTGGTTTGACATTTTGGGTTTTTTGTTGTTGTAGTGTACAGTGGCAGTAAATATGTAAGCTGTAAACATTCTTGGCAGGTTCGGGGCGGTGCCGTAGCCTTGTGGTTAAAGCGTTCGTTTCTCACGTCAAAGGCCGGGGTTCGATTCCCCACATGAGTACATTGTGTCAAACCCTTTTCTGGTGTCCCGAGCCGTTATATTGCTTGAATATTGCTAAAAGCGGCGCAATACCCAATTCACTCACTCACTCACTCATATCGGGGTCGACTAAGGCCGCGTTGAGAAGTCATTCGCTTCGTGAAAAAGCTTACAATGTATAGCCCTTCGCATTACTGAATAACAATAACAAGAAATAGCAATCAGAACAATTACAATAAAATATCGTGCATCTCTCGTGTGTGCTTGGTGTCTACAATTTGATTTTCAATTTGATTTTCCCACGTATGAATGATCTGCATCAGAGTCGCCGACTTGAGGGACGGTTGGTCAGAGTTGCGTCTGATCATTAAAATTTATTTCTAGCTGACCGTCATGTCGAATATTGGTTGGGAGGTGGTTGATTGTGTGTGAACGCGTCTCGACCCCCGCAGGACGTAGAGATGTAACTGGACACAAAGTAAGCTATGCTTGATGAAGGGGCAACTCGATCGATCTGGAAGTCATTCAGTGTGATTTGGCTGATTGCGTGACATTTAACCCCCAGGGCGAAGGACGGTTGTTATAATGAAATTGACTGGTCAATTTACAGTCTGTCCTGATGCTGCTGTAAGACTGATAAAAGCGGCGTCAAACAAACTGCACTTCGCCGTCTCACCATCGTGTCTTAATAGAACTGATTGATAATGACACAATTGGCGGCAGGCTGGTTTGTTGATAGTATATATCTTAGTATATATCTTAGGATAATGTATAGATGTTGGCTACATAAGACAATATTCACTCACTCCCTCACTTACCGAGAGCCGCTGGTTCATCTTTGGCTGATTTTTGTGGCAGTTTGGTAGCTTAGTAGTTAAAGCATTCTCCCGACAAGTTCAAGATAGTGGTTCAAATCCACATGTTGGTAGTAAATGGGAAATCTGGTGCCCCACGTGATAATATTGCACCCAATCACTCACTCGCTCATCCAGCTACTGAATCACTCATATGCTGACACACCCACCTAATCATTCATTCACTCACTCACTCACTAACAGCCACTTTCACACTGACTGACTCACTCACTCACTCATGCACTCACTTCCCCTCTTAACTAAGACCGGTCACTGCGTCCCCAAGGCAATGCTGCCAGGAGATTTTTGAGATAATTTCATTGCAACAATCATTCGATATTTCTGAATGGCAATCAATCAGACGAATACCGCTCCGCTTGGCTTGAAATGTGATCGTAAATTTAATCCAAGTTCACGGCGAACCTTCCCCATCCTAGATTATTTCATCCGCATCAGTAAATCGGTGCAGTTTTCACAAAGTGAATTTAATTTTACTCGAACGAACTCTTTAAGACACGCAGTCGCCTGGATTTGATTGAGTGCAGCATGGGGCATGGTATCTTGTAAAAGTTGGAACGTGTAGAAAGAGACGGAACAGGGATTTACAAGAAGTAATGGTTATTTATAAAACAAGAACGGGTGATTTATTGAGATTTGCTTTTTCCTGACGCACAACACGGTCTCAATTCCATGAAAGATTTCTGTTTTGTCTTTGAAATCAGATAGTTTTTCAAAACGGAAAGAGCGATTGGAGTTTCTCTGAGATATCACCTGCACATTTTGGACATACTTTGGAATTCTTGAATATTTATTGAGAATTCTTGTCATCTAGATCGATATTTTTCCGTTTCGGAAACAATAAATTTGTTCTGTGAGTTAGTCATATCAAATGACAAGCTATGCGTTGTTACTGCTGCACTGAAATATGTCATCCGCAGTACTGGATGAAAACGGACGCAAGTTGCACTAAAGTATTGTCCGAAATAGAAGAAAGGCTGTTACTCTGTATCTCTACAATTTACACAACTGCAAATATCATGTGTCGAAATAACCCACACTGGCCCACCTGGGCGTTCAGTGGGATGCGTTGAGTATAACCAGGAAAGCATGTTTACTCGTAAAATCGAGCAAAAATACGAATCACTGCCGACGACAATACATCGGACTATAGATGGCAATTAGTCGCTCTGCCACGTAGGGAGACGGACCGTCGACTCAACTTGCATGAAATGCATGCGCCGCTTATACAAGGAGCCGTCTCCTCTCACTGAGGATACCCACTTGCGGTTGTGTGGGATTCATGTCTCATTGCGGATACCCACCTGCGGTTGTGTGGGATTCATGTCTCATTGTGGGTACAAACCTGCGGTTGTGCGGGATTCATGTCTCAGTGTGGGTACAAACCTGCGGTTGTGTGGGATTCATGTGTTATTGCGGGTACCCACCTGCGGTTGTGCGGGATTCATGTGTTATTGCGGGTACCCACCTGCGGTTGTGCGGGATTCATGTCTCATTGTGGGTACAAACCTGCGGTTGTGCGGGATTCATGTCTCAGTGTGGGTACAAACCTGCGGTTGTGCGGGATTCATGTGTTATTGCGGGTACCCACCTGCGGTTGTGCGGGATTCATGTGTTGTTGCGGGTACCCACTTGCGGTTGTGCGGGATTCATGTGTTATTGCGGGTACCCACCTGCGGTTGTGCGGGATTCATGTCTCAGTGTGGGTACAAACCTGCGGTTGTGCGGGATTCATGTCTCAGTGTGGGTACAAACCTGCGGTTGTGCGGGATTCATGTCTCATTGTGGGTACAAACCTGCGGTTGTGCGGGATTCATGTCTCATTGTGGGTACAAACCTGCGGTTGTGCGGGATTCATGTCTCAGTGTGGGTACAAACCTGCGGTTGTGCGGGATTCATGTCTCAGTGTGGGTACAAACCTGCGGTTGTGCGGGATTCATGTCTCATTGTGGGTACAAACCTGCGGTTGTGCGGGATTCATGTCTCATTGTGGGTACAAACCTGCGGTTGTGCGGGATTCATGTCTCATTGTGGGTACAAACCTGCGGTTGTGCGGGATTCATGTCTCAGTGTGGGTACAAACCTGCGGTTGTGCGGGATTCATGTCTCAGTGTGGGTAGACACCGGCCGTTCTGAACTATTCAAGTGTACACAGAGGTTTTGTAAGCAAACGATTCTGAATAACACCGATCCCTTCGGTAACAAGAAAATTAACTTTATTTCGCTGAATCAAATTAAAGTATTCTCAAAAGAATTTCAAACCTCTTGCAATAGCATTACGTTGTCTTGCCGCCCTGCAACTGTGTTAGTGATGCCAGGACGAAGACATTTAATGCGATTAAGAAGAATGTTCTTCAGCGTCTTCTGAGTTGACGACGCCGTTTTACCGTTATTAAAACCAGTTGACACTGGCTTATGTAAATGTCACACGTCATCCATATAGCGTTGTAAATGTTCGAACAGTTTACATCGTGTTGTGTTTAAATTATGACTGGTGACATGACAGACGCACAGCAGTGTGTGTTTTTCTGTGCAAAGTATGCACAAAACATTGACACACACATAACACATGTTCTGCAAATTCACTGCCATGTGTTAATGGATTTAAGCAGTACTTCATTTTTTATTTGGAGTCTAATGTTTGAAGAAAGTCTAAACATACTCACCTCATTCCCATTGCGCAGGTATGTTACTGGCAACCAAATATAACTAGTCACAATTTGGGAAACGGGTGAAATAAAAGAGATCCTGCAAACCCAAGGGAGGCAACTCTGTATGGCGTGATGTCGCTGGTTTACTCCTGTTTCTCCTGTTAGTAGGGTTTGTTTAAAGTAGACCCATTATCGAATAATGGGTTTCTTGTCACAGACGGGCTCAAATAAAGAGAGATCCTGCAAACCCAAGGGAGGCAACTCTGTATGGCGTGATGTCGCTGGTTTACTCCCGTTTCTCCTGTTAGTAGGGTTTGTTTAAAGTAGACCCATTATCGAATAATGGGTTTCTTGTTACAGAGGGCTCAAACACAGACGTGTGCATATACTTACAACACATGCAACACACATTACAGCACGTGCATATCGCCTAAAACATACCACTTCTTCCAAGTACAATGAAATATTTACTGATATTTGTCTACTGGATAGAGAGGTTTTTTTTACTTTGTTTTGAAGTACATTTATACGTAGTGTTATTTTGGCAAATGTGTGATCAAAATTCTCAGTGACACTCAAGGTCGTTGACATTTGAACATCGTCCCACTGAAACCCAAACCCGAACTGTAACAAATCCTCCAACCTCTTTTGGGCCCCATTTCAATTAAAATGGGAGTTCGCTGTTTAAACCAAATATGTATTATGTTAGATATATGTTATATTGAACATTTCTCCAAGGTAGGCTAGTGATTAAAGCGTTCGCCCGCTATGCTGATTGCCTGGCTTCGATTCCATAAGTTTGACAAAAAATGTATGCATCA
Source organism: Haliotis asinina (assembly GCF_037392515.1). Taxonomy (NCBI): domain Eukaryota; kingdom Metazoa; phylum Mollusca; class Gastropoda; order Lepetellida; family Haliotidae; genus Haliotis; species Haliotis asinina. The sequence continues at coordinate 23,405,459 of NC_090281.1, read as the reverse complement.
ATGTTTGAATATTCTTAAAATGGTGCACAACAATCCTCGATTCAATGATATAGTTATGTCAAAACAGCAATTTAGTTATTCAAAAAGACAAAAAAGTGGTTCATACAATGAGCAACTATTAGACATATGATCCTACAATGGTTACCTGATCCCATTTCGACCGGCTCCAATACAAGCAGTGGTGAAGGAGGTCGTCGTATTCTTCCCACGAATTTCTAAGAGGGATGTCCTCATAAAATTCACTAATGATAATATATGTGTAATTGAAGCCTTCATCATCCGTGTATAAGTTAATATAGGCGTGTCTGCTATCGATGGATAAAAGTCCAAATCACTTCATCACGAAACAGGATTTTTCTGATCGATAACCTAAGAATTCCGATCACGTTGAACCCAATTCAGCAAAATCACTTGTGTCATGTTATGGCTGACAAGAGCAGTGTCCAGTCCATGTTTGTCTGTTAACGTCACCAAAATACACAGTGTTTCCTAGGGAGCGATATGGGGGCTATTTGTTCAGTGTCTATAGAGTTACAAATGTATTTATCTAATTCCAAGACAAGAATGAATCAGTCAGACGTTAACGAGACAAGGCGAAAGTCTTGATTCTGAATCCATCGCCGTCGGCTAGGAAGTAGCATCATATATATGGAATAAAAGCCACAATGGTTTCGTATACAATTAAACGTATATTGTTCCTCGCTTATTAAATATCGTACAACATCCATTATATTCGCTTTACATTTTCTCTAAACAAAATCAATATTTGCTCCATTTTGGATTCACGCCGCTTTTAGCTTTGCTCCTGCAATATTTCCCCTGGGGACACCAGAAACGGTCTTTACGCGATGTATGTAAGAGGGGAATCGAACCCGGATGTTTGGCGCGACGAGCGAACACTTTGTCCACGGGGCCACTCCAGGGCCCCGTTCCTGATCTGACAAACATTTTCTTTTCTGAGCCCGATACGTGTTAGGCCATTACTAGTAACCCAATAAAATGTGCAGATTACTGAAACAACTTTAATTTTAGAGAAGAAATTCCAAGTTAATCAACATATTAAAAAACTGAACATTTTTTTGCATTCCTTTCAGTGAGACACGCTTGACCAATACCGTTATAATTATGGTTTGGCATAGATCTACCGATATGGATTTATGTTTCACAATCAAAATATTCAGGCCTATAACGGTCCGTGTGTCTAGTGTTTGTCTTGGAACTTTCCCATGTTCAAAAGCAGAGAAACCAGTTCCTACAATGCGTACACTGTTATTATAAACTCCACACATGCAGTAAAGTGACTTTACTTGGCAAACTTTTGCCAATTTTGTCTTCACTCGATAATCGTCTTGTTGATCAAATGCAATTACGACATTATAGACATGAAAACGATAAACACCACGCGACCGTTTTATGCTAATGGCTGAAGTTTAAACGGGGTCTGTGTTTAAGCGGCGCGTACGGGGAATATAATAGTTATAGAAGACACGTCGTCAACGGGCGATACGAAGCAGATGGGGCCTGCGTGTTTTTACGTAACGTGTTACGGATACGCGAAGCTCGTGTCACGTCACCATTGACATCCGAGAGTCAAATGTGGGCTTGACTTGAATACATATTCTGTGTTTCCATTGGCCCAGCTCCAGACTGTAAAGGTCAAGGTAATACGTACTGACACTCAACAACTTCTTCGCGTGGGAAAATGATTATTTCTGACGAACAGGATGTTAACCGACATATGTTGCTGTACATACACAAGAAGGCCAGGGTTCGATTTCGCGGGTCGTTTTCATAACTGTTCTAATAGAGTGAGTACGGCTTTACGCTGCTTTTAGCAATATTCCAGCAATATCACCACTGAGCACACCAGAAATGGACTTCACACATCATACACATGTGTGGAATCGAATCCGGGTCTTCGGCGAGACGGGCGAACGCTTAAACTACTAAGCTATCCTTGTTATGAAAGAACGACTGCCATTATTACATAATACTGTAGACGTGTGTCTAGAATGGTTTGGAACATCCAGATGGCCTAGGTTCTTGACCTGAGCGTAGCAATCGTCCCGTGACATTAAGCATATATTTAATTAAAATAAATTTATTTTGGGGATGGAATGTCAGCCTCGAATGGGTACACAGTCTGTTTCACAAGTGGGTTTGGTATTACGCCGCTGCTACCAGTATTCCAGCAACATCACGGCGGGAGACACCAGAAATTGGCTTCAGACATTTTACCCATATGGGAAATCGAACTCGGGTCTTTGGCGTGACGAACGAACGCTTTAACCACTAGACTACCTCACCGCCAAAAAATATTTAAGAGAAAAATCTCCACTTCTTGAAAAACACGATTTTTTTCTCGCAATGCATTTCTATTGTACTGGTTTATATTTGAATGATGTGTAAACCTTTTGCGCACATCCCTGAAAAGGCGTGAATTTTGCACATTATGATTTTAATAACACTCTCAGCCCTCAAATGACATTCTCTTTCTGTTGAAACCTTTCATCTTTCCTTTATCCGAAGCGTGAGATTCACAGAACCAATTACTCAAATGGACACTTACGTTAATTTAATAAAATTGCCTCGGGGTGTCGATGGGTCAGTTTGTAGCCAATGAAATGATTGACAGATTACATGTGACATGCTGACCTTCCGTGTGAAGTAGCTGAATTGAAGTGGTTAGGGAGTCATTGAATCGCGTTTCTACAGATCTTCAAAGTAATGATATGATTAGACCATAGTTCGGTATGTCCGCACCAATCATGGCTGATTGATACAAGTGTCTTGATTTCTAAATTCGATAATTGGCTGTTTACAAAGAGCGTCTGACCTTTCAAGGTCGTTCAGCAGGGATATAGCGAATCCGCAATTTATACGTTGGTGATGTTGAAAACTGAGTTAAGAACTTAAAGAGGTCTTGAACAGAAAAAGAACAACTTCATTAGCTGGATGTATAGTAAATCATTACATGAAGCACATTTTCTGTGTATTGAAGTTCGTAGTTAATGAGTGAGTGAGAGGATGAGTGAGTGAGTGAGTGCGGTGGGTGGGCGAACTTGTTGGTGAGTGTGAAAGTGGGCATTTGTTCCAGTTTTAGCCACAGTTCATCAATATTTGAACGGGTTTTAACATGTTACATTTGGGATTACTCTTTCTTAGTTAATTACAGATTATTGACTGAGTTCTTTGTTGGGTTGAATCCAACGTTGGATTCGAACCCACACCCTCACACCAAACCCAGTCCATTAGCTCTTCTTCAATCAGCTCAGGTACTTCAGTTCCCTTCGTTTAAGAACCGTGGACATCTGGGTTAGAACCTCCACCCCTCACACGCTCACATGCTCACCCCCTCACATACTCAGCCTCTCACACACTCACTCCCTCACACACTCACACTCACCCCTACACACTGAACCGCTCGTACTAAGAATACGATTAGATAAGGTGTGTCTTCAAACTTAATTTCACTTTCATAAATTTAAAGTGTAAACATGATTCAGGGTGGCGACATGAGGCAGAATTGAAAGACGGATTCAGGATTACATAAAACAGATTGCAAAGTTATTTAATCAACCAACCAACCAGCCAACAAAGCAACCAACGAACGATAAGAAACAAAAAAGTAGCCAAAAATAACTATTATAATCCACGTTAACATTTTCATCATTATTCAGTGTCAGCAGAATGTGATGAAACGTTGCTCAGCCCGGAACGGTTGGGGTCGAGATTTAGGAAGTCTTGCCTTGCGGGAATTTCTGTTTACTCGACTTTAAAACTTCTGAAGTTAACGACATGCACTGGGGCGTATAATTACCCGATCGGGCATGTCTCAAGTTATAACTCTCAGATATTAATCAAATCAATCAATTGTTATGCTACTATTCAAACTAAGGTAATTATTGCAGTTTCCAGTTATCCCACTGAGTATTTCGTACCCAGAGACAAAAATAGGCGAAATAGACACTCAGCGCTTAAGCACTAACATGAAAAACATTCGCCCATGAAACAGAACCTACCAGATGATTAAAGGTAATCAAGAAACAATTCATTTCTCTCAACCAAGCATGAAAATGGTCCGCACAAAACATACAAATCCCATAAATCGAAATTAAGCTGATAAATACTTTATTTGGGGACTAATAGCTTCCTTGGTGCTGGCTGGTCGATTTCATGCACATTTCACAAAAGACTTTCGTGGAAGGGGACTAACAACGGGCTGAATATTGATTGAGCTAATCAGCTGCATCTGGATTCCGTGTTGTAAGTTGGAGCAATAACACGCTTGTTTTTGTTTACATGAGCGGCTTATGCTGAATAATGATTGAAACGCCCCTTAACGGGGTCTTTGTGTTCGTGACTATGTCATGCATAACTCGTTCGTTTGTGATTTATTGTGTTTTGACAAGTATACGCCAGTCGTTTGCGTATGTTTTAGTATGGTTTAGGCAATGCTATAACAAGGAGGGCGAACGTTTTCAAAAGAGGTTTGGATGAGGTTTAGTTTTCACCGCTTTAAGCAATATTCCAGCAATATCAGGGAAGGGACACCAGAAATGGGCTTCACAAATTGTACCAGTGTGGGGAATCGAACCCGGGTCTTCGGCGTTGCGAGCGAACGCTTTAACCACGAGGCTACCCCACCGTCCCCAAAAGAGGTTTGAAAGTGATATAAACATCAAATGATAGCATTTGGGTTTTAATTTTCAACAGACTTTGAAAGGTTCACATGTTTTAATCGTGTTGCATGTTTCAGTGTATAGGATAAAAATCACACGCTCAAAAAGCTGAGGAAATACGCTTTTTAACTTAAACTGTCCTGTGCAAGAGACATGAACTGGTCAATAGATGAGAACTTGTCACTTCCCAATGATCCGATGAGGTGTCTAATGTCTTTTGTTGGGATCTGGATACCATTAATAGCAGGTTACTCTTCCAAATACCCGTGGAGGTCATGTCAAAATGACGAAATGTCTTGACTCGCAGTAGCGAGAGAATACATCTGATTTTATTGAGATCAAGTGTGTGCATCATTGGCCTATATGTTATAAGTCCTAATTTGGGACCTTGTTTCGAAAATGAGTAGACCGAGTCTCACTTCTCTGCTATAAACGGACGAGGATATACAGATATACATAAACACACACATGTGCTCGTGCGTGCTTGAGTGAATATGGTTTTACACCACTGTTAGCAATATCACGACAGGGTACTAAATGACTAAGACATAGTGAAATAAAAAGTTCTATATAATATGAATTCTTCCACTTGAGTCAAAAAGAGAATATATTTGGATTTGGCCTTTTCTTGTTGCCAGTAATTAAACCGAACCCCAGTATTGACATTCTCACGCTATTAGAAAGACACAGGTTGTCAATAGCTGTCACGTGCTTATTCCGATCAATCAAGTCAATCGATGGCGTGTCCCGCGGACTGTCAATGCTCACTGCGCGATAAGGATTGTTAATTGAGTGACAGGTAATGTTCATTTCATGTTTATATCTCGACGGGGGGAAATACTTCATTAAACGATTGTTTGAGTGATTTATTAGTGAGGATTTCTGTCCGTGGAAATTGACATGGACGTGCTGCACGCGTGCAAACATCGGAAGAGTGGATTTATCTCAATGATCCCACGAATCTCCTGCTGCCTTCAGTGTGTGAACCTTCTTAGCGTTTTCTTAAAAGTTCGGAACAAAACGTGCTGTTTTGAAAACTGATACGAGAGAGTGAGTGGGTGAGTAAGTGAATTTGGTTTCCGGCAGATTTAGCCTGTCCACCAATATTAAGGCGACAGGTATCAGAAATAGGAGAGTCGAATCCGTACCCTCGACATGGAGAGCGAACACTTTAACCGTGAGACTGCGCCCCGGCCCCAGCTGATACGAAGCAGCTCTACAGCTTCTTGTTGAAATGTATGCCTCCAACACAAGAATACAAATCGTTTCGTTCTGGAACATGTTTTACAACAACGCGTAAGTGGCTTTACTTTTGCCATGTCATAGACAGCAGATGACATCCGACACGTTGGGCATACATCAACGTCTTCCACAACCAGTATATATTGAATTAAACAGACCTCGCGTAGAGAACGAGGTCGTTTTCCCCATCGAGGAATAAATAATTTATCAATACTAGGTTATTTCTTCGGCAGTATACACAACAAATTTTCCGAGTCGTGAATTTTTTATATTGTTGTCGCCCTTCGGTTAAAAATATATTTGAACTTGACCTTCACGGGATTTAACTTGAAACTAAAGGAACACGCTTAACTCACAAATGATTTGAGCAATGTCTGTAGATCTACATATATCTTGATGGAAATGTGATTAGGCAGGAGATATTTCTTTTGCAGAACCGCGTACGGTCGGGTCTAACGGGAACGGGTGGTCAAGACCTCTGACTTGGTTAACACATTTCATCGTATTCCAGCTGTGCACATCGATGCCCTTGATGTTGATCACTGGATTGTCTGACACACACTCGATTATCTGCAGACTGCAGCCATACAGTTGGAACAATGCTGAGTGCGACGTCAGAAAGAAATACCTAAAACCCAGGGAAAAGTTACTTTTGCATCAGTTGAATTCATTTCAGTCTGTGTCGAAACCTTGGTTTTAGAGTTTTACACATTCATTTGACCTTGCCTAATTTGTATTTTTTTAATCCCTTGATAATCCAGGTATATGTCGGAATAGCTTTGTGAGGGACTATACTTGTGCGAGTTGTTAACAATGCCCCGGATGAAGTCACATGTGACCGTTGTCATGTGTTGATTGGCCACTTCGATCATGACAATGGACAACGTATGCATCGATTTGATGCTGTGATGCTGAAACTGTCCTGTGTTAGAGTGTGCTAGAGTGGATGAGTATGGTGTTTGCAATACCGTGGCGGGGACAACAGAAATGGGCTTCAGACATTGTACTCGTGTAGGGGTAATTGAACCGGGAAGACGAGCGAACGCTTTAAACGCTATCCGACAACCTCTTGAGTGTGCTAGAAACATATATCTGCACTTGTGCATGTCATGTATGTTACGACTCGTTTCAAAGGCTGTATCGTATTCGCCAGTGTTCCTATACACGTTTTGAAACTACTAGTAAACCGGTTGTAGCTATCAGCCTTTAGTGTCTTTATCTCATGTTATCAAACAACAGGTGTCACATCAGAGAAACTCTTTTCGTTACGAGGCGATCGTGCACTTCCAGCACGTATAGCACATGCTTATCGCTTGTTCTCCCTACTCTTGGTGGTTCCAAGGATTATATTCCAAAATCGACGCCGATATTTGTCAAAGGGGTGAATGCGTTTGAGTTAGGTTTGGCGCCTTCTGGAGCGCTATTTTAGTCATGGCGTCCTGCCTTTAAGGGTTGCTTGTTGTTTAACGCTACACTCAGCAATATTCCAGATACAGGGGCTTATCTACCATTATTAAAAAAGTGTTGCTAAAAAGACGATCAAGTCCTCAATACTGCCTAAATGTAAAGCTTAGAAACTCATCGGGCTTACACGAAAATATTGGCTTGCTACTCGCCTGAGCTATCCCTATATGGCGATCGTCTGTAAATAATCGAGTCTTGACCAGACAATCCAGTGATCACGCATGATCATCGATATGCGCATTCAAAGGAGAGATGATAGACCGTTACCTCGTCAGGACATTACAGTTCTCGAGCACGGCTGTTGACACCTCAAGCATGGCCTACTGAAGCATTGTGAGATGGGGTACACTAGTGGGTATAGCGTCTGCTCGTCGCATGGGCGACCTGGGTTCGATTCCTCACATTGTTACAATGTGTGTCCCCCATCGTCATATTGCTGGAATATTGCTAAATGCGGCACAAAACTAAACTCACTCAGCTGAATCAGGATCTTACAATCCCTTAACTCTCCATTCGAAATCGACCGCTGAACCGTTTAAAACCGCAACTCTCCGCTGGAGTCAACTAACCAACTGATGAAAGTTGTTCGGTATTTCAGAGATATGCGATCTTGCCTCATAATGTTAGTGGCACATATTTTACAGCCGCTTCGTTTGCCGTTGAATCTTGTGGAATTCGCCAACGTGCCGTGAAGTGTGATTATTTATTTATTTATTTATTTATTTATTTATTTATTTATTTATTTATTTATTTATTTATTTATTTATTTATTTATTTATTTATTTATTTATTAGTTACCTCATAAATGTTAGCTAAATGGGAACAATTGAGTCAACACTGTATCCTCTTTCCGATGCCGCAGTATATAGGTCCTGTACAAATAGACATTAAACTAATTAATGCTTACCTGGACATTTTAAGGTCAACAAAGAGAAGAGTTCTGTGGATTTACAACTCCTTTAATATTTATGTGAGCTCATATTAATATGAAATCAGCATCAACTTCCACATGCATCTCAAAGATCTTTCAAAGTCGACAAACTGAACAAAGCAATTCATTCAGGAAGAACCTTTTCACTGATGAAATCGTATCTGGCAATGGCAGATTCTATATCGTTGTTGACGATGATGATGATGATGATGATGATGATGATGATGTTTACGATGATGATTGCGGTGATGGCGACGACGACGACGATGATGATGATAAAAGTGTTAATGATCACCGTTAGTGTATTACTGTCTGCTGATAGTTGGAATGATGTCTACTGTTCCTGCAGGTGACAGGTACATGTAATGACAATGAGTACACATTGTTGTTGTTGATGATGATGATGATGGTGATGATGATGATGATTGTTGTCTTTCTTGCAGTCGGAGAGTCCTGTCCCCGGCGTGAGCTAACCAACCGAGTATGCAGGAAGGAATGTTCCTTGACCAAACCTTGCCTCAGTCCCAAGAAGAAGTGCATGTGTGATGGGGCGTGTGGCAAGACATGTGTTAATCCAAGTAAGTGCCTGCTGTAACGTTCTACACTTAGGCAGATTAATTTGAACACCTCTTAGAAAACGTCTTAGAAATAGTACACCATTGCTCATTACTGGTTCTACAGGTACAATGTATGACCGTCGAACCATTGCTGCTCACCACTGTCTCATAATAACTGACAGATCATAGTGTTGAAAACAACCGTCATTACATAGTAGACATTGCTGTTGAAATCATCCGTCGTGCTGGTAGACAATAGTGTTGAAATCACTCGTCGTGCTGGTAGACAATAGTGTTGAAATCTCTCGTCGTGCTGGTAGACAATAGTGTTGAAATCACTCGTCGTGCTGGTAGACAATAGTGTTGAAATCACTCGTCGTGCTGGCAGACAATAGTGTTGAAATCACTCGTCGTGCTGGTAGACAATAGTGTTGAAATCACTCGTCGTGCTGGCAGACAATAGAGTTGAAATCACTCGTCGTGCTGGTAGACAATAGTGTTGAAATCATCCGTCATGATGGTAGACAGTATTGTTGAAATCATCCGTCGTGCTGGTAGACAATAGTGTTGAAATCACTCGTCGTGCTGGCAGACAATAGTGTTGAAATCACTCGTCGTGCTGGTAGACAATAGTGTTGAAATCACTCGTCTTGCTGGCAGACAATAGAGTTGAAATCACTCGTCGTGCTGGTAGACAATAGTGTTGAAATCACTCGTCGTGCTGGTAGACAATAGTGTTGAAATCATCCGTCATGATGGTAGACAATAGTGTTCAAATCATCCGTCATGACAGTAGAACACAGTGTTGAAAACGGCCGTCGCGATGAGAGACGTTTATATTGGCTAAAACGCCGTGCCTTTAGAATGTATTATGGAAAACGGCCGTCTTGATTGTAACGCTGATAGTTGACAGAGCTGCTACGCAATGGTGGACAAGGGCTCCACGCGACACAGACATTATACTCTTAGACCAGGCCCATAGCATTACTATTGATATAGCATTACTATATTTCCCGATTTACTACTCGACGAATCGGTTCACTTATGTCCCATTTCGTTTTCACGTGTGTCACTGGATTGTTTGGTCCTGGCAAGATCAGTGTCCGACCGCCGTCTGAGAAGATATTGCTGAGTGAGGCATTAAACAACAACAACAGCAGCAGCAACAACAACGACAACACAAAAGCCCAACCCAACCAACTACATGTAACTAACCAATCTAATGAACGTGCCTGTTACACTCAGATATATTCGTAGCATGTAAGAAACGTTTGCAGTTTTTAACAACGTCATTAAAAAATTAAACATTGTTTGCAGTACATGTTATTTATTTTTCTGTCCCTGTAGATCTGCGCTGTGAGGATCTTCGCGATATTCCTCATGGACGTGTTGAAATCATCCCTTTCAATCAGTTCGGCGCTGTTGCCAAGTATATCTGCGACGATGGGTACACGTTGTTCGGAGTTCCTGGGCGGGTCTGTCAAGGTGACGAGACCTGGAGTAAAGAAGAACCACGCTGTGGACCAACCAAGGTGATAGACGGTGAGTGCTTAGCGCTGTTGCTTCGCTGTTGCTTTGCTGTTGCTTTGTGAGTGCTTTGCGAGTTAAGGGTGGAACGCTATACTCTTACCACGTATGGTATGTGTAACGATACATGGACTTCGGCTCGGTATAATGCAGAAAACTGAAAACAAAAGCCAAAAATTTACATTGTTTAATAACATGGAACCAAAAATAACCATAATCTATGTTTGGAAGTTGTTAGTTTGAATGAAAAAATGATTTGTCATTTTTGACTCGATAGAAATAACGGTACGAAAACCGATAATACTGATTTAGTAAATTTCATTAGAGAATACCGAACAGAAGGCAGAATACCGCGATTCTACTAATACCGCGGTATACCGTCTCACCTCTATTGCGAGTGCTTTACGAGTACTTGGCGAGCACTTCGCAAGTGTATCGCAGGACATAACAAAATAGATTACATGGTTCGAGTGAGTGAGTGAGTTTAATTTTACGCCGCACTCAGCAATATTCCAGCCATATGGCGGCGGTCTGTAAATAATCAAGTCTGGACCAGACAATCCAGTGATCAACAACATGAGCATCGATCTGCGCAACTGGGAACCGATGACATGTGTCAACCAAGTCAGCGAGCCTGACCACCCGATCCCGTTAGTCGCCTCTTACGACAAGCACAGTCGCCTTTTATGGCAAGCATGGGTTGGTGAAGGCCTATTCTACCCCGGACCTTCACGGGTCTACATGGTTCGAACGGACAGACGGATATCCCTAGAAATATGAATTTTGCTCGTCACACAGCGTGCTGTTCGCTATGTATTATAGATTCAAGGGGATAGTGATCGCCACTGCGCATCGGGGCGACCGATGCGTAACCATGAGCCCATTAGGCATAAATTGCGTGTGTTTATTGACAACTGGCCCAAAGAAATATTATCTTGCTCCTAGTTGATATATAGGGAGTCGACAAGAATTAATATTTGCCAGTGAAGAAATTAGAAACCGTTGTGTGGCGATTTTGTGTCGAAGAAAGGTCATATATAAAGGACTACCAACCAGAAAATAATTAGTAAAACTATCAAAACATACACCGCCAGGCACCGTTGTGTCGAACTTTGATATCTCGATATCTCAGTTGTCTCGATGTAGAATCCAGGTCCCGGCAAAATCCTTCATAATTAACGTTTATTGAAGCTTTTTTTTAACTCGATACGGATGTCTCGATATTTCGGATATCTCGATATAATTTCATGGTCCACACAAACAAAATTACCCTTTTAACTCGATATTTTGCAAAAACAACCACCTTAAATGACTTAAATGACTTAAATGAGTGTGATTTAAGGAGCGCATGTACGAGAATAAGCGACATTCCAGGTTCTCCATCATGCATGTAATAGCATAAACTTGAAAGTTGCATTTGAACTAAACATTACAAACGTTTTAGTAATGTCTCGACTGAAAAACAAAATGTCCAAAAGAGCTGATATCCGCATAAGAATACATCATCACCTAATAAACATTTTCTATGTGTTGCTACAAAAAGGCCACAGGTGTATACTTTCTTTTCTTCGTCAGTATATATCACAACGATGTTTTAGCCAACCACAGCCTGACAGAAATGAATCATCAGGAATCATTAATTCATTTGGGGTAACATGACATACATCAAAGGGGAAGCATTTGCTTTCTTGTAATTCCCATGTCGTAACATACAGACTTACATAATTTTAGATTAGTACAGATATACCTTGTACAATAAGTGGGCGAGTTTTGTTTTACTCCGCACTTTCATACCTAGTACACGTGGGTATTGGGCATGAATCGGTGCTGGATTCACATTAACGTGCTGTCTGTGCCACGGATTCGGGTATTAAAGACATTACAGGGGTCCGGAGCCCGCAAGAGTGTTTTCATATAATTAAACACTAAAATACAGATATTTATTTTCCAGAGAAAAATGAGTGTGGCCTTCCCCCACGTGTTCACAACGCCAAGCACAAGCCCAGCGTCCCGGGGCGGATGACGTACCCCCTCGGGAGCATGCTTCAGTATGAGTGTGAGGACGGCTTCACGGCCAGGAAGGAGCGGGTGGACAGGGCGTGGTGCGTGGGAGGGGGTGTCTGGGTCGGGCCCAACATGACCTGTGCTCGTAAGTCAGTTATGGAGTTCAAAGATCCCATTAACGCCCTTGAATATAATGTAACGTTAAGCGCAGTCGTCCCATGTGAATGCATCTAGCCAGAGGTGCCCACCCAGAAAGACAGATAGAGATAATGAAATAGATTTTCAAATATAAGGAAGCGGTTGGGTGTCAGTAAATGATAAACATGTGTCATTTATATTTATGTGGCGATTTTGTACAATGATAAAATCTGCAAAATTTCTGACTCAAACGGACTGTAATATATGAATATCAGAACCATTCATGCTACAACAATGTGTGACTGTATGGGTTATTAGTGAGCTTCACATGGGCATAAAATATACAATCTAATTCATATCGATATTAGAATCAATAAATTAAAAAAAAATACAAAAAAATGTCACAGTCTGTCAGCTTAATGAGGGAAGAAAGACGAAGTCCAGCACATGTCTTATTGAAACCCTCGAGCATGTGCTGAATCCTGGAGAAGCGGATAAGAAGCAGATACTCTTCTGGCGTGGTGAAGAAGAGACAGAACTTTACCTAGCGGATTGCTGCGTCTGATAGATAGATAGATAGATAGATAGATAGATAGATATAGACAATGTAGATAGATAGATAGATAGATAGGTAGATAACGGCAAAGTTTTTTTGTGGATTATACAGAACTCATCGATGTAGAATCTTTTTGTAACATAACCTGGCAAAATTAGCAACTCTAATAATTATTTTCTTTGGGATAATTTTATCTGGCATCTGACATTTGAAATTTGGAATCTAAATTTGTTTGGAACCCTGTTAGTCCAGACTCTTGTTAAGGACACCGTTACATCTGGATCAACAGGGTGCCTGTCTTCTGGTTTCCGGTTTGGCCATTCTTGCAACGGGTCTACGTCACGTGACCTGACGAACGCTACTAATCCCCCAAAAAACTAACCGCCTTTCTACTCCGTGTAGAATTCACAGTGTGTCCTTGCTATTATTTATGTTGAAGACGCTGGCTGCCCGCTTCTCCCGGAGATAGAGCATGGGTCTGTCCAGATCCTGTCCAACACCATCGACGGCCGGGCGCGCTACTACTGCGACCAGGGCTACCACCTCGCCGGCAGGGAGGAGAGGGTGTGTCTGCCCGACGGGCAATGGGACGGCAAAGACCCAACGTGTGAGGAAGGTGAGGAAACGACCTTTAGTATTTCTGAGGAGTGGGATGAATATTCTTTTTTAAAGTTAACGTATAAAATATTGCATTCATATTTTCCCATTTTAACGACAATAATAGTCTATGTAATTGGATGAAATGCGTCATTAGGGGTGGGGAGTTCGAAAGCATATTTATCTCCTTGTTTGTGAAGACACTCTTACTTGACAATCATAATGCATGTGGTCAATATTTGGAGTATGTACAGCTGTTTTTTTTATTTGTTTACACAAACAAGGAAGATACCTTTCATTTGTCAAATTTAGAGTGCCTCAGTAAACATAGGAGCTTTTCTACATTTCCTTGAACTGAAAATCATTTGAAAAATATTTGTGTGGAGGAAACGTTAAGCCCTACAATATCCACTCTGGTACTGACCTGACAACGCGCTCATTTCCAATGTGGCGGTGGGGTAGCCGAGTGGTTAACGCGTTGGTTCGTCACGCCGAAAATCCAGGTTCGATTCCCAACATGGGTAAAATGTGTGAATCCCATTTCTGGTGTCCCTCGCCGTGATATTGGTAGAATGTTCCAAAATGCGGCGTGAAACCACACTCACTCATTTCCAACAAAACATAACGGTAATATTTTTTACGTTGACTTCTAGTGGTCTGCGGCCTTCCCCCGAACGTGGACCACGCCACACACGACGCCCCTACCGACCAGATGCAGTTCCCCGCCGGCACCCAGCTCACCTACACGTGCGAGTTCGGCTACTACAGGGAGGGAATCCCTAGGGCGGTGTGCAGTGGGGCCGAGGGGCAGTGGATTGGACCTAAGATGTCATGCAAAGGTTAGTCCATGATAGCCGAATGAACCGTTACTTTATTGTCCTATCCTACTGTTGGACAGTGTAGTTGTAGTCCTGATTTCCAAAGATTGAATGCGTCTTGTTGAGGGAGACGTGCGCAAAAAAACCCCTTTTTCAATCGAAATGTTTATGTACTAATGATCGTTGTAGGTTATAACTGTACAGTATTTACGGTCAGTGACCCGCCACCATATAGCTGGATTATTGATGAGTTCCGTGTAAAATGTAACTCACTCACAGGTTTGTTTAGTGTGGTCAAGCTGACTGTTGAAAGAAGTGCCGTAAAATCACAAAAGCAGCTCGTTTTCAACCTCGAACCATCTTCCGGAGGCAATTGCATAGTCAACGATCCAGTTTTCAATATTTTGATATGGGCTGACAAACTCTCCATTCTCAACCAGCTAGACTGTGCCTCTGCGAAATACGAAAATATTATCAATTTTCGTATTTTGAAATTTTACAACTTGGATCAATGGGTAATGGTCATCAAAATAATTTATCATGTGCATCGATCCATTTTGTTTATGAAACACTTTTGGATACATGTAGGTGAAAAAACAATTTGACCTGATGTCCTATTATTGTGTAAGGATAAATTATGTGTTTTTATCACACCAGGACATACGAGGGGATGACAATTTTTAAGCCTTGAGCATTTTTCATACCCATGTGTCACAGCCTATGGTACGACATTGAACCTTGGGGTGTAGCTGATGTGAAATGTACGTTTTGGTATCCTACTCTCAGAAGTTACTGAACAGCTCACACTGACAGAAAGAGACCCCCCAATGAATAAAATTGAGTAAAGAGCAGTAATTAAGTTTTTAGTTCTTGAAGGAAACTCGGCGAAGAACATTGAAGAAAGGCTTGCAGCAGTTTATGGGAAGTCTTCCCCTTCATCTGCTACCATCAACCGATGGGTCAATGAATTTAAGCATGGTAGAGAGAGTCTTGAAGATGACCCCCGTCCAGGTCGCCCAACAACAAGCACTAGTCAGGAAAACACTGACAGAGTGCTGGAAAATCGTCGAATCACACTCCACGAGTTAGAGGAGACCACAGGCATTTCACACGGATCCATCGAGACAATTCTTCATGAACATCTCGTCATGTCTAAGGTGTGCGCAAGATGGGTGCCAAGAATGCTTACAGATGAAATGAAGCAAACAAGGGTCACCATAAGCAACTCCATGCTAACCATATACAACAAGAATCCAGAAGATTTTTACTTTAGGCTAGTAACCTGTGATGAAACCTGGATCCACCACTATGATCCTGAGAGCAAACAAGAATCCATGGAATGGACACATGTCACTTCTCACGGGACCAAAAAGTTCCAGATCAGTGCAGAAGTTAATGGCGACAGTCTTCATGGATAACAAAGGCGTCATCCACATAGATTACTTACCAAAAGGAAGAACAATAAATGGGGAATATTACGCTAATTTGTTGAGGCAAGTGCGACAGTCAGTCAAGGAGAAGCGCCGGGGCAAGATCAGACGTGGTATTCTTCTACATCAAGACAATGCTCCAGTACACACCTCTCGCGTTGCAGCCGCTGCTGTCCAGGAATGCGGGTACGAAATCTTGCCCCATCCCCCCTACTCTCCAGACCTGGCACCAAGTGATTACCATTTGTTCCCAAATCTCAAGAAACACTTGCGTGGTCGTAGATTTCAGGATGATAATGAGCTTATTGCTGCTACTGAGGCTTGGTTTGAGGACCAAAATGGCGCCTTCTACAGAGATGGCATCAGCGCCTGGCAGAAAAGATGGAACAATTGTCTTGACTCACAAAGGGACTATGTTGAAAAATAAATGTGGTTCATACCAATATGTTGTGTGTATTTCTATGCAAGTCTCAAAACTTATTGACATCCCCTCGTACGAGTGATGTTTCACAGCGGGGAAGAAACATTGAGACCAGTCAACATTTTGTCACCCCGAGTCTGAATGAAAATTCAGTGCGTTTGTGAGATGAGAAAATATATAAAAACAATACGGAAAGCCTAATGGACTTGCTTGCATCGGGAAGATGATCACGATATGTAATTGATGGTATATTTAATCATATCAGATTGGAATACACGCATGCTCCTTTTAATATTGTCGAGTATAGATATTGATTTAGTCTTGACATACAAATGGGAAGGTTCAGGGTTTAATAGTTTGAAATGTACAGGTGTTCGTCACGAGGAGTTGCTTCCCTTAGGTGTTTCAGGATCCAACGGTCTCGAATCCGATTGTGGTCGACATCACCCTTTGGTTTGCTAAACTAATTAACGTTTAAGTTGGTTGGTTAGTTTGTTATTTACCGCGGCACTCAGCAATGTTCCAGCTATTCCACTCCAGTGATCAACAACATGAGCATGCGCAACTGGGATATGATTACATGTGTCCTCCAAATCGGCGAGTCTGACCACCCGATCCTGCTAGGTGCCACTTGCGACAAGCATGGGCAGCTGAAAACCAATTCCAAAAGGGACCTTCATGGTTCTAACGTCTAAGATCTTCGTCATTGTTTTTCAGCATAATGTAACTTAGTGTAGCAGACACCTTACTCTTTGTCTAATTATTTATTCTATTTTGAAATTACAGCAAGGGACTGTGGATCGCCAGGAGAACTCGTTAATGGCTGGCGTAACCCTGGTTACCGTTTCACATTTCCCAGTCGGGTCACCTACCATTGTAACGAGGGATATGAACTGGTTGGTAAAGGCTTCCGGGAATGTCAGGCGAACGGTGATTGGTCTGGATCATTGCCGACATGCAATCGTGAGTATGATTGGACAGTTTTAAAACAAACACACCTCAGATTGCATTCGTGACCACTCGGCTCTATCCGTAACCTCCAAGAAGCGTCGCTATTCAGCTTGTCCCGGATAAAGCACGAGTTGGTCACGAATGCTCAGACTGGACTCGTCACTGACCTGCCAGTTAACGGAACTTACAAACGTGTGAATTTGAACTTAGAATGTACATACTTACACGTATGAATTTCATGCACATTATTTTGTACTGATGTGTTCAGGTAGATGCTTAGCATCAGATTTAGGCTTCTAGCAAGTTTAGTACGATAACTGATGCCTCGAAACATAGATTCATCTACCTGTAAATGATCATTGAGACCCATGGATTTGTCTATGTTATTTCCCACGTTTTTCGTTTTTATTGGGTAATGTATGAATGCAGTTCCAATGAATCAATGATTTGAGAACTTGTCCCCTATTTACCGTAGAGGGAAGCTTTGTAATATGCTGTAATCAAGGACTAAACACGTCATTTCTTGTTCAGCATGAAACGTTCTACGATGTAATCAGTTACACTCTTTTCGGATGTTTCCTGTGAAGGTCCGGGTAGACTAGGTCTTCAGCAACCCATGCTTGCCATAAAAAGCGACTCTGCTTGTAAGAGGCGGCTAACGGGATTGGGTGGTCTTGGTTGACAAGTCATCGGTTCCCAATTTGCACACATCGATGGTTATGCTGTTAATCACTGGATTGTCTGACCCAGACGTTATTAATTACAGACCACTGCCTTGATTATTTACAGACTATCGCCTTCTAGCTGGAATATGTCTGAGTGCGGCGTAAACCTAAACTTGCTCACCCTCTCATTCTTTTCGGATGTGGATCTTTACCTCAGGTCCCTTTGATTGTATTGTTTGTTTGTTTGAATGGTTTAACGCCGCATTCAACAATATTCCAGTTATATGGCGGCGGTCAGTAAGTAATCGAGTCTGAACCGGACAATCCAGAGGTCAACAACCATCGGCCTAAGCAACTCGGATATGATGACATGCATCAGCTTCGTCAGCGAGCCTGACCACCGGATCCCGTTAGTCGCCTCTTGCGACAAGCATGAGTCGCTGAAGACCAATTCTAACGAGGATCTTCACGAGTTTATGTCTAAACTACTTTCTGTATTTCTCCTTCCAGCTATCAACTGTAACGAGCTAGGCGCGCCTCTTCACGGCACCATGATTGGCTCTGGAACAGAGTACGGCGTCGTCATCAGATTTGTCTGCAACGACGGGTTCAAGGTAGTCGGATCCAATGACAGACGGTGCCAGTCAGACAGGGAGTGGAGTGGTCAAGAGGCCACGTGCGAAGGTAAGTTGGGCAGTGGTTGCAATAACATTGTATCCAGCTATAGTCAAGGTGGATAGACGTCAGACGCTGAATGACCTGACCAAATTCTAAATGTTTTCATGTTCATGAACGAGTGAATTATGTTTTACACCGCCTTTAGCAATATTCCAACAATATCACGGCGGGGGACACCAGAAACGGACTTCACATTTTACCCATGTTGGGAATCGAACCAGGGTCTTCGGCGTGACGAGCGAACGCTTCAACCACTCGGCTGCCCACCACCCTTATGTACACGAACTGCATGGGAACAATATGTGAAGCCCATTTCTGGTGTCCCCCGCCCTGATTTTGGTAAAAGCGGCGTAAAACCATACTCACTCACGAACTGCGCCTTGTTGTTAGAGAGTAATGGACACAGAAGTATACTACAGGCCGCTACGACCCATGCAAATGTAAGCCCGAAACGAAACCTTGCAACAGTCCCACTGGGACATCCTTACTTTGAAAACTGACGATCATAAAGAATGTCTTTAATTTGCATGTTGATCCTGTCTCTTGCAGAAATCAACTGTGGGATGCCTGGGCCTTTATGGAATGGCTACCTCGACGGACATAGAACCACCGTCGGAGCAGTGTACTTTTACAGGTAACTGGCAGTATTGACATGCATATATGCAATACTGACATGCATATTGACGTGCAAAGTTAAACTGCCTTGACCATGAACATGCTCATGGACCAGATTTAGATTTGCTCGAAATACATGATTTTTCAAGTTTTGGAGGTTGTAAATGAATGAAAGTATAGTCATAAGTATCATGACACAAAAAGCTAAAAAATTTTGCTTTATCTGGCTAATGTACAGCGATATTAAAAATATAGGCCATGGGCAAGAGTATTTATTTTGTTCACAATACATAATTTTTCATGTTTTTGAGGCTGTAAATGAGAGAAAGTATATTCAAAAGTAGCATGACACAAAATATAAACAACTTTTACTTAATTTGACTGACTTACGTCATTATTTAAAAGTAAAAAAATTGGGCAATAGGCTAGAATATCAAAACTATTTCACTTTTGCTCCTGATAATGTTATGTCATGTTTTGGAGACAGTAAATGAATGAAAGTGTTTATGATTATCCGCTTTTATCGAGAAGCCATTTTTCGACAACACAATGGCTGCAACCTATTGGGTTTGATAGTTGTGTTACTTTTGTAGACTCATATGACTCAGTCACGGTGAACAAATACAAAATACGCCATCACTTGTTAGCTTTCAGATGGAGGTATGCTTAGAATGTTCTAAAACAAAACTAAATCAAAGAAAAAAGGGGTAGGAAGTTGTTTATTGCGGACCCTTGTGGCATCCCTATTTAACGGACGGATTGTAATACTATAGATGGTTCTATCTGCAGATGTAACACACGGACCAAGTTTGACGGAGTGTCCTTCTCAACGCAGTGTCTGGAGACTGGACAGTGGTCCCATCCGCCTCCGAAATGTCTAGGTCAGTGAAACGGTTATTGAATGAGAGTGAGTGAGTACGTCACTTTTAGCAATATTCCAGAAATATGGGGCGTAGGATTCCAGAAATGGGCTTCACACATGGTACCCATGTTGGGAATTAAACCCGGTCTTCGTCGTGATGAGGGAACGCTTTAACCACCAGGCTACATGCAAGTAATGCAAGGTATGAAAGAGACCCGGAATGGAAGTTCAGTATGCAATAGAAAAACCTTGATGACTTTACATTTGACACAAAAATCCTACCAACGCCTTTTCAGACATCTATCTATCTATCTATCTATCTATCTATCTATCTATCTATCTATCTATCTATCTATCTATCTATCTATCTATCTATCTAATGTGGAAAATCTTCTGTAAATGAAGAATTTTACCGGGTTCATATTTATTATATTTATGATTTTATTTTAGGAACCAATATCTGTAAAATATATTATTTTCAGAGACGAGATACTAGTCTAGGTTTTATGACTGTTTTTCAGTAGTCTTGATCTTCAGTAAGCTATGTTTGAAGTCAGAGACGAGTAATGGAATCAGCCGATGGTCAGGCTCTCTGGCGTCGTTGACGCATGTTATCGTATCCAAATTGCGCAGAACGATGCTTATGCTGTTGATCACGGGGTTGTCTGGTCTAGACTCGATTTTGTACGGACAGGGGCTATGTTTGCTTGAATATTGTTCAGTGCGGGGTAAAATTAAACTCACTCACTCACTGTATCGGTGGATACTGGACACTGAAATGTCTCTGAAGTTTTCCGGGACGATGGTTTGCTTTAGTGGTTAAAGCATCTGTTCGTCACGCCGATCCCCACATGGGTACAATGTGTGACGACCGTTTCTGGTCTCCATTGCCGCGATATAGCTGGAATAGTGCTAAGAGCGGCGTAAAACTGAACGTACTCACTCACTCACATCGTGTCTACAGGTCAGTGCCGGGTGAACTCAATCAAGAACGGTACTCTGCAAGTGGGACATGAAGGTGCGTGGGTGGACGACGGCACAATAGTAAACTACACCTGCAACTACGGCCTCGTCCTCAACGACAAAGGACCCGTCAGATGCAACAACGGATCGTGGTCTGTGGTGCCTCAGTGCGTTCCAGGTAAGTAGAAGATAGACTCGCTGATTAGTCAGAAATTGTTAGACAACGTTTTACTGCCACCTGTAACATATCAAGACTATATTCATGAAAGGCATTTATGATGAATTCATGATGTTACGGATATGATGAATTCATGATGTTACGGATAAAGACTCGTTTTTATCCTTTACACGCCATTCCAGAGATAATTCACCATTCAACGGATGAAGGTGCATGGATTATCCCTGAAACGTCGTGTAATAAAAAGAAGTTGTTATCCAGAAAAACATACCATGTGTTTAGATCTGAAAATTCGGTATTACTCAGAGAAGATGAGTTGAGCATCGTGGTTACACCCTGACAGTTGAAAAAAAGAATTGGTTTGTATCTGAATGCCAAACTCTGAGATTAACTGGATTAAGTTGTAGATAAACGTAATATTTTTTATGTGACTAAACTTAGTGCAAACCAACTGAAACTTTTTTCAAAAGTTTTACACATCACCCGCTCAATGTTTGAGAAATCCATGAAAAGCAAGAAAAAAATATGTAACTATTTTTGTGGCCGTAATTCTGATGTCTACTCAGATAGATAAGAGATAAGCTCTGGTCAGTTCAGATTTCAAAATTTGCTGACTCAGTAATAAACACTTACAGATATCGCAAATATTTTGTCTATTTCTTGAGGCCATTAATTGTCTTCAATTTCTAATTCGTAGGAAAAATGTAAATATGTATTTCAAATTGCAGCACCATGTGTTCACCCCCCGCCGCACATACAGAATGGTCACCGCGTGTTCTTTGGACTGAATCACAATAATAAAGCCCGTTACTTCTGTATGGAAGGCTTCCGACTCACGGGCGACAACCAGTATCTCACCTGTAAATACGGAGAGTGGTTTGGTCCGATGCCGTATTGTGAAGAAAGTAGGTATTATGTCACCGGCATAGGAATAAGTGTAGAAACACATCTTTACTTGTCACTCACAACATAGATCAACGCACTTCGTGTACCAATTGAGTAAATCGATGTTCATGATATCAGTCACTGGATTATGTGGTTCAGACTCGATGATGTACATACTGCCGTCACATAGCTGCACCATTACTGAGTGCGACCTTAGATTGAAAACACACACAAAGGAAGAAAGAAACAAACAACACGGAAATTGTTTCGTTTACATTACAGAGACGTCATGATCAATGACACAAAATATTTCAAATGTTGAAAGTATAGTGCTAAAGCCTTTTATTGTTCTTTTCTCCGTGTTTACGTCGCATTTACTAATATTTTTTAAAATATATATTGACATACTAACTCGATTTTTTACATCTTAACAGTTTTTCATGTGAATAAGTAAGCTTATCGCTTCTCTGAACAATGTTTCCGCTAAAACGGTCATGGCATCCTAGAATCTCCACGGGACGTAACTCTTGACATCCCATTTCTGTCCCGTTTACGACATGCACAAAATTTTAATAATTGTTTCACAAATATTCTTAATTCAGACAATTTCTCTCAAACATGCACAACATAAAGTGTTTTTTCTGAAAATGAAAACAAAGATGATATGATTACACAATGCCATTTGGAAAGTGGTCATATGTAACACATGATACTCGAAGAACGTATATGAAGCATGACAATATTTACCAGTCATATGTCATTAATACATGTAGTTTTCTTAATATATGTCTGTTTGCTGGTTGCAGACTATTGCCCAAACCCAGGGGAGATTATAAATGGTAAAGTCTTCAAGAAAGGGCACACGGGCAAGTTTCTCTTCAAAAGCTACATCATCACAATAAAACATGGTGACCGTCTAGAATACGAATGTCACCGAGGCTACAAACTCCAAGGTCCTAAAGGTGCAGCGTGTGTTAACGGGAAGTGGAGCCCGGATGAAAAGCCGAAGTGTGTAAAATCTAGACATCCCATCTTCCATCGGCTTTGGAGACCATCCGAAGAGAAAGATAAGCGCCGAATGTGAAGGCCATATCTTCACCTTGCCTTACTAGTTCCGGTTGTGACATTTGCGGATGAAACAAACACCGTTTGTACATATGAGTTATCTCCCCTACAACTGAAATATTTTTAGCATTTTGAAACGGACACATTTCATTTGACAGTTGGACAATTTGAAGTTCTTATGCAAACGAAGTATTTCTTTATTGCTGTCACTGGATGCGTCATCGTTTTAACGAATTTGAGCGGCGAGAGATTTTTTTTGTCAGATGAAACATGGCGTTTCTCATTAACCTCATTGCGATCCTGACGTTTACTTCCGGTTCCGGTTCCGTTTTTATTGTAATTTACCATTCCGACGTTTCGTTTTCAAAGCAATTTTTCCCGATAAATGCTTATCTGCAGTTATCCCGAGAATGATATTTCACTTCTCTCTTTATGATATCTATATGAATTCAGTCACTCACATTGATTTGTTTCTCATCTCAAAGCTGTAACGGATCCGGAAGTGAATGTATACCGGACTGTCTCGAGCCGACTAGTTAATTTGATAGGATTGCTATGTGCCTGTCGAATGAATATGAGAAGTGGTGTCGAATGGATCCAATGTATTTCACGAATATATTACACCGGGTAATAGAGGATAATACTATCCACTAAATTCGTTTAATGTGTGATGTGTTGAAACCAGTAAATGTTTTTGTTGATTGTTTCGTAGGTAAATTGTCTGAAAGTTTTTGGTGACAAAGCCTGAAACAAAGTGGAAACTTATTCGATGGTAATTTGTTGATACGTGCACCATAGTTCCGGTCTGAAACAAATTTTTTTGGCAAATGGTTCCAGCTCCGTAACGTCTTGATAACGTTTGGAATTTTTTAGTCAAATCACTTTTCTTTCTTCTGACAAGGAGTTTAGATAATACCATTTTACAAAGGCCCACATGACGATAATCTGTTCTTCTGAAAGCATTGTTTTCATTACGTAAAATGTTGTAAAATTAGATTGGGGTTGCTACGAAATCGAACCCAAAACAGTTCAAGCTGCCTATCCACTGTGTTGCTTTTTTAGAATGAGAAACAAGAAATGTTTTATGTGGTCTGTCCCGAGGTCACAATTAATTGTTTATTGTTTCTTTCACTTATTCATTTAATATGAATGCTGGACAGGTTGCCAGACAAACATTGTCTCTGTCAGACTTTAATTTCTTATAATTTCAGGGACATTTTATTTCTTGAAAATTTTAGATGCTAATTCGCATATTGGCCCAAATCTGAGCATAGCATGATGGAATCAAAAGGTCTTATTTAGAAACACAAAGATAACATTTTCAACATGGGTTTTTTAAATTTCCAAATGCCATCACCTTTCAACTAGTGAGAACATATCTGGCTTAATGGAGTTCCGTAGTGAGCGGCATTTTCAGGAACAAATTGCTCATTTTCATGGATTTACAGAAAGGCTTGCGTTATAAATAAGGTCACTGAAACGAATCGGCACACAGTTTAGGTATGTTTGTCAACAGTACATATACTATCGAACACTACTGAAATCAATCAATTTATTCTGATGGATTGGAGTTTGGTTAAGAACAATTTCATGTACAACGCTACAGTGTAATTCCAACTTTGACATTTCACCACGATGAGTAAGTGTATTTGGTTTGTAAGGAGCAACTTGCATGTAATATTCTCAGAAGTGAGTAAACAATGTCTTTTTGTCGTAGAAAGTAGTTTGGCATCAATGGACTTAGCTGATAGGCAAATATCAACAACGGCCAATCTAGTATTGTGATACTTTTTCATGCCGAATGTTATATCCACATATACATTTTTCATATCGAATGTTATATCTTTATGTAAATCTTCATATCGAATGTTATATCCACATAAACAGTTAGTTGGTGCAGCGTTCGTGAAGTGTTCGAACGACGGAAAAAACATTATGTCAATATCATATATGCAACTGTATCTCTTAGTATGTGCACACTTAGTTATATACTTTATAAAAGACGTTTTAATACATGACATGTTTTGTATTAAAACAGTCGTCACCGCTATTCAGTGTTCAGAGTACCTTCCCTTTACTTTCTGGATTGTACTGCTTGTGGGTTCGATTCAGGATTCGAACCGCTGGGACATCACCTGTTGCTTCTTCATCGCCATCGCATGATGTGAACCAGTGCGTGTGTCCTTGTAAATATATAATGCCGAGTTCCTTTGCCAATGAACACAGTTATCTATGGGAATAAGTACAATGTCATAAGTACACTAAGGAGCAAAAGAAACTCTACCTGTCAGTTGGTATTGCCATATGTACTTTAAAATCAAACTATTTTTCTTTTTCTTTGCGAAATCATATTCAGAACTACTGTATCTAATTATCGGGAGCCAAACGTAAGTGACGTTTTGTTAGCATTTCAAGAATATGAATATTTTACCTGAATAAATAACTTTAAAATTTTATTGTGGAAAGAACATGTGCAACATTATAACACGTTTGTCATGTGGCTGATAAACCATTACTTACCCCAGTCATGAACGTGTTTCGTTTTACACAAAAATACCCAACCTCGTTTGCAGGAATGGGGGTGGTTTAGGGACTTTAAATGTCCATGACAAAACAACAACAACAACAACAACAACCTCCCCCCCCTCCCCCCAAACCCCCCCCAAAAAAACAAAAAAAAAAACAACAAAAAAAACCAAAAAAAAACAACAACAATAAAACCCAACTCGGTATACTTTCTCTTGCCCGTTTGGATGCGAAAGCTTCTAGATACTAGAAGCTGAAGATAATATGATTCTTAGAGTTTTTTTGCAGCTGTGTAATTTGAATTGTGACCTAGTGAAATCTAACAATAAATATTTAGCGTACTCCTGTTTCACAAAGAGTAATGCAAATATACCCAATAGTCACGTTGATTACTATGCACGTGTTCTATACAGTTGACTACTAGTTAGAATTGCACAATACGGTAACGTTATTGTTGGATGTTGTCGTACTTTCAATATTTTGTTGTCATGTTATTTGTAAATATGATATTTAATGCCACATACAATATATTACACTAAATGTTGTTTACAGTTACTCAGCTGATGTATCAAAGCAAAGGCCTATATTCCTGAAAAAACGACCATTTAATATTTGAGGGAGTGTTGGGATTTTTAGCGGTTTATACGGTTCCTCCACTTCGACTATGGATCATTCAAGAAATAGAACGTGTATTTTATGTAAAAGATATAACAGAAAATCGGAAGAAGCATCTATATAAGGGATTATCTACTCTGAGCTGGTGATTTGATGTCATTTAACCTAGAATGTCTAGCGAAGAGTTACTGTATTTTTCATAATACCTTAGTCAAAATTACATTTGTTCCTGTAATTTCAAATAATTTTGTACATAATAAACATACCCTCTCCCCGAGTATATGAGATTGGTCGATCCCTAAACTAACTATGAATTGCTCGCTAAATATTGTATACAGTTCAGTTTCGTTCCGGTACCCCGATCGTTAAAGTGTTCGTAGGGTTACGAGCTGTCGTAACTATACGGTATACCATGTAGGATTACGAATGACGGTACGGGCGCTTTGAGGGCGGTGGGGTGGTCTAGTGGTTAAAGCGTTCGCTCGTCACGCCGAAGACCCGGGTTCCATTCCCCACATGGGCACAATTTGTGAAGCCCATTTCAGGTGTCCCCCGCCGTGATAGTGCTGGAATATTGCTAAGAAGCGGCGTAAAACTAAACTCACTCACTCACTTACTCACGGGCGCTTTGAGGGTCGGGCATCTGTTTCTGAATTTTTCAATTCGATTCTCGTTGATATCAGTTATTAACACTTGAGTTGAATTTGAGTAATATTTTAACACTGTCCCATTTGCCGATTTTCGTATTTAAAATCGGATATCACGGCGAGCGCTTTATGTTGCCCCGTCGATAGTGGAGCTTAATAACAACATCTCGTTTCATTGGTGTGCCTCGTTACAATGTCCATCTTTCTATATGACATATGCCATCACCTTTGCAAAAGTTGAAAAATGTAGATAGATTGGATTGTACCATTCTTTTTGAGTTCCATGAGTTGTCATCAGGGGATGTGTTATAGTAAGTATTGTGATATCTACATGTATAATAAACTGACTTCGCTTTCAATAGAAACATAATATTAGAAACGATTCCACTGAGGGTCGTTCTATTCATATTCACCGTGTTAACGATGTAACGCCTTCGCTGATTACATGCGGATGTCGATACACATGCTACATGTCGGTAGGTTTTGTTTGAGAGCTCATGTACACTAATGTTCAAATACACCTTGCTCGATCGCGGCGTCCACGCGAATTTGGCGCGAATCGGTGGAATGCTTGTTGATGAAATACTGCTAATGTCAACGTGTCCTTGATCGCGATTCCCGCGCGAATAGGACGTGATAGTTTGTAGTTACATTACTATTAAGTTACAACGTCAGCCTGGTCGAGATCAGGGGACGTTTGGTTTTGGTTTGGCGAAGATTTCGCGTTGAAGCCGCAATCGTAGAGGTGTTTGTTTTGAAAATAGTGTACCCAAAGTTCTGCTTTGTACAACACATTTTCATGGACTATTTTCTAATTTTATTGGAAAAATAAACAAATGAAAAGTGAAAACGCTTCTTCTGGTCTTTTTGTTGTATTTCGTTTTATTTTAAATGAGCCAGGACCAGGTTAGAAGAGGTCTTCAGCAAGCAATGCCTGTCTTTGGAGACAAATAACGGGATCGTGTAGATCGATGTTCCTACAGTTGATGGCTGTACCCAGACTCCTATTATTTACAGACCGCCACCATATAACTGGAATGCTGATGGCGGCGTTGAACAACAAACAAACATGACGCAGTGGTTGTTTATTGTCCTGATCAGTGTAACCAGTGCATTGGCCCACATTAAGCGCTGCTGGTGTTGAAAGCCAACTGAGTGGATTGGGTGGTCAGGCATTAGCTCATGATGTGATATTGTCAATAACGTGTATTGTCTGGTTGATGGTACAGACATGTCCGTTTCAACAAATACTGTGGCAATAAGGTCTGAGTTTTCAGAGGAAGAATGCCCAAATCGGACATGGCGCTGCAGTTCCATGTGAACTGTTGCGTTTCTTCCAATGTTTGCCTGAATAGCATGATCACTGATGGAAAAGTGTGTGAGTTTAATTTTACGCCGCACGCAGCAATATTCCAGCAATAATCATCGAGTCAGGTTAAACAATCCAGTGAACAACAGCATGAGCTTCGATCTACGCAGTTGGGATAGGACAACATGTGTCAACCAAGTCAGCGAGCCTGTCCACCCTATCCCGTTAGTCGTCTCTTACGACAAGCATGGCAATTCTAACCCGGATCTTCGCGGGTCTGATGGAAAAGGAGCTTATACATGAATATTACCAGGGGATTAATGATCACGTTTAGGTTCAACAACACGCTTTAGCAACATCCACGATCGGGACATTGAAAAGGTTTTCACAAATTTTACTCATGTCGGGTATCGATTGGGAACTCGATCAAACCACTGGTCAATACCACCTCTATGCTAAAACAGAAGACAGCCAAATACCGATAATGTATTGAACGTATTAAATATTTTGCTTTATTGCCTACAAGGGCGGACATATCGGGGTTCTTATTTTTCATACGATACCCAAGGGCAAAATATCACTTTGCCATGGTAACGTGACGTCATGAACAATGCCATGGTCACGGTTCTTCTGTGATGTTGCGTTCTACATGCGGCGACAGCGGGTAGCCAGCCCATGTTTGAAGGCAGGTTTGCATTTATTTTCCTCAATTTGACGATTTCGGTAATAAACGGAATATTGTATTGTGCCCAATACTCCCGTGTCTAAATATCGGTATATCACTCGATCTCGCTGGGGAAATAATAGCATTTAGGCACTCGTGTCGTAAACATAGCATGGCATGGGCACTCATATGATATCCTATATATCATTACAGCTTGAACATAACAGTTTCTTGGGTGAGCTTGGTAAATGTCTGTTAGAACGTATGCTATTAAATAGAGCAGTTGTGACACATTAATCT